>NC_087372.1:41635621-42005516 GCF_031761385.1 Necator americanus
CCACGAAGGCTGGTGTTGCGGTCTGCATCGATCGCGAAAGATTGCCTAGTTTATCAGAGTAAGTGGTTTCTCATTCTGGACTTTGTGAAGATAGTTTGCGAACTGTGCATCTTCCAATAGTTTGGATATCTAAGTCATGCACATAGTTTTATATACACGGAAATATACTAGTTGAGACTATATACAAGAATAAGGGATGCGAGTTACTGAGTTGTACACTTATAAAAGAAATAAGTTCGAAGCGCAAAGTATTTTTTAACTATGTGAAGTGAAGAAGAAGAAGTTGATACCAACTGGAGACTGAAACGCGCGTGAGTGCAATAGGAGGTGCAGTACTCCCCCAAGGTAAAAGTTGTATCTTTTATAACACATGTGAAACGTAGCAGTCACGTACATAGGTGAGTAGTACTTGAACGCCTTCGAAAGGGTTCTACAGCTATGACAGCTAAAAGTCCGTTCATATTCCCATTATCTGCATATTACGTGCCTTATGTGGTGGAGTGCTAATCACAGCCTTGAAAGTGTGCAGGTGATGAATGGATAACAAATATACTCGTTTACGTTTCGTTATGGTTGAAGAAAAGTCTTGAATAAAATATCCCTTTGTTTCAGCGTCTCATATTTTCGTTACAACGAGATGTAAATCAATGACAGGATGTCCTTCGTGACCAACGATATTTATTTAAAGGCATCACTCCACGAATTTGAGATGGTACGGATTTCAGGTGGAATATTCGTATACGGGATGGGAGACTATGGAGAAGGAGGTGATTCCGTCCATTTCTTCCTAATTGCCGCAAAAAACGGCCCGGAGGAGACGGCTTCAGGCGTTTTGGCGCACTATTTTCTACAGGGAGCTCGACTTGAGCGCGCCAGCCTTGTGCGGCGATGCATCTTCCGGGCCGTTTTTTACCGCAATTAGGAAGAAATGGACGGAATCACCCCCCTCTCCATAGTCTCCCATCCCGTATACGAATACTCCACCTGAAATCTGCACCACCGAGGAATCACAGGAGTCGCAAACTTTTGTTTTTTACATCATATCGATCTGCTGACAGTCGGTTATCGACATGGTCGATTTTGACTCATTTGTGTGGACGGTTTAAACAGCTGGTGTTTTTCACTTGCAGTTGTCATAATTTTTATAAGTGGCAAGAAAGTTTTGCGCTTCTTAAGGTAATCTATAGATTTTTATGATAATCTCTAGAGAGATTTCTGCTATTGTACTTTGTAATTTATCAATTCATCGTGTGATATTAAGTAGACCTGCTTCACGGATTTAGTATGCGTTTGAAAAATGCTGGTACCAGCACAAGTCTCGGTCGAATCAGGTAGCAGCCTGGTATAAAAGAAAGCACGAAATTGTTCATGTGCTCGTCTGACACAAATTCACACGAAATTTTGCACTAAAGAATCAAATGTACCTCAGACTTGGGCAAACGCACGGAGTTGCAAGATTGCATCACACAATAATTCAGTTTTGTAAGAGTGATTTTCGGCCGTGTTTCGTCCCTTAGCTCGATTTGGCGTTGTATGTTGGGTCGAACGATGGTGATATTCTAGTAATTTTAGTCCAAGTTTTTATTGGGAAATTGCAGGTTTCGTTTTGCATCATATCGATGTCATCATATCAATATCACAATTTTTACATATGATAGGAAACTTCTGAACTTCAGGATACCTTTATCCGGTTTGCACCTTTCATGTTCGTCACGATCAGAAATATTGTGAGGGGGGTCGTGAACGCTTCGTTACCGCAGATGCAAACAGTATTGCTGTAGCCGCTTATTGGGCGAATTTCACACCATCAACGATAAACGATTCAAATAGAGGGACGTTAATCTAGACTCGATTTTCGTGATATTCTTCGCGATTTCCCCGTCAACCAAGTCACCGTTTAACTTCGCTACGTCTAACCTTTTTTTTTTTTTTGAGAGCGAGAGGGAGCTAGATTCCAACTTTGGCACAGTTTACTTTTTGCGCCGGCTTGGATGTATTTCGCAGCAGGTGAAAGGAGGGATTTTCAGCAGTGCTATCACTTGGAAGATCATAGAGTTAGATTGTTTACTGCTTGTTGTCGATGGGTGATGCAAAAGGAAGGAAAATGAGCCATTGCCAAATGTGAAGCTGAGGGCGGATTGAGGCAGTCTATAGTTTACAGTGATGATGTAAGGATCCACGATGCATCTACTTCTAGAACTTTTATTCTATTCTCTACCTAAAGCGCAAATATCTTTTTAAAGCTCCTGTAGGCATCATTTCATTCTTTTTTTGTTAATAAGTTAAGCAAGTTGGAAAAAGATGTTTAATACTTGTTTCGAGGTCTCGCGGAACATGGGTGGAAGTTTTCAGATTTAGATTCATTCGTTCATAAGTGCAATTATCGCATGGTTTATGACCTATGCAATGAACTGGTCGATGCTCTGACTGTGAAGTTTTGTAAAATTCAAGTTTATTATCGAAATTCTATGAAAAATCTCATATCTATCACTTATTTGTTTCATGTAGACTAGAATTTCCAAACAATTTTTTCTTTTTTCCTGTTAGAACCTTCAACTGATCAGTGTTTGGAATCCCTGTGATTTTCCACACCGTCGGTCTTCTTCAGTGCCGCAATCAACGAATAATCGATTAGAGCATATTGAATCAGCTGAGTGCACTATGCATTCTGCTTTCAGCCGATGTTATTCATTCTGCACCTGTTATAATTAGCGAACTCGGCGTACGGTAATATGAAACTGAACCTACGAGGCAATTTATGTTATTTCAGAGGATGGATATATCAGAAAGGAAAGTCTTCGTATTCGCCCACGCACTGTTTTTACCGTACTTCTTCAAAGTTGCAGCAACAAGGACGTCAATTGGCCTTAAGTAAGGTGCATAACTATCGGCTGCTACCGTCAGAGTGAGTGAAAATTGAAGACGTTTCTTATAACTAAATTTGTGCTATATTAGATTTCTGATAGAAATATGGAACATTTCGGAATTGTTTTGCATCCACCGAGGATGAAGAGTTTTAGCTGCGCATGATCCTTTTAATCCTCCTATTTTTGTTGCCGACTGTTGCAGAGATATCAGAGATAGGGAAATGGATTCGGAAACTAGATTTTTGTTGAGCTTGAAACTTCAGACGAAAAGAACGTTTGTTCTGGGTTTCGTAGCGAACCTTTCCGAATTGTCTTCTGGTATTTTCTTCCTTTTGCGGAACCAGTTAGAGAAGTTGAAGTGTTAATTTGAAGTAGGAGTATCCATAATTTTTGGACACAGTTTTTTTCGGCTAGAACTCATTTTCTGCTTTGAACTTGTTCACGATAATATTGTTGAAATCTCAATTTAAAGGCGAGAAAAGATGAGCCAGTTTGGATGTGGACGCCAACTTTTAATGTTGTAATTTTGACTTTCTGCAATTGATTTAATATGTTAGTGTGACACTTGAATATTTCTGCAGTCTATCTAAATTAGTCAATCTAAACATCTAAACAAACGAAATTGTTTTTGCTATCACCCACACCTTTTTTATTATGCGAGTGATCCTTTTCTAATTTTGAAATCACTAGTTGGTATAGAACGTACTGATCATCTTCGTTCTGCTATCTGGGAATTATACATATATCCAATGTCATATGAGAATGACATTAAAGTGTGACTGTCTTATGTTCTGGTGTTTAGAGAAAAAGAAAGGCAAAACGATGGTCGACCGTTGGTACTGATCGCTGAGTCGTGGTCGGAGCCTTGTGCTGTCTGTGAGAGTAAAGTGCTGCAGGTACCTCTTTTATATTATATATATATATATATATATATATATATATATATATATATAGGACTCTGTAGACGAACGTGTTACACATGAGATTCTCTTATCTACTGGTTTTCATCTTAATTTGAGTCCTGTATTCTCAGCATTAGTACAACTGTAAGCTAAAAATCGATTATAAGTTTGGGATCGGTCGTTCTGCTGTGAACCACCTTAAAAAAGAATACTTAGTGAAACGTAGGGAGAATCGAATAATTGAATCTATTCAGACTAGCTAATCAAGATATGCTGAGATACTGCAGATATGATAGAACAACATGTTTGGTTCGAGCAGGAAGGATCTTGATTATCTGGAATATTCGAGTACTAATGAACTAACGCGAATACAACACACTTTTGACGTACAAAGAACAAAGTTCCTTACGAAAATAATGTAGAGTGCTTCTAAGAACATTCCCCACATCTTTAACAAGTGGACATAAGCAGTCTATGCTTCCTAACGTTATCATCTGGTTGCGCTCTAGAAATCTTGGCCTTAGCGCTATCGATTACTTTCGGATTTTAGATTTTTATGATTCTCACGCTTCGCGTTTTGATGCCATTGTTGAACACACTGACATATGCTTTGAATAATTGTTGCCGACCGATGATAATATACTGGTTTGCGCTGGGTGAACCCGTATGAGCTCAGTCGACGTATCATCCCCAATCGTGAGCGGAGATTTATACTGCCTGTATGTGGCTGCATCTGCCACTATTGACTTGAAGTTTCCAATTTGAAAATTTTGTGAGCTACTACTGCGATCTAATCTGGAGTAATTTCATAGTAATATTCCATTGTTCGCGTCATAGTAACAGATTGGTTGCTGTGTTCGTTATTTCGATACAGCTCAACTGAAATGACAGGCAGAGGTGCTCTTTATTTGAATTCGAGAGCCAAAAGAGCGTAAATAAAGGAAATTTGCAAACAGAAATATACGATTACCTTTTTGCTTTCCAAGAACTTCATGATAACACGAAATAACGAATAGATTATATTTTGTAACTGGTTGTCCTAGTAGAGATGTAGTGATTACGAAGCGATAGTGCAGGATATGTATCATATCGTCCCTCTCACTATAAGCGACAGAGATTATATGCACTAGGTGCATATAATCTCTGTCGCTGCTACTACTAAGAATTGCCGTGTTTTCGTGGATCTACAGGAACCTATAAATAGTTACACCGAACAACGACAAGGTGCATTGGTAACTACTTCATTATTTGAACCCTGGCTGAAACGAAAGTAAATAATGTTGAGCAGAATTAGCGCGGATTCAGAATTCAATGCTATATGGCAAAGAATTTTTTTTCAAATATACGAGTTAGAGATATCTATTGCCAGGCCTCAATCCGTGCCAGATTGTCTTAAATTACGCACTGAATGAATAATATTATTCATAAATGACATGCAAAAGGAAGGCTACTCACTACAAGTAGTCAGTGACTTTAGGATCAACATACGAATTTTCTGACCACGTTTTGATTTTTATGTGCAGGGCGCATTGCAATATTTATTAACATGTATGCGCTCTCAACGTGCTTCTGCTTTCGTTCGATTGAATTCGTCCGATTTGTGCAATGATTCTTAGTATCTTTTGATTTGCTCTCACTGCTTTCGCAGAGCCACGTTTTTTTCTTTGAAAAGTATGTTCATGTTGCTGTGCCTCGTTCACTCAGTTGAAGAAATGATGTCATCGGCTTTCACGCATTCCGGTCATAGCCACCAGCCCACCATTGCCGGAGGTGAAGTATGATTAACTGTATTAACGAATTCGATGGCAGCGCTTTGCTATGAAAGAGTGTCATGGACTTGCTGATTGAATATCGATGTTAAGGTGCGCACACAAATCTGCTTGTTGGAATTCACAATTCAACACTGTATTGTTGACGCAGCAAAACTTGTAAAAATCCGTTAATAAAAGATGTCCACCACCAATTCTCAATCCTAGTTGGAATCAATGCTGGATTGTCTCATCATGATCATTAACGTTCTTCTCTATTGTTTTAGTTTTTTTCTGCAGAATATTTTTTGATTCACTGCGTCTAACGTTTTCATTACTTTTTTTGTTGAAATATTCGGAGTATGCGTTAAATTTTTGCGTAGCAAGGACAACGATTTTTGACACATCTTCGTTTTCGCTGGTAAATGTAGTAGTGCAATTGTGAGAGATCACCACTACGCAGTTGCCACCCCCGGTGCCTTTATGCTTTATCCAAATCATTGTATATTGTGCATACCTCTACAACTACGAGTTGAAGCCCAACGCCTTGACTGCCCTCAAAGAGGTTGGTCTTCGCTAAGCGCTGCGTCCTGTATCCTATATTTAGATTCAAATCTGTATTCAAACTTGAAAAGTGAAATATCGTACAGACTAAGATTTTTTGTGAATTTATAAATGGTCCTAGAAGTATGGCAGATCCCAGCAGCCGTTACCATATCTATTGGAGTGTCTTGATCTTCATTGAAAAAGTGGTTTTCTTTTTAGTTCTTAATGTTAGTCTATATAAACATGTCTCCATAAGAAAAAAAAGATAGAGCTCAAAAGAATTATTAAATTGGAATCTTTACGCCACTGACTGGGGCTGGCATGAAATTCACAAATGTCACACTGGAAAACCCGCTATACATCGCACAAACCCGTTGTAAATGGGTGGATATGAGACATCAGAGGCACTTAGAGCCTTTACTCGCTCGTTGAATAACATGTGCGTTTTTTTGAAAAATGAGGACATCTATCGTGCTAGAGCAGTAGGATCTTTTACTAGGCCAATGTGAAATTGCTGGAAGGCAGCACTTGCGGAAATTCCTCACACTTTGGGAGCGCGCGAAGTTCGCAGACTCTGAGCGCACCTGCTGCTTCAACTTTCTGAATTTGTGTAGAGGCTGGTAGATTATTTCCGGCTCCCCCTCCTCTCCCCCACTCACTGGTGGAAACATCTCACCAACGAAAATTTTCTGGAACGCTGTTTTCGAAGTCACTGAAGCTGTGAAACGTCTGTTCGCTGCGTACATAATGTTCTGTTTGGCGCCATTATCGTGTGGGGACGCGGGTGGAGAAGCTTCTCTTCGTTGAACTTTGCACACATTTTTACGCATCCTTCCTTTTTTACACGACTGAATTCCGAACAATCCCATACTTTAGGGGGATTTTCAACACTTTTTCCTGACTTGTATTTTCTTTATACTTTAGCAACCAAATTTTTTTACCTTGTTCATCCAGCTTTAAAACAACTACTTCGTGGAACTTGGTTTGTAAGAGGATACGACATTTTCTCGTAAGAGATGTTAAAAGCATCGAGAGAGCTTCTTTTATTTTTGATTTGTGCATGAAAAAGATACCTTGAAGAAGACTTTGTCTACATCTCCTAGTTCGAAATAGTTCCCTCAAATAGACTTAAACCACATCGCTTCCAGAAAAAAAAAGAAGAAGAAAGGTCCTCCAATCCAGCTATGCCACTAATATTTCCGTAGCAGAACACTTTTTCCAACAAAAATCGATTTGATAACCGCTGCAGAATGAATGCTTGATGGTAGGCGTTTGTTTATATGCGCGCCGACCAACCACACACACCGTCTGTGTTCACAGAAGCTCCGCCCTCGTGGAACGCAGACATGGCGGATCGTACATTCATTCGTCAGTCGTGCATGTATGTGTCGTGCTGTATCATAGCTGGCTGTACTTATTCTGACTCCACTAGCCGCATTGCACGATCTTCCCACTTCGTCAAAGACTATACTGCTCGACTTGTTAACCTCAAAGCCTCCTTTTCGTCTTAGTCAACGCTTTCAATCCTGAACGCTAATACCGGAGCAAATTGCGAATCCGTAGAAGTAGACTGGTAAACCCAGAAGATTGGTGCCGGTGGAACCATTTAACTTACTAAGACACTTTTACTAACTTTCCCACTTGTTCATGGCTCATTTTGTCTGAATTCCAATTGGTTACGCTGCAGCTTATTATTTCGGACGCTTAGCCTCTTTTTCATAATCTTTTCATATGGATCTACTTTAAATGAGTTCTCTGTGAGCAATGTAAAAGAGAATTTAAAAAAGCACAATAGAGGAATTGGCTAAATTCTTTTTTGTAGAAGAAGTATCTTGGAATTCTCTGGTAGCATTTTTGTATGCTGTTGCCGTGCCATTATGTGAGAAGTGGCGGTTCTACTGTAAAGCTCCTCATTACGTGGCTCACTGACTTTACTGATAATGTGAAAACTTGTGGACTATTTGTGTCTATTTTCGAAGCGTTCAAAACATGTTTAACATGAAGGAATATCCAGGAATGATGTTTTCCTACTTCTTACTTAGTCTTTTTACTTTCCTATTGTAATTTATTTTATCCCCTGGATATTAATTCTCCCAGGAAGTAATCTAGTATGCAATCCTTGTTAGTACTCTAGTATGGAATGTAGGATGGTACATAAACGCAGTAAAACGGGCGATTCCTAAGAAGTCTCCTCCGTTTGCGCGGTTCTTGTTCAATAATTATTTCTGCGAAGGCCTCGGTGGGCATCGCTAAGATTCTTATCCGTCCTCATCCCTGTTCTGCGTACCAGCAGTGCATTTTTGCGTATCTCCCGCTTCTTATCATGCGGTCATCTGAGTGCCCTGTGTTGTAAGTAGCATGGTGTGACGCTTTCTGCGGGAGAATTAGCCACTCGACTAGGGTTTAATATGCAAACACAGTTATGAAAGAACTGTTTTGTTGTAATCAATCAATTTCTGCATACATTATGCAGAAAGTTGCAAATTGCATAGATTTATAGATGTGATACGCATACTTTGTGGTCAGAATTTGTATGCAGACAGGAGAAAGTTACCAGACAAAGCTCTCCATTACGTTTTTCGCAACCCTAGTGTTTATTTTGCTACGCCTGCTGTGATGAAGCAACGAATTGGTTTTCGTGACACCTCTCATTCCCTAGTTTTGACCTGCTTACGTATTTCTTTGAAGGGAATGATCAAATAACTGCTGTATTGATCCACTCCTTTTCAGGAGTTTGAGATTCGTCAAGGTAAAGGTGACATTGTTTACCCATCCATTTATCCAGTTCATCATATTGTTATTCTGAGAGCTTCATAGATAACTGAAGTCTTTTGTTGCTCGTAAACCCATATTATCAACGCTATCTTCAACATTTTTGTGATCAACTATTCTCCTTCTTGAAGCAATGGCTTTATTTTTTGTTCAGATAGAGTAAAAAAAAACTTCAATTGATTAAGCAACGACAGCCCTAATACAGTTTTGATTGCATAAACACTAGAGGAACCCTTTCTTGCGGGTTAAAATTACATGCTATGCGAAGATGTGTTGTTTTTTTCGAAGATTCCTAATTAATGGAGGGCCATTCTGTTGTTCAGGAATTCTTGTATAATTTGCGGAGTTTTTCTCCTGAGAGCGTTACCACTCATAACCAGAACCAGCAATTTTTTTTTTTGCGCTTTTCAACATTTACTGGAAGTTTTTTTGTTCTTTAGCTTCATCGAAGTAACTCATTCAAAATTGATTGATCCGATTGTAATTCTGGTACGGGGAATTATGGTTCATTCGGTTGTCATTTTCTTTTCTTAGCAACTCTATTTCATATTATAAATATGTGCTTAGTTCAAAGAAAGCTACATTGTATGCAATCCCTTCCAATCGGAAATGGATTTAAGTTACCACTAGAAATTTCTAGGCGCTGGAGATATCAGTTGTAGCAGGGATTGAACAAATAATGAATGAAGAGCCATCCGGAGATAGGAATTACATTGGGTTCAAAGTATACTTTGTAGCAAAAAGTAGCCCAATCTCCAGCAATCATAAACAGTTGCTATCCTGTTCTTGACTATTTGATAGAATGTGAAAAGTCTTTGACAGAAAAATGTGTCGTTTCATTTTGTGCAGTTATTTCCTCCTTGTATTTGCATAGTTTTATTTTGAAGAGCGAGTAAACTTCAAAAAATCCGAATAAAATATCATGAGCAGTATGCTGTAAAGATGAACGAATACAGCAAGGAAAGTTTTATTTACATCGGTAAGGTGATGAATCGTGACCTTATGATAACCAATAGCCTGACCAAAATACCGTTGATATCAAGTTGTTGCTTCACTTCAAATATTTGCGCTTGAAAAGATGTCTGTTGCGTTAGGTTGATATTTTTGGCCTATAGTTTCTATAGTCTCCTACTCCATTTTTTCCTGAGAGTTGCTCGGTCAGTGGGAGGTGTTGATCTTGCACTGTAATGCTTTGCCAGATCTATTACTTCCTTCTGATCTAGCGCACTCGCTACTTGTTCGAATTTCTGGAGTGTTGTGCAGACAGTGATTAAGTGGAGGCTCGGATCACGCTGCTAATTGTTGCAAGTGAGATTCTCACCTCCATTTCATCGCAGTTGCTGAATGTAACTCAACTTGAACTAAACTGAGCATTTGTATTCTACTTCATTATTATTCATATTTGCTGCATTCCAACCAAGGAAATGATTGTGAAGTCGTCGTAAGTTTATCCTTTTTCTTCCATAACCTAAAGTGTCAAGTATATCAAGAAAAAAATATTGTTTCAGCTCGGCACCTTGATTTTTTAATTCTACATCTTCTATTCTTCAGTGTTCTATTTGTTTATCAATTAAACACACTTTTAATATGTAATACAGATGTTTGTAATAAACAAACGATAATACATACAGTCCATGTACATATAAAACCATATATATTGAGCGGTATAACGCACCAAGAAGTAAAACTTCGGAAAAACAACGTATGAATTAAAGTGAAGCGACAACGAATGGTACGATTATTATAAAGATAAAAGAAAACTACGTAAGTTATCGGAATTCTGTTACCTGACATTCAATATAAAGGATACACAGTCTAAAGTGAAAATGTGGAAGGTTGTTTTGCTCTAACTACGCTACAAGAAACTTCTTAGAAAAAGTTGCGTTTTCCAAAACTTAGATTAACGAATTAACCAGTTGTTCATTTTATTTCTCAAAACCGTGCGGTAGACGTATAGATGGGAAGAAACTATTTTTTGTCAACCCTAGGAATGGTAAAAAGTTTTAAAAAGTATAAAATGCCATTCTTCTGTTATCGATGACAAACGGCGGAAGATAACGCTAGCTTTGATAGATAGGGAGTGTTGTAGGTATCTACTTGCGGCAGCATTATTTTCTTTATGAAACTTTGATTTTTCTCTAAAATAATTGACTCGAATTTTTCGAACAGTACAGTGTCGTACTCGAACATGAATTTAGGGCGATGGGATGCAGGTACCTATGTAAATAAGTTGGTCGTTCGCGAAACGAAATAAGCATTTTCATAGAGATAGGCTGAGTACAAAATTTTCGCCACTGAAACAGTAACATAAGCATTAATTAGAAACTGAGTACAACTTGGTATATACTAGAATCAAGTGATAAATCTTAGCGTTATCTGCATTGCAATACAGTATTTTGCTAACTGTTCGAAAACTGCTCAAAGGCGCCGTGCGGTACATTATGACCGATCTGTTACCAGGACACTTGTAAATTATGTCCAAGCCTGTACATACTGATGGAGATGTCTTAACATTGAAAATTTCTCTGAAAACTAACGTTGCAGGGACCGTGCTGCATTTTTAGCAGCTTTCAAGAAGACTGACAGTTCTACTTCTTCACTAATCTCCTTAATTCTCTGAAGCAGTGTTCACAGAATATAGTGATAGAGATTGTACTGTAACGTGAACAATGAGGAACAATCTACGCCGGGGAGATTAGATCGTGATCTAAATCCATTTTGATTTTGTGCTTCTCCGCTGATGAACTCCACTTCTTAGAATCAACATTCTTCGCAACCTGTCCACTGTTGAAAAATATGGGCATGTCGAAAGGATGAGATTATTAGTATAGATGCGTTGTAAATCGGCACACCTTGATATGAGTTATTTTGTTTCAGCAGCTCTTCGTTGAATTTGGAACCGGCTGTTGTTTCAGGCTAATTTGAGTTACCAGTCCTTTTGAAAGTTCCAATTTTCACAGTAACATCCAGAAAATATAGAATGTTGTTTAAAGGCAGCATACCACGAATCTGAGGTGGTGCGGATTTCAGGTGGAGTGTCCGTATACGGGGTAGATTATGGAGGCAGGGGTAGTTCCGCTCATCTCTCCCTGCATCATTGCAAACACCTGCCTCCAGAATGCTGTATTGTACGACGCCACGCTTTTGCAACGCTCCACCCCTTGCGCTGCCTCCTCCCTGCGATTCGTCGAAAATCAATTCGGACTGTCCCGATAGGCAGTAAGGGACGCTACGCGTGGAAGGGTGGCGCCCTGCAGTAGAAGGCATCGTACAAAACAGTATTCAGGGGCTGGCTGCTGCAATGATTCAGGGAGAGATGAGCGGAACCACCCCGATCTCCATAATCTACGACCCCGTATACGGATACTCCACCTGAAATCCGTACCACTCCAGATTCGTGGTATGCCTTTAAAGCTGTTTGTTGTGCTACTATAATTACCTAATTCGGCTTAAAGATCAGTGCTTGCATCGCTTTCTGAGGTTAGGAGTAAGCGGTTTTAAACCTGAATATTTGGTATGAACAGATACAGAAGTTTTTTTTTGTGTGCCTAAAATGCATACATTGGTTGTTGTTCTATGATAATCGACTAGTGAATCGAATGAAGCAGATGGGAATTAAAGTTGAGATAGGTAGATAGAAGGATAGGGCATTAAAGTCTTTCAGTTACGTCTTCGAAATCATCGAATCATCTATTTAAAATATAAGTAATATTATTAGCGAGCTACAATACATAGATTCGCATTTAGTGATCAAAATTTAGCGAAGCAGAAGTTCAACATATTTCCCTAGTAGGAAACAGACTAAAACAACTAAAAAACTAAAAACTAGCAAAAAAAAAAAACTATGAGGGAAATGCCTTTGACATTTCATAATAAACTTCGTTGCACTTCATGCTGTTCTTTGAGTAACTTTGAAAAGAAAAAAGTGAGAACAGACTCTTTTCTCAAATTAGCTACTTGCTCTGTCCAGTCCACTTAATTCTTCATTTTTACAACTGTATTTTTCTTCACTAAGGGTTAATGCAGTGCACTCTTGGTTTTTACTACTTTCATAATTTAGAGCCCATCTGCCGCTGGCGATGATGAAGTTGTTTCTGTTCTTTTCACAATTGATCAGTTGTTACGAATGTGTCATGTACCGGCAAATGGACCAGTAACGCTCAAGGTAGGAACTTTAGTGTTCATAGCTTCAAGAAAAAAACTAAAACTAATAAACTAAAAACTAAGAAAAAAAAACTATGGGGGAAGTGTCTTTGACATTTCATAATAAACTTCGTTGCACTTCATACTCTCCTTCATATTTTGAAAATTTATTACAGTGACAGGTTTGCGTCCAACCAGGTTTTAGAAGTTCCCTTGTGATTGGAGGGAGTAACAAACTTATTTGAAGGCAGATGTAGGTAGACAGCGCACATACAATCACTTCTGTATCACTGTGAGTTATTTGAATATTGTTCTCCTTCACGTAGGACAAAATCTGCATACCTCAATTCTCCTTGCTTCACTTTGAGAGTTGTTTTCTGAACTTGCCTAGAATGGATTCGCAGCCATAAGTTGTGTTAAGCTAATTCTAACCACCAGACATCTTGGAAGTCTTAGGTCTCGAAATAATAAAAAGAAATCTGGAACTTATATTTTTTGGGTTACTTTAGTTGCTATACTAACTAAGTACTTCAAGTATTTTAGTATAGCAACTAAAGTAACGCAACAGTTCAATCCATTAAATCTAGAACTGATCTTTAAGTTGAAGCCCTTAAAGTACTTCAACTTAACTCAGTTCTAGATTTAATAGACTTAAAGATCAGTTCTAGGTTTACCGTAGTATTTAATACTTTTATACTGTAGTGTGAAGCGTTAATTTGCCCGTTCCCTCTTTCATCCCCACGTCCGAAGGGGGTTCTCACTTTTATGCTAGATTCAAGAGCGGAACTTCGATAATCAAATCCTTTCGCTACATGATCTGCTGTGCTGCTTACTCTTCATTCCGTAGTTCCGCAG
The DNA here is from genome assembly GCF_031761385.1 of Necator americanus. NCBI lineage: Eukaryota > Metazoa > Nematoda > Chromadorea > Rhabditida > Ancylostomatidae > Necator > Necator americanus. The sequence goes on from NC_087372.1 coordinate 41,649,455, forward strand.
TTTCACATGATCGAATGCGGAGATAAACTTGCGAGATAATATGTACACAATACTGATAAAGAATTCATGTATCCTTTAAACGACTTCATCCTTTGGGCAACAATCGACTTCATCATATTTTTGTAAGTTCGTTGCAAATCAATTCTTTGTAGTTCGTGAAATGTGACGAAAGCATTCCTGCGATATATACTACACTTAAAGTGGAATTGTGACACTCACTTTGTGTTGATTGTGAAAGCTTTCACTAAAATGGTACTAAGATTTGTCTTAGAGATAAACAATTTCTGATACGCTTTTCAGATGATACTATCGACCCATGTCACCATCACGTAGGAAATCGCTGAGGAGCTGTCCATCTCAACTGATTTGCAGAAGATTCTTGAGTAGACTATCCTCTCTAAGAATCTTTCCCAACAATTGCTTGCTTTTGTTTGCTTGCGTTGCTCAGCGCAATATGAGATGCTTGATGGAGTCAACTCTGAGAAGATCATCTTCTACATTAGTAGAGGAGTTCGAGAGCAAGTGTTGACCCGAGAATCATGTGAAAGGTGCGAAATACCGTCCAAATCTACAAAAACTGGTGGCGCAAATCGAATCTACAATCACAAACGCTGAAATTGTGCAATACGAAAAATTTGCAGAGCAGTGATTACATGACCTCATATTTAGTTTTCGTAGCATTTGGTAACCAAACGGAGAACATTGGAGAAACTGGGTGCTTTCCTTGTATTCGGATTAAAGAAGTCAAGGATGTTGATGGATGTTCAACTTCACCTAGATCTTACCACATACAAGTTTAGGGAAACCATCCATTTGGGTTTAGCTACATCAACTTTGTCATACCTACCCAAATTTTTCATCGCAGAACGTTGAAAAAGTTTTAGAAAATGGGAGAAACTCTATAATGAACAGTAAGCAAAAGTACATTTCTCTGAGCTACGACCTGGTCTTGTACCACCGCCTTTGCGGGTTCCGATCTGCGATATCAAATACGGGTGACAGCTCGGTTTCTACTAGTGGTACAACTTTTTTGCGTCTTGGTACAGTAGAACCAAGGCCATACCACCATTGAGAAGTTACAACTTCAGCTTGGGCTCGCATCCATTCGTCTGTCTTCAAACCTTCCACTCATTTGCTAGTCCACAATCTTCGAAACTTTACATCTCGACTGAAGTGCCATTGTCGTCAATCTTCTTTTACCGCCACCGTCCAGAACCGTCTTTTACGACCAAGAGACTTTTTGGAGTTCGAGTCAGAGAGCATCCACAGGACGACTTTATAGCGTGACCAAAAAAGCAAAGAAGGTTTTTTTATGACTACTTCAGAAACCCGGGCAAGATATTGATAACTATCACTTGTGATCCATCTACACAGTATATTCTCTTCCGCGTAAAGTTCTTCATTGTAGCTAGCCGTAGGCCAAAAGTAGCCAGACAGCCGTCGAAGCAGCTTCCTTTCCCTGGACTCGATTTTCGCCATCACTGTAGATGGTGCGACCACAGACACTTCGTTAAAGAGTTGAAAAAAAAAAATGCTGGACTGGCCTTAGCACATGTTTGCTGTATATAATTTCAGTACCTGATGTTGTTTTTGAGCATGCAGCCCAAGTAGCAGAACCATTCCATAAGCTTAATTGGTTATCCGCTCACCTTAATTCTTGCCGAGAGCCACATCTACTTAAATTCATCAGGGTAGAGTCGTAAAGTCGTAACATATTGCACCTTCGCGCAGCTAGAAGCGAATACTGCTACTTCGTCGGTGTACTCGAGGTCGACAAAGGAAACTACAAATGGTACAAGAACCTTTAACGGGAGTTTGCATAATGTCATCAATGGCAAAGTGAGCAGAGAGGGTATCGCTACAGCCCCATGTCTCACTTCAGTTTCCATTTCACATGGTGTAATACATCCAACTGGTGTTCGGTCCTCAACAGTTGTTCTTGTACTTATGGCGTTAATTAAGAGTACTAATTCTCCTGTAACTCTATTCCTGTAATTCAGTGCGAATCTCGTTGATAAGGCGGCCGCGATGAGTAGAGTCGAAAACAGCTTCGACGTTCAGAAAAGCAAAAAAGTATATATATATATATATATATATATATATATATAGTATATATACTATCTATATACATAGTATATATACTATATAAAAAGGGTAAAGTTTCTGGCGTTAATCATTCCGCTTGGGGTGCTCCTCCACGTTCACTTCAGAATCGTGTGAGGTTTACGAACGTGTAACTGGCCTATACAATGGCTTGCTGTGGCTTGCTGATGTGTCAAGTCAGTGTTTTTATCCTCCCAGACAAAACTGGTACCAATTTATCGACCCCGGAGGGAAGAAAGGCTTGGCTATATATATATATATATATATATATATATATATATATATATATATATACGTATATATATATATATATATATACGTATATACTGCACATATCTGCATGAGGATATTATTAACCATGCTTGAGTTGACCGCAGTGGAGGTTCAAAAGTGTGAGGAATACTTCCAGGTTATGGCCCTTTTTTTTGTTACTGACAATTATCAGTAGAATTATCTGAAAATGTCTTTTTTTCAGAAATTGAAGCTATTTTGGTGAAAGTGAACTTTATCCTGAAAAATAAGTAAAGGTAAAGTGGACAGTTGGAAGTCCAACAAACTCTTTCTCACCACCTTTCTACATATTTGATTTTTGGTTTTACGAGCAGCAAAGGCTAGCATTTCGTGAAGAAATGTTTAGTTCTTCAATATAATTTTTTTCTACGTTGTGGTATTTTAGGTATCTTCCCGTACACTGGATTCTCCTCACGTGACGAAGACTCTTTCTGGATGTGTCAGTGTTGTACATCAACCATTTGATTTACCGAAGCTGCTGCTACGTTCGGAAAGGTGCCTTGTTATCCTACCCTCGATCGAGAATGGTAAGACTCATTACACTTGTCTTTTTTTTTCGTTTCTTTTAACTTCTTATCTGCGTTATAATTCTGGTTGAATAAAAAAACAATGGTAAGGTAATGACGTAAGTCATTTCGAGATAATTACAGCAGCAAGATGTTGAAGTCTGCCCAAGTATTTTGTCAGCTTTCAGTGATATTTTGCCTTGTTACATCCAAACTTACCAAAGAGATGTAGGTTTATATCCACTTCATTTCATCTGAGTTTATGTCCATCGAATCAGAAACACATTGAAGACTATTACTAAGATATTTATTTATGGCATCTTGTGAATTAGGAGTGAGGAACTCCACTGGCAACATACCTCAGTGTTCATTCTGAGATCACTGAAATTTAGCCAATCTGCGAAACTTCGATCTAAAATAGATGTGATTTTAACTTATACTCTTGTTCAGTTGCTGTTGCTGTTGCTGAACATCGATCGGTTGAACACTGAGCACATTCTATATAAAAACGATACTATAACGCTTTTTCTGTTGGAAAGTTGATGTGACAAGATTAATTGTAAAACCGTTCCTTTCCTGAACTCCTTTTAAAAGCTTTCTAAAAAAAATGTTTTAGCAATTCGCAGGTAGTTTTAGGGATTACCCTGCTGCAAACTGGCTAGTATGAGGAAGATATCAAGGAGGGAGAAGTGCTCTTTTAAGTTTCTGTTCTTTTGTTCCTTTAAATTGCAATAGTTGTCGATTAATATAGTTAATTTTTGACTAATACAGTTAGTATAGTTAATTTTATATATTATATAGTTAATATAGAATAGTTAATTTTTGAATGCCTTCTATTATACCTTTTCATGCCATCAAATTTAATCTTCTGTAACTTTGTTAGCTTTAATCAAGTTCATCTTTCCAGTGTTTGAGAAATTAGATTTTGAAAACCACTGAATTTGTTTGTAAAAGTATGTATACTATTTTGCTTAGCTCTCTGTATTCTACCACGACAATTTACGAAAAAGACTTTTCTATGAGATAGAAGTTAGTTAAAGTCCGTGATATTGATTTTCCTTTAGGCATTATTCTAGAAAAATTCAAGCTTTTAAATTGGTAATGTTTTGTTTTCAGTCTTAGCGGAAATTGTCCGAACTCACTTCTTTATTTTTTCGAGGCCTCACAAATTTCGTAATGTAGTTGTTTTAAAGCTGTTCAGATGGCCTCAAATAGAACCAGCAAAGTCTGACTACGCGGTTTGGGTTGTCTTGCTAATTGGATTTCCGCTGTTTCCTACTACTATCTGAAACCTACTGAGATCACATATTTTGAAAAAGAATTAAAGGACCGAAACCTTGTAGAGGTCGAAAAATGCGACAGCTTTTGCGAGAGAGATTCTTGGAGGAAAATGCTCAGATAATTTCGCGGACTTGCAACTCTCTGTCATTTTCACAAGTGTTATTGTTTCCTTCAGTTCTATCCGGAGGAAAGTGACTTAGATCTGGCGAAATGCCACAATTTCTCTGAATATCACAGGAAAACTTCCTGTGGCATCTCATGAGCGGAGTGTTAAGTCTTCTTACTAGTTTCTTTGTTTAGTATAATTCTCGTAGTTTATTTTCTTGTTATCTCTTCGCATTGCAGCTTTCTCCATTATATCCGGAGAAATCGAATTATCCAGATTTTCTTTACCGTGGTTTCAAGAACAACGTGAAATTGTTACTTCTATTCAACTTCTGTTCACAGTTGCATTGCCTTGATCTAAAAAGAAATTCACCTCTCTTTATAAAATTACATACTTTATAAGTAGTTTCTTCACTGCTTACCTCATGCTTTGTAGTAACGATGAGGCGATAATGTGTTTGTTCTCAACATGAATAATGGATTAATAATATCCATTTCAAAGTTCTAGTGCGTGACTGACATTGATATGCAACGTATTTATATATTGATGAGAACAATAATAGCCACGATATGGCTTTCACTGCAAACTCTATCGTTTATCGGCTGTTTGTGGATGTTGAGTGTGGGAGAGAGTTTTGAATTCTACAGGAGACTGATGGATACATCTTGAATTTTTGTGAAGTTTTGATCCACTGAGGATATTTTGAAGATTAATAAACCTTTGCGAAGAACCGATTACTCTCGTCAATGGGCCTGTTTTCGCGTCGCGGCAGGAACGGTGTCAGAAAGGGTCCCCCAAAACCATAACCGCTTTGCCCCACCGCACTATCTTGAGGGCAGCCCCATATTATAAATGTGAAGATTGTCGTTTTAATCAAGATTCCATTTTGTAACTGCAGTACTAGGCGTAAGTAGATAGTCAAAACTGTGATCGTCCTTGCTGCGTTTTTAGCTCCTTCTATTGTTTTTTCTGTTGCAGCACCCGATCTACTTCTGTTGGCAATTCATGAGGAGCTCTCGAGTTGTTTCGATGCATGTTTTTTGGTCGAGGATGTGTCATTCTGGACACAGGTAGCGCCGTTGGTTCGACTCATGGGTGACTTCAATGCTGAATGTTAGTAGGAAATGTTTTGACCTTCTGAAAATGTTCATTGTAACGCAAAAAACAATAGGTCATTGTCGTACCACGCTCAATGTAGCATACGTGTAAAGGACAAGTCGTTGTTGTAATGTAATTGAATCCACTAGCAGTATTCAACAATTATTTTTTCCCAAAAAGAGGGGAACTTTTTCGTCTTAAGCTTATCTGAAGGTGCTATTTCTGATTCATCTTCTTTTTCTGTACAGTAGTAGTATGAGTAATTAAACAATTACAATCCTGAGAACCTCACCAAATGTTGTTTTAGGAAATGAATGAGAGCGTACATAATGTATAAATCACGAGTGTAGGCCCCTTTTCGGATCGTCATTCCATTGGAAATGCAGAACGGGTCCCACACTTGCGATGGAGTACAGTGCATAGTAACAAAATTAATAGATAATAGTAAAAGGAAGGAAAGAGGGGAAAGAAGGGTGACCCCTTAGAATGGATTTGGTTGAAAAATAAAGGATAAAGAGCGTAGAGGTGACAAACCCTTTTTTGATGTCCAACGCTTACTATTTTTGTTCGGTTTCGTTTGAGACTTATAAATGTTTATGCGTACAAATACGGACGATGACTAGCAGTGACAAACTGATGTGTGGTCGAGTCAGTTTTTTAGTCTCTCAGTCAGAACTGCGTATTCATTGACCCTGGAGAAATGAAGGACTAAATGGAGCTCGGTCGGTGTTGAACTGTCCACCTAGGAATCGCAGCGAAACCTTATACTATCGCGCTGCACCCGAAATCATTTCCTTCATAGTTTACGTGGAATAGATTTTCAACGGAACTACAGAAATGATGGAAAATTGCACGTAGTGTTTATGGGCAGGCTAAAGTTTAGGTCGGATATGAATGCTACATTTATGATTGACACCCTAAATAGCGAGTGAAGAGCAGCTATTTGTTGGGCTACTTCTTTAACAACTAAAATTTGGTGCATTACCGCCTTCAGCTGCAAGAAAACGACCTGATATGCTGGCTGGGAACCCGGGAAAAACAACACAGTTGTTGTGGAAGTTTAATTATTCGCATCGCCTGAAACCTTGGCATACTTTTGTCTATTTGTCTGTTTTCTAATAGTGCCTACGAGGTTTTTTAGATGGAATCCTTGTTAACCTGGCGTTTTAGCTTTTTTGCCGTCTTCAGAGGCCTAAATAAAAGTGGTTTGGAACAATCCCAGCGAATATTGCTGTGTTTGGATCACCAGCGACTAAATAGATAATTTGATCTACGCCCAATATCACGCAGTTATATGTCGCAGACCGGTATAAGTGGCAGGAACTCATTCATTATCGAAATGGGTTTATTCCTATTATTCACTTTAGGGTTTCTTTTAAGAATCTAAAACGCCTCCAACGTCTTCCTTGCCGATGTTTCTGTTTCATGAGCCTCTAACACATTCCACATTATAATCGTTTCCGTTGTGAGCCTCATGTCCATCCTTCCAAGTGATGTAATGAAACTTTTACACCGTTTTCCTGCAATATGTTCATTCACCCCAAGATTTCTACCAGTTTCTCCAATATAAGTTGCTTTGCATATCAAACACTCAATATCATATATTACTCCTATCTGTGCACGGTCGCTCGTCCTTCCGTTTCTCTCTTTCTTTCCGAACAAATAACACATCTTTCACAGATCCAGTATCTATCACATAATCTGTCCTAAAAAGCTAGCTTTTGGTATCCTCATTAAGGATATTTGCCCGTATCACGTCATCTTGCAATTGTGCATGAACAGTGGTAAGCTAAACAGCTGTGCTGGAAATTATCAGAAATAAAGGGAAGACAAAGAGATCGCCACTAGCGCATGCGATTTTCGCGATACTACTTGACTCTAATAATGCCATTTGAAGCATTTATTTTAGTGTTGAAGTAAGGAAACCAGTCTTCTTTTGAGGTTTCTCGTATGAGTCTTGTGCATTGCGATCGTTGGTTGAGTATTCGGAAACACTCGTCATTTTCGGATTGTGTTGATATTATGATGCGACAGTCATCGATGTACCTGTAATACATTATTGGTGTATGCGACAGCAGGTTCTTCAGTTCTGCAGAAGAATTCATGAAGCAGGTCGCCAGCACTGGTGCTAATTGTTGACCCATTAATAGCCCTCTCAATTATGCGAAATAAGTTCCAGATCACAGGAAATTATGCAATTCGGACATTTTTTGATAAGTTTCATTGCGGGAACTTTACTAAGACTATATGTTTATATGTTGCCGCAATGTAAATCTATCATCTCAGTTAGAGCTTGTAGTGCCTCATTGTTTTTCACGTTTGTGTAGAGGAATAACATCAAAGGAATCTGTCATAGTTGCCCTCAGCTCTCGCATTGCGTAATGATGTGTTCGACAAATAAGATGGCATTTTAGGCAAAATCTGACACACAATTTTATCAGAGGGTCACGAAACAGGATCCGTTGGTCCTCTTTCATAGCCTATTATTGGCCGGATTTTGAATGTGCCTGCTAATGCTGATTTTGCTGATGTTGAGTTTATCACATCGGGTTTCCGTTTATGTGTTTTCATGAGGCGATAGAACACAGGACAGCTCGGTTTGTGAAGCCTGAGGCTGCTTATAAATCGTTCACCAAGACAAGCAGATTTACCCATAGTCATCCATTCATGATTCAAGCGTTTGCACTACATAAAGGATTTTTTCTCTGTTACAAGGCGCTAGATCGTTTGATCTTGCGAGTGAAGATTCTTTATTTCACGATCAAGATCTATCACAATCCTGTGACTGATCCTGTAATTACAAAGTCCCCGCTATCCCAACGCGTTTTTCGAAGTAATGTCTTGTACCGTTATATTTGTAATATGGAAATCTTTTTTTAAACTTAAAGTCCTAATGTTAACCGATAGTAGGAACTTCATTAGGTTCTTATGGTTAGATCTTATGTATGGAAACATTCGTAAAGCTTCTGTGCATTTTACTAGACCTGAATTGTATAATAAGTCCTCCGTTTTTCGCAGTATTTCTCACAATCAGTTCAGGGTAAAGGAGAGAGGTGCCTAGATTTTGTTTTTTCTATCTTTATAATGGCTCACACCGACTTCTTCAGTGCCAGGAATGGTCTGCCGTGTCTATATGAGAGAGGAGTCTCCTTGGGTGCTGAGCATAATTGTTGTACCGGCAACAGTGAGTAGCATTGAAGTTTTAGGTGAGACCACCTTACAGTTGGGATGCTTCAGATAAGTCCTGTATTAAAAATTTATTTATTGTTTAACTTTAGTCTTCTGTTGCACATCACACACTTATATTTGCTATTTCGAATCCACTCGTTTATTCAACAGGTGGCGTGCCGCTGCTGTTCTGTATTTGTGATGAGCCAATCTTGGCCAACGACCTCGCAAAGCGCAGAACACCAAAGTCTCCACTGGTTTTAGATTGGCGTCTCGCACGTTCCTCTTCTGAAAAGAGTGAAAAGGAGACTACGGAAATTGGTAAGTAGAGTAATCGGTAGATTACTTTTTAGATTACCGAAAAATGCATTTTTTCCTCGATTTTATTTATTTCGCAGTTTTCTTTTTTCATTTGCTTCGACATCTCAGTTACTGACGATAACTTCAAAAGACGACATGGGAAAAAAGATGATGTCGAACACTTTGCTATCACTAGATTTCGGTGTGACAGTTTAGGTGTATTGAATCACCAAACCATATGAAGCAATTATTACGCTCGTTCCACGGCATGTGCTGCTTTTGTTATTATAATCTGTTGGCCAATTGTTGTCGTACCCTACTGTGCACTTGGCTCTGTTATGAATGTTGGATTGTAGTTGTGGTAATCATTTTAGTGAGAAAGGGATTTCATGTTCAAAGTTGAAAAGGAGCTTGACAAAATTGGATTCTAATTTGACAATGAATGAATACCCAATTTGTATGAAAGATCATAAAACGCAGACCAAAAACAAAATTGATAAAAGGATCGAACGTCTTAAATCAAAATCAACATTCGCTCCCGATTTGAAACGCCGTCTTCAACGTGATAAATTTGAAAAGAAGCTCCTTTTTCCAAACCACTAACGCAGAATTTTTGAGAACTGCTATATAGGCAATTATTTCAACGGAAATAAATTAGATATTGCAAGCAAATAAAACAGAAACCCTTTTCCTGTTTTCGCCACTTTCTTTCCTTTCTTTTTTTCTTAAAGTCGTTAATTGAGTACAAAGCCTTTGCTCATATCTCCACTATATCAGAACCACCTTCTATGGAGTGGGTGTCGAGCACCCGTTGTCTGGAAGTATTAAAAGAAAACTACAAACCAGAACGACTTACGGACGTTATCAATGACGTTTATGAGGTTTGAGTTACTTTTAATACAGCCGTTTTCCTTTCTTTCTGAGTGTACTGATTGCCGTATACTTGCTAATTTAACTTATGATAGTTATCACGCGAACTGCCTTGTAGTTAACTTTCTTGGGGCATTCATTTTGCCAACAAAATTTTTCAAATGGCCTGTTGCAGGTTGTGATTTGTAAAGCAGTCGTATCAGCATTGTACACAGCTGTCCAGTCTGGTAGGTGGCTTCACAACGTTCTTAGAAAAATCTTCCTATTCCATATGTGACATTTTCCGTAATATCGATGGAATGCTTCGCTTTGAATTGTTCTATTACATAGACTTCTACACTGCAATCGCAGTGGAGGTCTTCGTTAGTTGATTTACCTATTTCCAGGCGTTGCTATTGATCATGCCGTTGTCCATAGTATACTCAACGAGCAGTGCGAGTGCACAAGCCTTGAAGTAGACGGTGTGCGAAGAAGTTTGAAAAGCTTCTGTTTTCATCTGAATCCCAATGCGAAGGCTAGTCTGTTGAGCTCACTTGGACGCAGTCCGTCTTGCATCCGCCTACTCATACTCTCTGGCCAAAAGGCTTTTAACTTTCTAAAACTTCGCGTTTTCTCAGTTTATAGCTCTTATTTAAAGGCTGATTCCCTCCAATAATATATAGGATTCAAGATTAATTTGCAAGCATAGTATTGAAGTTGCAGAACAACAAAGCAACTTTTAACATCCATACGAGTGACGGTACCTTTTCACGTTCCTTCATTTACTTATTCATAGAAGTAAAAAGGGTTGCTTCGTCAGGTAACCTGATTACTCTGGTGCTCCTGATTTATCTTTCTGTGTTTGCGAAGGAAAGTGTTGATACTTGCAAATTATCTCGGAGACCTGACTACTACTGAAGAGATCCTAATAATACTATGTTTTGAAATTTTCTGCAAGTAATGTGTCTTTATAGGCATCACCTCACGTGCCTTCAGTGGTATGGGTTTTAGCCGGGGTCGCAGATTGTGGGAGGATGGTGTAGACGGATACAGGGAGAAATGAACGGAATCACCCTCTTACCTACAACCTACGACCCCGGATAGGCATTACTCGCCTGAAACCCATGCTACCCCAGATTCGTGGGGTGATGCCTTTAAATGAAAAGTGCAGAGAGATTAGTTCTCATCGAGCTCATATTGTTTTAATTATTACAATAAGAATGCTTCTTGTTCAGAATAACTGTAATCCGAGTTTTTCGTACTGTGGAGATGACAAGGTGCAACTCTCATTTGGAAAAATTCTCCTCGGGTCGTTCAAACAAGTCCCCGGTTTGCCGTACTATTATTATACACCACAACAGTGAGTTGTAAATTTTTCCGTAAAAAAATTCGTTTAGAGCTCCAAGTGTCTTGGTTCACTTTCTTTCTGTATCTCTAGAGCGCTCTTTCCCCGAAGAGGGGACTTGGGAACGGGACCTGGGAAGTCAACACTAATTGCCAACTGTGTCTAGTAGTTGCGCCATTTGCACAGAAAGTGCTCCTAACTACTGCTGCGTAAGAAGACTAATGTCATTTTTTTAAGCAAAGAAGCTGATGGGAGATCTCTTGGAGCATCAGAAATGGCATCATTTAACGGGCTGTTCAACGACCACGCCCCACGAGAATGGGATGGGGCTCTGCTGGAGAGGAGGGACAGTACGTTGACAATCGCACCGCATGCTTTAGACCGAATTGTTTCTAATAATTTCTAATTGTTTCTAATAATATAGTTTCAGGTGAAGATTGCACCGCCGATGATGCGTTTCTAGCCACCTGTTCGCTGAGGAGATCTGACCGCGCACCTAACTTATTCCGACTAACATATGCATTGAATGAAAGAGAAAATGAGAAACTGAAAAATGTCAAAGGAAAGCCTGTGACGGTAGACCTGCATGCATGTAGTTTCATATTTGTATTTGTAGAGTTTACGAAATGTTTTTGAAGAATCCTCATGGAGAGAATTTCCCGCTTTTCGTGTACTTTTTGTGTTCTGTGGAGTATCCAGACGGGTCGATGGATACATTTCCTGTCACGTTTTTGCCCACTTGTGTCCACGATGTGCTAAAAGAGAGCGCCGCAAAGCCGAGTATTGGTTTTGGTGAGTTCTTTGTATCTTATTCATATTTTCAGGTTCTCCAAAATAAAACTGTAAAAAAACTACTTCCTTTAAAAGCATCACACACGAATCTGAGATGGTACGAATTTCAGGTGGAGTATTCGTATACAGGATCGTAGATTATGGAGAGGTGGGTGATTCCGTCCATTTCTTGCTAACTGACGTAAAAACGGCCCGGTAGATGCGACGTGTGCACACGGCTGGCGCGCGCTCCAATCGAACTCGTAGAAAATAGCGCGGCGGAACGCTCGAAGCCGTGTCTTCCGGGTCGTTTTTTAAGGCAATTAGGAAGAAATAGACTGAATCACCCACCTCTCCATAATCTACGATCCCGTGTACGAATACTCCAAATGAAATCCGTACCACTATAGTTTCGTGGGGTGATGCCTTTAAACGCAAATGTGTCACCTTAGAATAAAAGTTCATTAGTTGAAGAAAAAGACATTAGGAACGAAAACATATATTGTTAATGAGAAGCAAACTTATCTAGTAGGAATACATTTAAAAAATGCAGTTCTGGAGGCGATGAAATCATTAGGGAGGGTTTTGCCTTCTGAAGGAAAGGAGTTCTGAATTTATTTTCAATTTTGTGGGAGCGATTTCTCCATACGTCTACATTTTGCGACCTATGAGCTTTTTCTAGGGCGGGTGTAGCGCAGTCGGCTAGAGGTTCCGCTGCCTGCAAGATTGATCGGAGGTCCGAATTCGCCTTACTGCTCACTAAGCCTTACATGGGGTCGATCAATTGGTACCAGACCTGTCGGTGAGGATAAAAGCGGTGACTTGACACATCGGCTAGTCCCAGCAAGTCATTTGTCAAGTCAAGGCCAAATTACACGTTCTTAAACCTCAAACGATTCTGAGTTTAAGTGAATTTGGTGCCGCATCCCAAGCGGATTGATTAACGCCAGACATTTGATCCTCTATACTTTATCCTTTGTGAGCTTTTTCTATTGTTTGAATCATTTTGTGAGTGCGCATTACTTTCATTAGTGTTTATGCTAAGATACAACATTGCCTGGGCGAGAGGCCGGCGAATAAGACTGACGGTTGTAGCATAAGTGAGGAAGATAGTCAAAGCTGGGATCGATCCAAATCTCATCTACAGATGTTCGATTTGGATCATCAGCTGTCCGAAAGAAATCTATGTTCATTGCCACAACCATGTTGATGAGAATACTTATACCACCCATTTCTCTACCCTTTAACGGCCTTCTGATCCTATGAACAGTTCTTTTCTCATCATATGCGGTCAAATCGACCACATCGTACTTGTTCTTTTTATTATTCATCACCAAATCTTTAATGTGTTTTTAACAGCTACTCTTAAAACCCGTACTCAGGTTGTTCTCTTGTAGTACAGCAAGTTTTAGATAAAGCAAAAATAAATATCTTGTGGACACCCAGAGCTTATTTGTTGGAGCCTTCTCCAAACCGGCTCCCATGCCCCTCGCAGTTAGCTGATTGCAACTTTTGGTGGGATCGGCGTGTAGGATACATGGATTGTACGACTCAACTCCAATGCAGCGGAAACAAGGTGTCCATCCGCTGAATCCACCTACTCTACGCAGATACACACTCGTTTTTAGCTTCCTACCCTCCATTTGGAGACACTCCATGTAGTTTCGTTACTAACATTCTGCAACTCTTGGGAAATATTCATGGCCATAATTTCAGATTTCATGGAGATTTCATAGACGATGCTGATATACGGTGGGGAATGACCTCATTCTTTAATAACTAAGGCATTGCTGTAAAATCTCCACACACGTATTCTGTGCGCTTATTTTTGCCGCCAATAGCTCATCGTCGTAAATTTAACAATCTCAAGACGTTTTAATCCACAACATAGTAGATGAACAATATTGAGAGTTTTAACGTTGGCTTTGCAGATGTCACCAGTGTAATTATTCGACTCGACTTGTACGTTATGACATGGCCAAGTGAGAAAAAAAATTTGCAAGAGGAAAATGACAGTGAATCTGAGGAAGATACAAATTCGCAAAGGCAGATCAGATTTCTTGCAAAACTACCAAAAAGAGTAGGTGATGATTATCTAATACATTCTTTTTCTCAAAACGACTGGACGAAACTTCAGGCAAGAGCAGTGGTGAATGACCTGATGAATAGATTGAATCACCTTGTTGAGTTGGAAACGGTGCTAATGGATAGCAGGAAGTCCTGCATAACGAAGACAGAGATTCAGAGAATCTCTTCTTATATCGAGCATGAGTGTACCAGAGAGAAAACGGTATGTCTCTGATCTCAGACCAATGTTTTCACTTGCTTTCCAATATTTTGGTTCTAATCTAGAACTATTAACTTCTTCAACATAAATAAATTCAAATTCCAGTACAAGTCAGGTCAGTTTGAAACTCGTTTTCGGAAATTTCCTTTGGTAATCGAGTGCCAACAAGCCATGGATCGTTTAAAGGCAGGTTTTTTTTTGCAAATTTTTTATCCTGGTTATTGAAAGTATTAGAGACATAAGTATTTCGTTTTACTTCAGTTACTTGAAATTTCTAAGTACCCTATTATTCTATATATTAGAGTTTATTCAGAAGATTTGATGCAAACTTCGTCACATTTTTTGTAACCAAAATTAAATTCTTTTCTACAAATTACATTCAATCTATGTGCCGTTCTGTTTGATGGCCTTTCTCCATCTTTGCGGTAGGTTCATGGTACCACGCTCATAGTTCGGAGGATCAAGACGATTTCACGTCTTCCAGAGAAGTAAGGTTCTTACCTTCTAAGTTGTTTTGAAGCGATCTTAATAAATACTAGTCAAAGCGCTTAAGGCCTGGAGAGTACGGTAGTTGGAGCAAAACATCCTGGTGAAATTCTGTTAGATTAGCCACTTATTTTTTTATACGCAGAGTTACAAAGTTCCATCTTTTTGGAAGAATTACAATTCTCTGGAACAAGAAGCTGAGGGCTGAAATAAGATCCAAAGAGCAACTCAAACGCATATTTAAGGTCAGTGAAGGAATTGAACAGTTTTTGTTCCAGGGTTTGCTTGAAGGCCCGAAACAAGCGGAATGCTGATAGGAAGTTCTGGGGAGTAGGGTGGATGGGGACTGCTTCAAAACCGATGGGGTAATCAATTCGGCGGCGACAGGCCTGCCGCGCGTTGTCGTGGAGGAGGTGAATAGGGTTTCTCGGATTTTGGTGACTAACCTGCAGAGCTGTAGCCTTTGGAGTTTGGAGTTGATCGTCTGGTTGTTGGGCAGCAGTCGCCACAATGACATCTCCACCGAGCTCCAGAAGCAACAGATGAGAGGCTCCCCCGATTGGCGCGGGCGAAGGAGCACTGACTGTCAGACGCTCAATCGGTGTGAACAGTTGCTCACGGCCAACGTGTGGGGTACCGATTTAAAGAAAACTTTCTGGTAGTGTGTAGGTGAACCGTGATGGTACGCATAGCAACAGTAAGTTGTGCAGCCATAGTCCGCGTCAAGCTGTCGACTTTGTGACTTCAGAGATTTCTCTGAACTCGTACTTTGTCAATTACTTTGAATTAGCGGCAATATTTCCTTGATATCAGCCTCATCCTTTCGTAGAGAGCGTGGTGCACCTCTTATTACAGTAATTTCACCAAACGTTTTGAACCACCTTCGACAAGTGAAATCATCAACTGCACCCTCTCCGTACATATCACGTATCCCTTTTTTTGCGTCTACAAAGCATTCCTGGCTTGAGAAAAAAACATAATATGTCACAAATGCTTCTTAGTTTCAGCATTTGTTAACACCGCTTCTTCCTCAAATGCTCACTGTTGTCCTGCTTGTTCCTGCTGTCAAAGAGCACCAAAATTTTTCACTGTGAAATTGGTGACACTTCGGTTTTCCGATTCAGTGCCACCTCGGGACGAACTTTTGCATCACCCCAATATTTTAAATATAATAACTGATTATCTTCCTTACTCAATGTTAATTCTATCTCTTTCTTTTTTATCACTTCTCGCAACTGTGCATAATTGCAACGAGTGAGAAATCACTTTTCTTCTGCTTATCAAATCACATAGTTTTAGAGTTGTCCACCCCACTTCTGCACTTTCCGTTTCCGTTTTGTTATTACGATTGTGCTTGAATTCCATGATTTTCTAGGAAAGAATGAATGGTATGTATCTGGAGTACTGTATTCTGCGTCGACTGAGCGATTCAAATATGTACTTCTGTTGTCAGGTAGGTGCTGTACTGATCTTCATTAGACCGAACTAACAAGTAGTTACAGGTGGAAGATATTCAGGCCTTTGAACGCTATGTCCGTCAAAAAAGTGGAAGTGAGAGCTACTACCTAAGTTTTTTTTCCATATTCCTTCGTGGAATTAATAAATTTTCAGGTAGAAGTGATTCATGTGAAACAAAAGAATTTATCAGACGGGATCAATTGTTTGATTTTTGGGTGATTCTGACTATCGATGATAGTATTAAATTACAGTTTTGTCAGAGGTATCTTTTACAAATCTGCGTCGTCTTTCGGTAGCTGTGCTCAGTAACATCAGTGATTTTTCCAGAGAAAACGGCCAACATTATCGTATTTTTGAGCTGGCATGGCGCAAATGTAGACAAGCTATTCGTGTTATTAATCAGGTACTTTTGTGGCAAGACTTCATCCACTCCTGCTCCAGTTATTGGAAATGCAAAAGAGTAGTAAATTAGTTTTTGAAAGGTCAAGAGACAACAACTTATTTCTTGGGCTGATAATCATTTCTTGTTTTCATTCGTAATTTTTGCAGTTTGTGATATCTACCTTTTGGATTCTTTTGTTGTAACGAAACAATTTGTCGAAACAGATTGGAAGCAAACCTCATTTTCGAAAGTTTTTCAACTAAGCAGTGGTTAGGGATGGAAGAAGGATATTTAGGGGAAGCGGCCGTCTCAATACTGCGGACAGAGAATCAGCTCTTGTCGGAGCTCTTCCAAACCATTGTCCGAGCGTTAAGTGGTTGCGCGTGACTAGGAAGAAAAAATGTTATAGCGGCGCTGGGTTGTTTCTGTCGGTTGGTTCTGACATTTACTAGCAGCTCGACAATAGAGAGATGGAAGACTATGACTGTAGGCTGAGTCTCGACGAAATCATGGATGACTTCTTGAGATTTAGTATGTCTAAAGAAGAAAAAAAAACGCTTTAAGATAGTGCAAGAGATTGACGGTGAGGTTGTTCACTTCGAAACTAACCAGTTGCGAATTCTTATTCTAACTATTCCACAGAGCGCAAGCAGCATCCCAGAAATCTTTTCTTGTTTTGCTTATAGATAGTTCTCCTTTTTTGGTATAGTAACTTATTAGTTGAATTGTGCGGTCTTAGCAGAATCCTACCTCATTAGTTCTGCCCTTTTCCCTTTTGTTTTGTTTTTGTGCGCTTTTAAGCTTTATTTTTAAGGCTTTAATTTCTCTCTTTTTCTGAGTATTTTTTTCTCGATTAGCATCCTCCATAGTTATAACATTAGGAAAACTCTTTTTCTG
The DNA here is from genome assembly GCF_031761385.1 of Necator americanus. Classification (NCBI taxonomy): domain Eukaryota; kingdom Metazoa; phylum Nematoda; class Chromadorea; order Rhabditida; family Ancylostomatidae; genus Necator; species Necator americanus. The sequence goes on from NC_087372.1 coordinate 41,666,783, forward strand.
TGGCTCAAAAGTTTCCAAAGTATATATATATATATATATATATATATATATATATATATATATATATATATATATATATATATATATATATATATATATATATATGACTAATTAGTTTGGGGAAAAGTCTTTTTCCCACTCCAGCATATCCACAGCCTCAGTACCCTGCACACTGAGCCCTCCCGTCTCAGACGACGGACGGTATGGCGACTGGTGAGAGGTGATCAAATCTCAGGTTGCTCAGGAAGTCTTTGATTCTGGACCAAAGCGACACACGACTCGCCGTGGAGACTGTCTCAGATTGTATACTTACAACGCGAGCACAGTGTCCACAGACGCTGACCTACATCCCCTTTTCGGAGTTGCAGAGCGTATCAAATTTCACATGATTGCTCTGCAGGAGACCAAGTGCAGAAGGAGCGACGTACGACAGATGAATGACGGTACACTCGTCATTTGTGGTGAGGGTTCCGCTGCGAAATGTAGGCGGTGTTGGTTTTGCTATGCACCCATCTATTGTCCATCTTGTCGACTCTCTCGAGATCCTGTTACCTCGTCTGCCCATTATTCGCCTCCACCCTCTGCACCAAAAACCCATCAGTATCATCAGCTGCTACTCACCAACATCAACAGCTGATGAATCCGAATTAGACGCGTTTTACGAGGAGCTGGAGGAAGTGATCCGCAACGAGAAGTCCTTCTACAAATTCGTGGTCGGAGACTTCAACGCAAAACTAGGAATGGTTACAGATAAGGAATACAGGATCGGAAGATTTGAACTAGGCGACTGGAATGAAAATAGCAATCGTCTCGCCGGGCTGTTCTCCGCCGCTCGTTCCTTTCAAGGGAACTCTCTTTTCGCGAAGAAAGATCATCGTGGGTGGACATGGGAATCGCGCAATGGCGCGACTCGTGCGGAGATCTACCACATACTCACCAACCGGAGGTGCTGTCTACTTGACGTCTCAGTAGTACCATCCTTTTCAGTTCTGATCACCTTCTCCTTCGTGCGAAAATACGAATTAGCCACACAATGGAAAAGAACATCTGCTATCGGCAACTAAGGAGAAAAGACGTCGTCTACGACGATTGCGTACTCGAGGACTCCTTGTCCCAAGGTGGCTGGCAGATCGAGGAGAACCCAAACGTGGACTATGAGATGCTGTTCGAAGGATTGCGAACATGTTTTGGACGTGCCTCGAAGCCGTGCACAACATTCGAAGACCACCAAGGAACTGTTGAAAAGAAGGACTTTGGAGCATGATCCGAGTGCATCACACATTGAGTGGTTAGTAGCAAACACTGGCTACTAAAAAGCGTTGCAGAAGGGTCTTTCGAAGTGCAGGAAGAAGAAAATTGTGGAAGCGGCACAAAGAAGAGCGAGTTTAAAGAAGTCCCGCAAGGATCTCCGCGGATATAATATTCCACTAGCAGCCTTGCTGAGCGAAGACGGGACTCGCACTTCTTCTCGTCGTGAGGTGGAAATCATTACGGAGAGGTTCTACTCGAACCTTTTCCGTTCATCAACTGCTGTGTCAAGCCCGATCATCCCCACTGATGAAAGCCCGCCACGGGTTCCCCCTTTGGAAGTACGAGTCGCTATCAAGAGCGTGAAACCTGGTACAGCCCCGGACCTGATTTTAAATAAGCAGACTTTCTTCGGGCTGGTGGCCATCCATTTCATGTAATCTTAGCAGGGCACATGACATCCTACCTTCAGAAAGAAGGGATCCTAGACCGGTGGAAGACCTCGCGAACCGTTCGTATCCATAAGAAAGGTGACCGAGAGGATCTTCGGAACTACCGTCCGATATGGTTGCTGAGCGTGTTAAACAAAGTGTTCACCAAAATCATCCTCACGCGCATATCCAGGACGCTGGATGAAGCTCAGGCTCAAGAACAAGCTGTATTCCGTCAGGGGTTCAGCTGCTTGGACCACATCCGGACAGTGCCGAGGATCATAGAGGTTTGCCGGGAATACCGCCTGCCCTTTGTTCTAACCTTCGTCGACTATGAGAAAGCCTTCGACAGCGTAAAAACGAATGTAATGCTATCAGCGGTGGTCGATCAAGGTGTGGACGCCTCGTAAGTGAGGAAATTAGCCAACTGCTACAATCGATGCACCACTAAGATACAGCTTTTCCACGGCCCCTTCACCACACCCGTTGGAAAGGGGGTACGAAAAGGCTATACTATATCACCGAAGTTGTCTACGACTGCATCACAGTAGGTAATGAAATCACTTGGTTGGGAAGAAAGGGGGATACGTGTTGACGGAAGATTCCCGTCGAGTCTTCGTTTTGCGGACGATATCGTTTTCTTTTCGAGAAGTACCAGTGAAGCAGAGATGATGCTCAAGGAATTGAACGAAGCAGAGAAGAGAATAAGGTTGCGAATAAACCGAAAGAAGACACAATTCATGAAGAAAGTCTTCTGCGAGGACGAAGGAGTACAATTTTAAGGCTCGCAAATTGTGGGAACTTCGTCATACGTGTACCTCGGATGTTCTATGAACATGGAAAACGACTTGAAGGAAGAATTGAGTAGATGAATGAGAGCAGCACGGGCAGCATTCGCCCCGTCAGGGAAGCTGCGGACCAACTGACGGACCAGGATCTTCGTGCCCATCTGTTCGACTCGACAGTACTTCCAGCGCTCTGTTACGCAGTGGAGACGTGGGCAGACACCGCTACGTCTAGGAAGCTACTTACTACCCACAGAACCCTTGGGAGATGTCTTCTGAAGTTTAACCGGCGCACACAACACCTAGCCGGTCTTCGCAGCTCCGAGTTAAGAGGAATGTCCTGTCCAGTGGAACATATATCGAAAGCAAAGCATAGATGGGCCGGTCACATTATGAGAAGAATCGACGACAGATGGACCACGGTAGAGTGGGTCCCAAGAGATGCTAAACGCCCTTAAGGGAGACTGCCAAAGAGAGGGGGTGACGTGTTCGCTACACAGATGGACCAGTCGAAAGCTCAGGCGGATACAGCTCAAGGACTTCGTCAACGTCACTCTCGAAACTTGAGAACATCTTGGATGACAATGACGAGGGAACGAAACGAGTGGAAGAGATGCTGGGGCCCGCAAGTCCAGTGAAGACGGGCCATCTAAGCAAGTACATGATTAATATGATCATATATATATATATATATATATATATATATATATATATATATATATATATATATATGCACATAAAGTAATTAAGAAATCCAATATCTACTAAAAAAAACTCTAGGGGTGCTATAGCAGGAAAATAGACAACAACGGTAATTCGAGAGCTCTAAGATTACGTAGCTTTTTTTTTTAATAAACCACTTCACAAGAAAATTGAAAGTATGAACAAAAAACAGGAGGAAAAGAGCTCCGAGTAGTTTTTTGGACTGTGTGGAGGTGTCAGTGCTCGCGTTCACGGAAAACGCGATGCATGGTCACTGTACTGTTTTCAACACGTTTTTTTTCTCTATTTTGTTACTGATACTTACAGGAACTACTTTTGAATCGCATGTTTGAACTAAGAGAATGTGATCCACTACTAATGACGAATATGTACGACTCGATCTCTACTCATGAAAGTTCGTTAGATCGGAGTAGCACGTCTTCAGGTAGGGTTCTATCGAAAAGATTGCATGCTTTCTGCGGTTGTATTGGAAGTATAACGGACAGATTTTCTCTGCGACAGAGGTCATATATAGAGGCTCGCCGAGTTTTCAAAGCATAAACAGGGTCAAGCGTGGTTATGGGACATTAGCTCTTCGACTACAACCCCCCTCCCCTCCTCCCTTCCCTCTACCCGCTTCTCCTCCAGCGTTCCTGCCACAGTTCTCGGTTGCTGTCAATTCAACATACTGGAAATTATTCCGAGAAGGAAAAATCGAAAATTATCCGAGAAGCGGATGTCAAATGCGAAAATCGGTAGCTGACAGCGGATAGAAGTAAAGGAACACCAAATACCAGAAGAAGCAAATTTGATGAATAATGTGCTTTTGAAATATGCCTATTCAATTATTTAATTTTTGTTCTACTCTATTTTTATTCTAAAATGTATTAAGTGTCTCTAAATACCGATTAAAGGACATAATGCGACGAAAAAAGAGAAGAGTCAAGTGCATAGGTTGGGTTACAGAGGAACTTCAAAAAACACACACACAAGAAAATCAACATTTTCTTCGACACCCCGTTGAGTCAAATTTTTACAAAAATTTCTACAAACGAGCTAGAAACTTGGAACCACCTTTAAAAGATAAAGGATTTGATTTTACGTAGCGTTCAGCAGTTTGAAAGTGGATTTAACGGAAGTTAATGTCCAAAAAAGCTCAGATTCTGTGCACATTGTTACGTGTGGGAGATCGCAAATAACTTCGTCAGAGGACGACCAAAAGACAAATTTTAGAAGTTTTTCAAAGAAAAAGGTTCGCTCTGAAAAACAGTAATGTCGATGATTTTCCCACCTCCTAGTTTTTTTTTTTTGGAATCTTGATGGGACAAAGATGGGAAAAATTCCATTTTTCCCACTTCTGTCCCATCAAAACTGGGAAAATGGCGAGGCTTTGGAAATCGATTAATGATAGGCGAAATCGTCGGCTGCAACATACTGGAAGATAATTTGCTTCGCCCCAAGTTACCCTGAGTTGTTGAATTTTATTCAAGATCACGCAATTTTCAACTCGCGAGCGAAAATTGGGATTTTGACAAGTTTTCTCATTCCAGAAACATGGAGCGGCGTTTTAAAAAGTCACTCACATATCGTGTAGAGGGACTAAGGAAACCCTTTTGTGCAAAATTTCTCCTTTCCGGACCGCCTGGTTCTCTCAACATTTAGATGGGACAAGTCCAAAAAAATCGGAAAATTTTAAATTTTGTCTCATCAAAATTCCAGAAAGACTAGGAGATGAAAAAAACGGCAATATAACTGGTTTTGAAGGCAGATATTCTCCTTCGAAAAACTTCTAAAATTTGTCTTTTGGTCATCTTCTGACGAAGTTATTCGCGATCTCCCCCACGTAACAATGTGCACAGAATCTGAGCTTTTTTGGTCATCAAATTCTATTAAATCCATTTTTAAACTGCTGTAAAAAAAGAAGAAATGATCCTGTCCTACGCTTGAAGCTAAATATAATATTTTGTAGTTTATGTAATAATTTAAATTTATTTACCGTTATATTTTATAATTTATACAATTATTTAGAAATATTAAAATGCCCTCCATTCACCACTGCCCACCACACACTCCCTACGACCCCATTCCCTTGCAACCCCTCCCATTACGACCCCCGATTCTGATTTATTCTGATTTATGTCAGGATCGAGCGTGTGATGGGAAAATACCATCACACGCTCGACCCTGACATAAATCAGAATTTCACTGTCATTTGAGACATTGAGCATAATACTTCTATTTTCAGCTGTTTTTAATATTCTATGGGGGCGGGTGTGGTGTAGCGGTTAGAGGTTCCGCTTCTTGCACGATCGATCGGAGGTTCGAGTCCGTCCTAGTGATCAGCGAGCCTTTCATCCCTCCGAGGTCGATAAATTGGTACCAGTCCTGTCTTGGAGTATAAAAACACTGACTTGACACATCGGCTAAATCTGAATTCTGAATTGAAGAGAACGTGGGGGCGCATCCTAAGCGGATTAATTAACGCCGGAAACTTTATCCTTTATCCTTTTAATATTCTATGCTGCTTCAGTGTCGTTCTGCTTTGACTCTGTTTACTAGTCCTTGCTAATATTTGTCGTTTTAATTTTTTGTATGATTCTCAATTCCAACTTTGTAGACTGATCTGTATCCATTAGACTTTCTAGTGTTTCTGTAACATTTTTATTTCTTGTTTCCAATTTTTTAAGATGAAATCATTTCGCATGATTGGTTGTTGTCTTCTTGTTTTGTGAAAAAAATACACAATCCAAATCCTCTACTCCTACTTTTTGTGCCAAAATCAAGAACAGCCGCACAACACTTCCCTTAGTCTTGAAGAGATTTACGAATGAATTAGCTTTTTTTCTTTAGTCAGGTTTTTGATTTTGGATAACACTGTTTTTTTTTGTAGTTTCGGAAGAACATGAAGTGGACCATCACATAGCGCATGGTGCACGTTTCACTTTTGCACCTGGATACTTTGCTTGTAAGCTTCAAGAGCAACTCTGGTGAGTCCCTTACACTCTGGCATTTTTATGTGGAAGAGCAGCTGAAATTTGTTGCATGTTTAAGAAAGTAATTCCTTGTTAAAGGTTTGAAGTTCACCCCCGTCTGCGTGTGCCGCGTAGCAACACGCGCGACCCACTTGCGATCGGCTGCGAAACCCTGCGTATCTCACTGGAGCAGTTTGCCATAAGGAATATACCAAATACCTATGTGGTGAGGTGAGAAACATTGTCTAGTATTATAATTGTCGGACGTACAGTTGGATTGTTTCAGGGAGTCTGGTGGCACAGTGTCGTATATGCAATTGCATACATCGGTAGAAACGTTCAAAGCGTCTTTAAAAGTTAATCGAATTACCACGAAGAAGAGAAAACAAGCTGAGTAAGTCAATCACAGAAATCAGAATACCTACGCGAGCGAAGATTCGTTTCGATTTTCCTCTCCGTATTTGTGTCAAACATCAGAAGACAATCTTACAAGAGTGATTTAACTACTTAGATATTTCACTTCAAGATGGTCCGTCTTCACTGGACGTACGGGCCTTAACATCTCTTCCACTCGTTTCGTTCCCCCGCAATTGTCATCCAAGTGGTTCTCAGGTTTCGTGGGTGACGTTGACGAGGTCCTTCAGCCATATCCAGCTGAACTCTCAACTGGTCCGTCCGTGCGCCGAACACCTCACCCCATCTCGTGTTTAGCATCCCTTGGGAACCATTCTAGCGTTGTTTTAATTCCACCATCTTCTCGTAATATAACCGGACCATCTTTTTTTGCTTTCGATATTATATATCCGATATATTTCGATATTATATATGTTCCGCTGGGTGGCGAAGACGTTGCTCTTAAGCCGGAACCGCGAAGACCGGCTGGTGTTGCGTGAGGCGGTTAGACTTCAGAAGACATCTTTCAAGGTTGTATGGGTAGTGAGTGGCTTCCCTGATATGGTAACGGCTCCGCTGCGTAGCAGAGCGCTGAAAGAACTGTGGAGTCGAACAAATGGACATGGAGATGTTGGTTCGTCAGTTGGTCAGTAGCTTCCTGATTTGTGACCACACTTCTATTCACTTCTTCCTTCAAGTAGTTTTCCATATTCATAGGTCGTCCAAGAGAGACGTATGGCCAAGCTCCCGCAATTTGCGAGCCTTCAAGTTGTACTCCTTCGTCCTCGCAGAAGACTTTCTTCTTGAACTGTGTCTTCTTTCGGTTTATTCGCAACCTTATTCTCTTCTCTGCTTCGTTCAATTCCTTGAGCATCATCTCTGCTTCACTGGTACTTCTCGAAAAGAAAACGATGTCGTCCGCAAAACGAAGACTCGACGGGAATCTTCCGTCAACACGTATCCCCCTTTCTTCCCAACCAAGTGATTTAATTACCCACTGCGATGCAGCCGTGAACAACTTCGGCGGTATAGCATCACCTTTTCGTATCCCTTTTCAATAGGTATGGTGAGGAGATGGTGAAAAGCTTCCTGCTTGCGAAATGCCAAGGTTTCCGAAGCATAGGTCAAAGCAGGAAGTACGGTGGTGTTGAAGAGGTGAGCACGGTACATTCGGATATGTTCGTTCCGTTGAGCGTGAATGGGGCATCCGAGACCCATCCGTTCCGCATGAACATCGTTTTTCGCAGATTCAGCTGAGGACCATCCACATGTTTTGTCGAATTCGGCCAGCATTCGTTCCGTTTCGCTGATTCTAGGTGTTATCAGTACGATGTCATCAGCTAAGCGCAAATGGCGTAGCTGCCGACCATCAACCCTCATCCAATGTCGTTCTATTCCAACTTTCGCCTTGCGTTCTCGAGGGTGGCTGTGAATATTTTGGGTGAGATTGTACCACCATGTCGAGCCTCCTCTTCACGTCAATGATGATATTGTTGTAGAATGGCGAAATTCCGGTCGTGAAGTTGCGTACAACTCTCGAAATTTATGTACTGAGTAAGGACGCCTTGGTTGTCTTCCGTCTCAACTGAGTCGAAGGCCTTCATTAAGTCGATGAAGGTGAGACAGAGCGGCATCTTGTACTCTCGTGTTACCTCGATGAGTTTCGAAACAGTGTGAATGTGTCAATCGTGCCGAATCCTTTTCGAAACCCTGCTTGCTCGCTCTGGTGTCCTTCATCCAAGACTTTTTCAATCCTATTAAGGACCACTCTTGTAAAGAGTTTGTTGATAACGGACAGTAAGCAGATTGGGCGATATTTTCCGATGTCATGTGGATCACCCTTTTCATACAACAACACGGTATCGTGTGAAGGGCCTCGCTAGGGTGTTGATGAGTACTGGGGGAAGGTTCTTCAGGTGTTCTGGTCTTATTCTGTCGAGACCGGGTGCCGTACGATTTCTTACCGGCATGATAGCATGTCGTACTTCGGACGGAAGAATCTCTGGAATGACATGTCCGCCTTCCCTTAGATGGTGAGGAGGCAACCTTTTACTTTTTACTGACGATGATGTGGCCTATTTCATTACGGTATTTTCCACCGGGTGACTTCCACGTCCAGCGAAGGGAGGAGGGCTTCTGGAACTGCGAGTTCCCATGGATGGTTTTAGTCGTCATGATGAACTCGGAGAGTCTCTCCTCCTGGTCATTCCATTGTAGGCCGTGGGTCCCGATGTGAAGTTCCTCCGGGGTTCTTCTTGGGCCAATTTTGGCGTTGAAATCACCAATTATGAACTTGTAGAAGGTATGATCTTCTTGGTAGAACTTCTCCAGGTTCTCCATATAGAAAGCTTCGACTTTTTCTTTTTCGTAGCGTGATGTTGGAGCGTAAGCGACGAAGATAGTCAAAGGTTGTGTTGGACCACATCTTCTCATTCGGGTCGTAGGTTGTCCGAAAGAGTCGATTTTTTTTTTGCCTTACTCATGTCGACGAAGACCCCAACTCCACCAATACCTCTACTGTCGTATGTTCTTAAGAGCAGTTCTTCTGAGCGTTGAGAGGGTGGCGTCGTCTTGTTTCGGTCAGTCCGATGACGTCGTACTTAATCTTCTTGGCTTGCATTATCAGACCTTCGATGGCCGATTGATTACTTTACTTGATTTTGAGTTACTTTTTTATTTTCAGCGAAACTGAGCGTTTCAAGACTCATGTACTCCTGGCTATTTACGGTGTAGAGAAACCTGGACACGAAATCTGTGAGGTGTTAAACGACTGCCTTCGTAAGCGCTTAGATCAAGTCACCCTCAATCATTTGATAGATACATTGACCAAAAACACGCAGACAAGACTGGATTGTGCGGATGTGCAGGTGAGCTGAGGAATGATGTGTTATTTTGTTTTTGCTCGAACAGTATACATTTTAGTTCCTACAACGTGACCCAGCTTCACCTGCTGATGTGTTCAATTATTCAATTCCCAATTCAATGGCTCAGTTTTTGCAACCACTCAACTACTATACTCATCAGCATATGCAGGCAGCGATGCCGTCGGCCAGATATAAGGTAAATGGTTAATTTTTAATTTTTTATCACTTTGAGTGAATTGCTTGGTTAATCACTTCAGGATGATTATGGTTCGGGAAGCATCCACGGATCTGACAGATCTATCTTTCTTCCATTGCCGTTTCCCGGAAAACAGCCCGAATCCTATGTGCCAATTTTCTACTTGCTTGTGAAATCTCCCCAAGGAGGAATTCGAACCACTGGTAGAAGCTTTCAATGGTTTAGTCAACGTGATATTCACATTCAATATAGGGAAGTTGCAGGAATTGCTGCTATTGAGCTACGATTTGTGACCAGTAACGGCACGATGGCGACTTTAACAGGCGGTCGACTCACCAACTCGACTCACCTTAGCTTAGCACCGGATGATATTGATGACTCTGAAAGGGAACCTTTTTACAAAAGAATGACGTCCACAGTTAGATGCAAGGTACTCCAAGAACTTCCAGGTTGGTCGCAGCCTCTTTAAGGTTTTGTGTAAGCAATTTCTCTGTTGCAAATCAAAAGCTGTTTTTCTGTTTCTTCAACTGCGAGTTTCAGATGTTTGCGCCTACGCACAAGTAGCAGTTTGGCAAGCTGGTGATGTTGATCTTCTTCAACTTGATGACCAGCTTCGACATGTTGTGCAGTTGGTATGCTCAAAAAACGAATTGAAGCTGTCTTTTTTTTTTTTTGAAGTTCTCATTTGCTCCAAAAGTCAGTTCAAGGAGCAAGCGTTTTTAGGGTATGTGTGATGTGGTAACTGAATTTGGAATTCTGAATTTGAGCGTAATCGAAGTTGGCGCGCAGTTGCCTGTCAGCCCAGGACTCCATGCAAGCCCTCAATCAAGTGCGTTTTAATTGTGTTTCCAGCTGGAAATACGAAATAGCTCTTTAAATCTTAGGATAAATATTAATTAATATATATCCATTAGTTATGTCGTGTTTTTTTGCGTCCTTCTTTCTTCTTCCTTCTCTTCGAAAAAAGGAGTTTTGCCATTCTTGATTGGTATTTCTCAATTGGTAGCTGTGTAGCATGGAGGATGGCATTAGTGGTGCTGCAACGAAGCCGCACTCGTTAGGGCAGGTGACAATTGTCTCCAATTTTGATAGGTCTGCATTCAATCGATTAGTGAGGACGGGCCTTCTAAGTGCTAGGTTTTCTCGAAACTACTACGTTCCTTGCATCTTTTTTGTCTGTCCATAATGTTCCAGTTTTCCGGCCTCTTCTTAATGAGAAAAACGTAATAGAGGCGCTTTTTCCCGTGCACCTCTTTTTTCCTTAATCAAAGCTGGTCCTCTATCTTTCCACGTTAAGGCCGTGTTGTTCTGAGCACGGCTGTTTTGTTTCATACTACTGCTCGCGATTTGCAATTTTTTCAGTTTTTTCGGGTTCTTGTCTGGCGGCAGTTTTATGCATGGAATGAGTTTTGATTTTTTCCCTTCAGTGGCCATCATCTTACTTGAGCAAGTCCGCATCGATCATCATGATTCCACTTTAGAGGTGCGATCTTGATTGTAAGAATATGGGGACGATGCTACGTTGTAACCGTTCGGTTATGTACTATTAGCGATGTACTGTGCATGACGTCAATTTGCATCCCAGCGCTGCCGTTTTAGAAGACGACGGGGTGGGATTGCCGTTTCGGAAACTTCATGATTGTGATGATGTGGTCTTGCGAAACAGCGATTTCCGAACAGTGTGCTCGCCATTTTTGTTCGGGTGAAGCTACCATAACATCTATGCCCATTCTCCTTTTCTCTAACATCTCCGTTGAGACCTCACGCAACTATAGTTGTGTCTTCCAACGATGCTTCGGCAGTTTTCCCATCGTGGAACTCCCACAATTCATCATTAGTTTGATTCTAACAGTTAACCTGAAATGCCTAACTCTATAGGAAGTGATGTCGTTGTTCGTCAGTGGCAATTAGTACTTCATAAGGTCGTCGTTGAATCGCTTTGTGATTAAATTCCTCAACATCTGGCAACAATTATGCCTACTCCTTCGCTACTGTCTGGACTACCGTTGTCGATGATTCCTAAGTCATGGCCAGTGTCCTCGATCTTGCTACCAGACCATCAGGCGGTCGATTTTGTAGTAGGAGTAAAGACAGACACCTAATTCTGATTTGCCGCAGGATCTGCTTCATCTGCAAAGAATTCCACGTCAACGTCGGAGAAGCGTCAGCAGCTGCGAAAACGTGATTCGTCTGAAGCACTGCCAGTAACTTCAACTCCGAATCTCCCAGTAGACTCATCTGTCAGAAGCAAAGCGAATTCGGTAAGTGAACGTAGAATTTGGGCTATCGGCATAACTCTTCTAAATTCTTAGGTGTTCTCTTTCGAAACACGGAGAGGATCATTTACTTCTGAAACTGACAGGATGTCAACGGATTACGTGTTACCGTGAGTGTCCTTTTCATTTTGTTTCTTGTTTTGGTTTTGTTTTTTTTTTTGTTTTTGTTTTTCATGCTCCCTTCAAGCGTCATGCGGTAGTGGTATTTTTTTCCACAGTTTCAGAAGCCGGTCACCAGACTATGTTAATCCGATGTTTGTGTCTTCCGCAGCGCCATGGTTTGACTATGTAGTGGAAAAACACTCAGGGTCTGTGCGAGCCTTTTGTTCTGCTGAATGATGAAAGAGGGACACGATTTCTCGTCTCGTGTATCTGATGAATTGTTTTTTTTTCACTAAAGATGAACTTGAGTTGAAAACAGTAGTTTTTTTCTCACTTTTACTCAGTGGTTTTTAATCTAATATCGATTATCTATAGTTCAGAGTTCAATTCGGAAATTCGGAAATGTAAAACTATGCGAAGTGGTAAAACTCCAAGTTTTCTTCAGATAAAAAAAAATACTCTTAAATCTAATCTGGAAGTTTGAGTTCGAGGAATTTTTTTTTCTAGAAACTCACCTTCTTTCATGACTGAGAAAGGGGAACGATACACTTCAGTTCTAAGGCATTCTTGGGTGTTCGACTGCAAACAAACTGTAAGTAAGGTAAGTGCATTGATTCAAGATCTGTGATTTGATTTTTTTGTATATATATATATATATATATATATATATATATATATGCACTTTGCGTATTCGTATCATAGATTTGCGATACCAAACAACATCCTTTTCCAAATTTGGTGTGGTTTTTTTGTTATATACGTCTACACTAATACTTTCCTCAGGCACTACGAGAAATTGCCGATCATATTCTGGAACAAGTTCGTAACGTGGATACAGTTTACCCTGACCGGGTGCAGATATTCGAACCAACTCCACGGTTGTTAGACCAGGCTCCATTCAGCTCCATTTCATCAGAAAGTGGAACCTTAAAATACCGCGAGCGGCGCTACGAAGCTTCCTTGGCCAATGTGCAGTATTGCATGAGCGTGAGTTTTTGTCTTGAGCTGAAGACAAATGGTGAATTTTCGTATAAATACAGAATTCTAGGCTGATATTGGGCGAGATCCCTATACTTGTGAAATGCCTGATGCAGTTTTAGTTTGTCAGGAGATGCAAGTAGCTATAGAGACACAGAGATTTGGTTTTGACCCGGTTGGCACGTGTCCAGAAATACTGCTCCGATTGAACCACGGAGGTTAGCGCTCAGAACTCGAGAAGATCAACTATCAGGTCATTCTTCGAAAGACCTTTATAGTGTCCAAAGAACTCTTCCTCCCGTGTACGGAAGAAGGTCAATTTGTACCGCGACGTAGAGTACTCTACGGCACTGTATATGGAGAGAAAGTGACCTTGTATTTCTACAACTTCATGCCATTTCTGTCGGCATCCTTGATGAACATGGTGGCCAGGTATATATCACTTCTACAGCTGAAGAGTTCATATAACCGTTGCTTGGTAGGAAGATTACTTATTTGTGAACGAATGCGCGGAGTGTAGTGTATGCGTGAAGTGACAAACATAAAATACTGAAGATGAGTTATCGAAGCAAATTGTCATGTTTTGTTAGGTCGTCAAGAAAGTTCTTGCGGTTTATAATCTTTGATTTAAAAGAAGCATATCTCAGCTTTAACAAAACATCATTAAAGGCTTCACCCCACGAATCTGAGGTGGTACGAATTTCAGGTGGAGTATTCGTATACGGGATCGTAGATTATGGAGAGGGGGGGGGGGGATTCTGTCCATCTCTTGTTAACTGGCGTAAAAAAACGGCCCGGAAGATGCGGCGTGTGCACACGGCTGGCGTGCTCCAATCGAACTCGTTGTAGAAAATAGCGCACCGGAACGCTCGAAGCCGTATCTTCCTGGCCGTTTTCTTAACGCCAGTTAGGAAGAAATGGAAGGAATCACCCCCTCTCTTTAATCTACGATCCCGTATACGAAATCCATATGAAATCCGTACCACCTCAAATTCGTGGGGTGATGCCTCTAGTCGAACATAAAACCATTGGAATCAATACACTTTTGCCAACGCGAAGCAAGTCTACTTATTCCAGCATGGTAAAATTGTAGAGATCTAGGTACGCGACAAAGTCGTTAAAGCCCGTTTCGGCTTCTTCTATGTTCCTGAAGCATTTATCGCGAAGAAAGTTGTCGATATGCTTGAAAAAGTGGTAGTCAGTAGGCGAGAGGGCCGGCGAGTATGGTGGATAGGGGAGAGCCTCGTAGCCCAGTTCGATCAACTTCTGCAGGGTCGATTTTGAGACGTCTGGCGGAGCGATGTCGTGGAGCAGGATTGGTCCCAGTCTGTTGACCAATACTGGGCACATACGCTGTAGTTTTCGGTGCATTTCGTCTATGTGTTGGCAGTACTTTTCCTCTGTAATTGTTTCGCCCAGATCTAGGAAGCTGTGGTGGATCAGACCTGCTGCAGACCATCATACTTGCAAATTTGGCTTTGGAAAGTGTTGTGGAGTTTCGTCGCCGTTCAACCACTGAGCCGAACATCGCCGATTTTCGTAGAGGATCCACTTTTCATCGCATGTCAGAACTCACTTGAGAAACACGTCGTTTTTGTTCCGCAGGAGTGCAGTAGACACCTCAAGATGGCGATTTTTTTTACTATCGTTCAGTTCGTGCGGCAATCACTCGTCGAGTTTTTTCGACTTCCCAATCTCCTTCAAGTGGTTGGAAATTGTATACGTTAAAACTCATTGTTCGGCAAGCTCTCGAACAGTTTTAGTTGGATTGGCCTCGACTAAGGTTCTCGGTTGTTATCAACATCGGACCACTGCGCTTGTTATCTTCAAGGCTCTCGTCGCTGCTGCGCAATTTCTTGAACCACCATTGTACCGTTCGTTCGTTAGTGGTTCCTGGGCCAAAAGCAACATTGATATTATGAGCTATCCCGGCAGCTTTTAGGCCTAGATTAAACTGAAACAAGAAAATCGTGCGATTTTGACTCTTGTCCATGCTGTATTTGAAGTCGTGAAAAATGAGACCAAATTATCTGAAAACAAAACGAATGTAACTGCTAGATGGAGCGAAAAACGCACTTTAAAACTATATATGAAGTCAAAGTATTACAGCGAAATTTCAGTTGAAAATACATAATTTAAAATATAAGTTACAGAAACCACAAGAACTTTCTTGACAACCCACCACCTGGACCAAATAAATCGACAGAATGATAAATGGCTAGTGGTTTTTAGCCCATCCAATTAAGGGAGGACAAGGAATCTATATTTTAGTATCTAATGTGTTCTATGATTTATTGGGAAAGGTGTCTCCAACGATGAACTATTGCTTTACATTATCACCATCACAGTCTCCCTCAATCTCTCTTTTTCAGAAAGTCGATCTTGCGATCTTCCTTGCATTTAGTGTTAAACAGTATATATTTTGCAAGATCGCTCTGTTATCAAGTATAGCTGTGTCTAAAACTTCTAGCTACTTCTGGCAGGTTTCACACACACCTCAAAAATCTATAACTACTTAGAGCAACGTCATGGTACAATTCTCGAGCACGGCTTGTGAGAGAAATTGGCCTCCATAAGATGGGAATCAGTCATTTATCTCCTCTGGAGGTAAGAATATGTTTTTTCTCTCTTAATTATCTGCTATTTTTCTTTCTATTCCGTTTAATCCCCGATTCTGTAATATTTTGTTCGTTTGTCCAGACGTTGAGAATCATGTTCTGTCGTAACAGTTAACTGGCTCTCTTGTGTTGTTTTCTCAATATTTCTAAGCATTTGTTAAGTTTCTGAAACTGGCTCATGGCTTTATCTAGAGTATCTCTTGTGCTATCTATAGAATGCCATAAGATAGGAAGACAATCATTTGAAATGTCTCGAAGACCTTAGAATATTTAAATTTATCACTATAAAATTATTCAACATTGTAAAATCATCATCATTTGAACATTTCTTCGACAGCACCTTCATTCGTCTTCTGACAACCCATACCTAGTACTTGTATGGCGCCACCCAGAAGAGCTAGTGGATAAAGACTACCCTCCCGATGACCTTCAGGTTATTGACGCATTGCAAGTCCTTACCTTCCCTTCAGCGTCTTATGAATTTTTAAAAATTTTGTTAAGGTGACAGCGATTGATGCACTGCCAAAAGGATATTCGAAAAGTCTCTTCAGACTATATCGTCGTGCTTGTGAGGGTTTTATAAAGGTTTACGGCATTTTTCTTTTGAGATCAACCGCAGTTAAATTAGGTGGACTCATTGGAATAACTTTCTTATTTATTCTTCTCTAATTTCGGCGGCGTAGGGCCCAGAAATGATAAACGAGCGAAATTCAGATCATCCGTATCTGTTCTTGAATCGCTCCCCATGTCTAATACAAGATCAACTAGAACAGATGCGTTATATAAGGTATGCATTTACTTTTTTCTGCAATGATTTTATAAACTTTTGTTCCTTATGCTTCATCTTTATCTCCCTCATTTTCCCAATGGGTTAGGATGGGTGTAAGAATAGTCATTGCTGAGTTCAAGAAAATAATGAAAGACCAAGTGTTCAAACAATATCGAGGAACGATATCTGGGTTACCCGCCAAGTTGGCCTGGTTGTATAAATACGCCACAAATAATGAGTTTTTGAATCGACGCTGCTTTTTAGGAGAAATGTGCGGGAACAGCTTAACATGACAAGAACATTCTCATCTATACACGATCTATTACTTGATGGGAGAAACACGATTTCGGTGAGTCAAAATGATGATGTTCCCAATCAACGTTATTCATTTAAATTGTAAGACTTTCCATTTAAAGTTTTTGGAGAGTCCTGAACTACCGCTCTAGTGCTTGTGGTTTTTTCTTGTAAATAAATAAATGGTTCAGAATGATTATTGCACACAGAGTGCTAGAAGTTTACGTTGTTCCGATATGCCTTGTGGGCGGTAGGGGAAGGCATTAATTTCAGCAACACCTGTTCCCAACTTTTTGTAGTGGTTTTATTGTATTATTATATGTAACAGGTTATCGAGTACAAAGAGTTGTCTTGTCAAGTGGTCTGAGGCCTCTGAATTTTGGATTCGTACGGAACGTTTCGCTTTTTGGCTATTAACAAATTACAATTTACGAAAACTATTTACACCCCTGAAGTATTCTGTTAGTACTGTTAACTAAGGGACAAAAATTTATGTAGTGTGGTTTCTAATTTATCTATTTAGAATTAGTTGCATTGGGTTGTATTACGGCAGAACAGTGCCCGCTGTTTTTGATATGTGGTTTTGCTCAGCTTACATACGTGGCTCCATGAGTCAGTCGGTTGCAGAACACAAACGGATTTTTCTTTTCAAATTACAGCTCAGCGAAGTTAAATCCTGGAGCGCTTGAGCTGCAACCACATTTGCTGCTCAGAAATTTACTTCCTGATAACTTTTGTTTGATCATTATCTTAGTTATTTGCATACCTACATACTTTTTCTCAAAGGAATCCGATCTGGGGAAAATAAAGGCGGCTAGCAAGTTGGTCCACTTTGTAGAAACACCTGTTCTTTTTTTCCCGAAATGGAGGCGTAATATTGCCATAGTCCGCCAGGTCAGTTGAATTTATTATTCGAGCTGTGTTGCTGGGCAGTTTTGATGAAATCCAGGTCCGAAGGATTGCTGAGCTAGATACACGAAAAACAAAAATCCCTACTGGTTCACAACAACCTTCCACCACCACTCGTCAGCGGGCAAATACGTTAAGGTTTGGTTTAATTTGACTAGAACAACCTCTGTTTTAGTCACTCCTGTTTGTCTCTTGATGGGATGCCGGATTACCAATTTCTCCGAATTGGATGGTTCCTTTTTTAGCGTCACTTCGTTGGCACCCACTCCGTTCCGAATAAAGTCGGAAATAGGTAGTGAAGATCCTTGTCAGGTTTGTTATATACTGCACAGGCAAGAAAACGAAGAAAACACGTGTTTATCTGCTCAGTGAATTTTACTTTTCAAATTTCTGCAGATGTTAAATTCAACATTTTCTTTCTTATGGTTCAGGCAAAAATTCTTTATCTGTTGATGGGTGACTACATAATGTATCTAAGTTCCCTTGGATTACAATTGGTGAACGTAACCAATTTGGACCGAAGGTTAGGAAGTTATCTTTAGATGTGAATACTCCGCTCACATACTTATTGTTGCGAATTGTCATGCCTTTGAATGCTACGAACCTTAGTCATGTACTCAACACTCTCCTAACTCCGTTCACAAACCAACTCTTCTACATATGCTGTTCATTCTATTTCTTCACTTACTTTTGCTTCCGAGGTGTTCAGAACGACGTTCTTTTATGTGTAACTGCTGAACTCATCTTGGGCTATGAATCAGAGGCTTTTTAACATCTCTGAAGTCAAGTCCTTCTAGGAAGTGACAATCTCATTAGTATTACTGTTTCGCACTTCTGTTTGTTCTCCTGACACCAGCTGAGAGAACATTTTCAATTGTGGGTGTAATATGATGACTAAGAAAGGTGATTGTTTTTAAACAAATTAATTGCTTCGTTTTGAATCTATCTGTAACGAATGGCAGTAGTAGTAGTTGCAGGTGCTGTAACTTTTAATTGTTCTATTGAGCTATGTAGAAATAAATTACCTCTTAACTTTCTTAATGAGGTTGATAGTTAAAACTAGGTTTGAAATTTATCAACTATTAGGTTGATTCGAAAATAACGCGTGTTTTCAAACGCTCACTTCGAAACAGTATAACTCGTATCAAAATTACATTAATCAATCGAAATAAGGAATAAGAACAATTGCAGTCCACGTTTCGTTGTCAACGAAACACAAATTTGTTTATTCATACTGGTGTAAAGGTCCGAGCTTTTGAAGTACACGAACTTACGCAAGTCGTTTTTGGCATCACATTGGTTTTGGAAGATCTTACCTAGTAGACAGCTGTCCAGATCTTTGAAAAAGTGATAGCCGGTTGGCAACAGGTTTTGTTGAGATAGAGTCTCGTAGCCTTACTTGCTCAATTTCAGTAGCGTCACCTTTGAAATGTGTGGTCGATCATCGCGTAGGAGAATCACCTAGTTTCTTTTCACTAGCGCTGGGGCGAAGAAGTTGGAGTTTCCGGCGCATTTCGTCCAGTTCTTTGCAGTACTTATCTGCGGTGATGGTCTCGAAATTATCTTCTTCGGTTGTATTTTCGGCTTCAGGAAGTGTTTGGAAGTTTCATCCTTGTTCCTCCATTAAGCATGACGCTTCCTTTTGTCCAACAATTTCTAAATCCTCTCTTGTTGAAACCTCGGTACTGGGAACGGTATTTATGTTTTCTTATCATGCCATTACTGATGAATTACTATTGGTCTGACGTTTCGACAACTTCGTCTTTATAACGCTGTATTCGATGGTAGTTCCCGAATCCCAAACAGCGTTGATATTCCAAGCTGTCTTCGCTGCAGATCTGCCCAGCTTGAACTCGTAGAAAAAGTTTCGGTGAAAATTTTGCCTGTACATATTGTCTTCTTAATCTTGGTACTGAACAAGTACTGATTTTCGTTCAAAATCTAAAAACGCTTTAAATTGTTTCACGGCGCTATTTTTGCCCATCACTTTCACATTTCGATATCGTTTGATCTCGTGTTCCCCGATGTTGCTGCTTTTTAAATAAACCAATATTTTTACCTTTTCCTTGCAAAAGGAAATGCTTCCAATCTACTTCCTGAGACGAGCAACTAGCACCAGAGTCCATCGTATCTGCGCTTCTGTCAAAAACAAATTAACCAAGCGAAATGTCTCGAAGCTTAGGTCGAATCGCCAATCTTTTCGATTTCAAAAAAGTGACCATCATCTTTTGTTTTGGATTTCATATATTTTCCATGAGGTGGGTGTTGCGCAGTCGGTAAGAAGTTCTGCTATGTCTGCAAGGTCATGTTTGGAAACCGCCTTGGTGCCAACTCTTTTTTTGGTCTTTCCGGCGTTGACAAATTGGTACTAGAGTTGTCTGGGTGGATAAAAAACACTGACTTGATACATCGGCTAGCCCATGCAAGTCACTATATAGGCTAGACACGCGTTTGCAAGCGTAAAGTAGTTCTGAATTGGTATAGCAGAGACTTTATCCACACTTTATGTTGTTCATTCAACTTACTTTTCATTTCCCGTAGGCTGGAAAATTCATCTCTGCTCATTAGTGATTAGACTTAGAGAGGATAAGAGTTGTAATGGAAGCTAAAGACAGCTCCGGTGGCTGAACTCTATATTTCGCTTTTTTTTTTGTCATTAGTTTATACTCGGTGACTTGTCGGAAAACTTTTCTCAATGTTTTGTTTTTCGAAAAGTGTCAAGGAATGGTTGCTACACCTTCCCACAAAGTGATGAGAAATAAAAGACTCGCACGATTTTTACGTATTTCGATGATTTTCCATTAAAGTTGGCAGAGTTTGTAATTTTAAGGAGTGAAGAACGGTATATGTACACTACAACTTATCCTCAAGGATGTAAATATGCTCCATATGTAGTGATGCATAGAACGATGAAAGGTACGAGTTGAATTTTTTTATCTTGGAAACTAAAAGTATCTCTTTTGTCTTTGTCTTGTAATGACTAGTACATACGTATTAGCGATATTTAGGTGGCATCGTACTGGCTACGATTTCCTTCACGCAGCCGTACTTTGCTTTCAAAGTTTTTATATGGCATCCGACAAATTTATGCGAAGCGATAAACGAGGTGAATTCTCCCCCTTCTTCTTTGCTTTTCTTTGAGATGTCGTAACAATCGCTTCTGATTGACGAGTTTTTAAATCTGAAAATATTCATATGGAAGATACGGAACTCTTCTCACAGTTTCAAACCATCACCGAAGGAAGAATTTTGACTTTTCTGCCTATGTTACCTTGTTATCCCGAGGTTTTGGTGAAACTATATTATTGGCCTGACGCTTCGACAACTCCTCCTTTATCAAAGGCTTGAAGATTTTTCGAGGTTTTGATCCTATGCATTGTCCCAAACTCAAACTCTTCCTCTCTCCTTGCCAAGCCTCGATATTGTTCTAATCCCATTACTCAAGAACTCCAAAGTTAAAACAAACTGACCAGTTTCATGGATTCGCTGGATTGCTGAACCACCGTTTTCTTGCAGATTGTCACCCAGGGCGAATAAGATCTACGCACTTTGGTGTATTCTTATGTACTGGAGTCTGGATAGTATTAAGGAACTGTACCTGGGACAATCTTATGCTCACAGAACGGCATAAAGTCATTGGTAGTTAACAAGCACTCATTTCTGTTATTTATGTATGGATTCTTGACAGAAATTTAGAATGCTTCCAATGCCTTCTAGCAGATATTTCTTTCTCGTGGACTAATATTATGCACTTTATTTGAAGATCATTTCCATTATGTTTCTCATTTTTGTGGCGCCTTTACGGTGTCATCTTGTTTCCACACCTTTTTCCAGTCAAATGCTCTTTGTTGCGCAGGATCAGCATCCTTTCAGTTTTCCAATATAAATGCCATTGCATGTGAGCCATTCTATGTGGTAGATTACTCTGACCTTCGTGGAAGCTCCCGTTTTACCGAATGGACAAATAACAAAACAATATAACAAATACAACACCGCAATATCTGCTCAGAAGGCACTGGAATGAATAACAGATATGAGTGCTTATCAATTAACTGTGATTTTATGCCGTTCTTAACACTCTTAGCTATAAGGTCGCCCCGCATGCATTTTTTAAACACTATCCAGACACCAGTGCTTAAGAATACTGCAGAGTGCGTAGATCTCATTCGCCTTGGGTGACAATCTGTAAGAAAACGATGGTTCACCAGCCCCGCAATTCGGTGAAACTGGTCAGTTTGTTTTAATTTTGGAGTTCTTCCGTAGCGTACTTAGGGGCATGGCAAGGAGAGAGGAAGAGTTTGATGGGATATGTGTAGTATCAACGACATCGATCCACTTTCAGGTCTTTGATAACGACGGAATTGTTGAAACGTCAGACCAATAATAACGTTGCACCAAAACCTCGTTGGCATAACAAGAAAACATAAATACAATCCTCAATGCCGAGGTTCCAGGAAAAGTGGACTTGCAGATTGTTCGGCGTAGCAGGGATAATGCGGTCCTAAAAAGTCATGTAGAGTGGTTTGTTCTGGAGGTGATTTTCATCATGCTTTACATTTCTATTTCTAAGCTCTCCTTAGAAAACTTTCCTTTTGATGTCTTTTTTTTATATGGCGCAAACAAATCGTTTTTAGTCCTCTTCCGAGCCACCAGTTTTCACATAATTTTTATCTGTGTTCACTCGTTACCAACATTTAGAGACGCATAAAACACTTTCATTCTTTTTTTCTGACTCATTATTATGCAGCATTAAATTCTCTCTTAACTTCACACAAAAAATTTATGGTTGTTCTGTGTAAGTTCATATTTGGTAGTTCTGATACTTTGAGAAATCTTAATTCTAATGAATTGGTTCCCCAAAATATGAGATGTCTGTAGCTTTTAGATTCAAGGAGAAAATGAAGCTCAGTGTTCTGTTACATGCCCATTCTCCTTCGTTGTTCTTAGAATCAGACATTCTTGATTTTTATATATGTAGATATCCTAGTTTGAAATGTGTGAAGTTTTTGATGTTGACAGTTATGGTGGCCTAAGGTTTCCATTGATAGATAGATGGATTGATAATTTTTTCTTTTAATTAACTGCTTGTATCAGGTTAAAATTTTTTTTGCTCCAACCGCTGTATATATGAAACATATGAAATGTTAGAATCCGTGTTTAGGAAGAATCTTGCCCCGATGCTGTCCGCAAAATCCGTGAACTTCAACAATTCAAAGACCTGATCACAACGCAATGTCATATTCATTCGTTCACCTATGACTTCCACTTAAGGATGTTGAGCAAGTACTTGGTTGGAAAGGATAAGGTAGATTATTGCAATATGTGCAGCGCAATGTGTCAGATGTTCCGCTGCGAATCCAAAGTCAGGAGTTCGACATTGCCCATCGCAAACCAGATCTTTCTTGTCTCCGTGCTCAATAAACTTTAGCAGGCTTATCTACATCGCCTAGCAGGCTTATCTAGGTTTCAGTAAGTGTGAGGCTGGGTTCCAACGACGTGTCAAAAGCCATGCTTTCGACACGTCCTTGGAAGCTAGTCTCACAGTTACTGAAATGCAACATTCAAGTGAAAGCATACAAGGGCTCATCTAGCATGTCAGCCTTGCGGCGAAGAAATGGTTTGTACTCATTCTATTTTGCAATATGTTTTTCGCCTGTTTCAGGTACTGTTTTCTCCTGGATACAACACTCATGCATTTCTTGTGGATTTTCTCGAGTACTACGGTTGTAGGCCACCGAGTGCAAGGAATTGTGTTTACGAGGGTAAGCTCCGCGTTCTTCTTCATGTCGTTTTCTTAATTTGCTTGTGGCGATGCTGCTATAGGCCAGAGGAACTAGTGTTTGGCGTCACCAACAGATTTTAGAATTAGCATGAGAATTTAAAAAAAAACAGTATCAAAAACTACTTGCCTGGACGGAAAGTCTTGTCACCATTTGTCATTTTTCTGCTTTATTTTTTCTACTCAGCTTACAATAGAAATTAAAGGCATCACCCACTAAGGAATCTGAGGTGGTACGGATTTCAAGTGGAGTATTCTTATCGTAGATCGTAGATTATGGAGAGGGGTGATTCCGTATTTTTCTCCCTGTATCATGCTGCTTTTTACGACGGCTTATGTTGCAATGCGCAAACTTTGCGCTCCGCCCAACCCCGTACCGCATGTGATTCGTCGAAAACCCATTCGGACGAATCGCAGGCGGAGAGCGGCGCAAGGGTGGTGCGCTGCAATTGAGGACGTCGTAAGAAACAGCGTTCCGGGGTTGTCCGTTCCCGCTGATACAGGAAGAAATGGACGGAATCACCACCCTCTCCATAATCTACCATCCCGTATGCAAACACTACACCTGAAATCCGTACCACCTCAGATGCGTGGGATGATGCCTTTAATCAATAATATAATCACCATTATTAATTACAACAGTGCCCCACCTAGTGGGCAGGTCAGTGATCCCTTCCTCCCAGAACTGGGGAGACTGGGTTCTCTCGAAGCGCTTCGGTGGAGCGTGATAAAACCCTCGCTGGCACTACCTATCACTTATCACCGCTGCAGTTCGCGACGTTTGCTTCCACCGCACCGTTTCGAGCACGTACGCAAATGCAACCGCAACTACACCTGTGATTCAAGTCGTTTTGACCCGGCTATATTTCTTGATTAAATAATAGCTAATGCTTAGGCGTTATCACCTTGGTCAGAGTCAGGAAAAACAGCACCTTTAGTTAAGAATTTTATGTATAGAGTATCCAGTAGATGTAAAAAGTCAGTAGTTCCCAGACAAGTCTTATACTAAGTTATCGAGTCCGGAGCGATGAAAGGATTGGTTAGCCTAGGACTGTTCCGAAACACTGATCACCGTGCAGTCGTGACGGAACCTCTTACTAGTACATACGCTACTCAGATCCCATACTCACAAGTCACATTGTTGTTCGGAACTGGTCTGTTCAAGATGTGGTCATATGAAAAGAAGTAGAGTACGAATTTTGTGATTCAATAAACTTCATGAGCAATGACTTTTGCAGGTGTTTTTTTCTTGCAGAACGTTGCACGTATAGTTTACAACACGGTGTTCGTGGCAGTGACGTTTGGGACCACTTCCTGAGTTGTGACAAAACATACGGATGGACGGTGTTGAAGCTGAAGGTGTGTAGAAAAGGATTTCTAGAACATAATTTGTCTTCTGGCATATCACTTGTTGTGAACGGCCAAGCTGTGAAAATATAGAAATTAGCCAGAATATTGTTACGTCATTCAGAACAGCGAGGAACGTTCTGCTGACCAACGTCGCGACGATTTCATGCTAGTGTCGAGTATTAATGTTACGTCAAATGATGGAGTAAGTTACGCACTTAGATTTTTTGTTACATGCATTTCCAGTAGGGCGGGTGTGGCGCAGTCGGTCAGAAGTCCGCTGTAGCCACACGATCGATGGTTCGAAACCGCCCTAGTGTAAACCAAGCCTTTCATCCCTCTAGGGTGGATAAATTAGCACTAAACTTGTCTACGTGGATAAAAACACTGACTTGTTTATCGGCTAGCCCTGCAAGGCCAACACGCGTTCCAAAACCTCAACGATTACGAATTGCAGTAAAACAGGCTGGCGCATTCCAAATAGATGGATACACCAGCGACTTCAACCTTTATCTTTTTATGTTTTCATTCGTTCATTTTTATTCCATCCTCGGACGTTTCTGTTTAGTTCAATCAATTAGCACGAAATTTCCGCTTATTTGGCATATTGCAGGCCAAAGAGCTCTTTCGAGTCGTGCTTCGGGACAAAAGGATTGAAAGAGATGGACTACATATAGTTTTTTATTTGATAGCTGTTGCTATTGATCAAAGTGGGATTTCATCGAGCTTTCCGAATGCTGATATGCATGTATTCAGAACTATGGATCAGTGTTTTTGTGAACATCCTGTTTCTAGCCTCTCCTTTGGAGGAGGAACGACATCGCGAGGACTCGAGACAAAGCGAAGTTGGAGAGTTTAAAAGCTTTGAAAAGAAGGAGACACCGATTAAGCAGAATAACGACGATACGATTAGGGAAAGAATGTTAGTATGATAGCGTACACTTCTTATTTTTTGAAATACATGATTCTCGAGGCATCCTTTTTGTAAACTGGAAGTCTTCGCTGGTCTTAGCACCAATTATGCCGTAATATTTTTGCTGTTGTTGTTGCTTTTGCTCTCCTATCCAAACCCCTTTCCTGAGGTTTCGTGTTTAGTTCCCATTTTACTTTCATCATCATTCCCTTTAGCGATGACGACACGATGGGAGATGGAAATTTCTCAACATCATCTAGACGACGTTTCTCAAGTGGTGGCCATCTTTACGCAGTTACGTCAGCATTTGTTGCGAATAAACCCCAGAATTTAGGTCCGTGGGAATGAACCTTAGTTTTTAGCATGCACATCACTAATGGCAAAACTATTAATTGCAATTTTCATTATCAGATGCGGAGTCTATTTTGAACTCTCCACGCTGCAGCGAAAGTTTCATGAAAGGGGCCGAGTCAGACGGAGACGTTCACAGAGTGGCCATCCAGGGAATAGCTCCTAGACGTCACAGAAAACCAGGTTGTAGTGAAGGTATATTATTATATCCAGTTGTTCATGACATCATGAAATGTTCCGTTTTTGTTCACTTATTAAGTCGGCTAGTACCCAAATACGGTCGTAATTTGCTTTGAACAAGTACATGAAGACGTCTCCTAGTAACCTAGATGACTTATAATTGGTTGGAGTTTGCTGCAGGATCTGTAGTTACGGGAATTTTCAGATGGCACGATACCTGGGGAACATGTGACGTATGTGCACTTTCTCAGCGGTCGTCAAAGAATACTACAAAAAGTATGATCGTAATGATTTCGGCCTCATGTGTTCTATATACTCAACAACATTTCAGGAAGTAGAAGATGCTGTCTCGCAGTACAGCACCCAGCTAGCCGATTGCGTGAAAGAGGCCGAGTTTTTGTGCAGACGTGCTATTATGTGGAAACAGGTAAATTTACAGAATTGCAGTTGCGAGTTTGCGCTTATAAACAGTCAGGGCACAAAATTCTCTGAATGTTAAGCAGTAGACTCACTGTTGCTTGATCTCACCAAATAAAGATGGTACAATTATTAGGTGCGATATTACATGACGAGATGTGGGAGGTTTGTCTGACAAAAAATGTCGTGGGCTGAGCTTCTCTCTAGTGAATCAAACGAATAACACGACATACGTGCGTAATTAATAGTGTTCTCTCTTGTTTTGCCCATCCAAATCAACAGTGAAGAATACCAACTATAAAGTTTGCAAGAATTAGATTGCTCGCGCACTGCCACTGTCTACTGCCAACGATCAAGTACACCGAAGACAGCTCGCAACTCGTAACATCATCAAAGTGGTTCGTGGCCATATAAAGATGTAGCCGTTTTTCTGGGCCTGAACAAATTAGAGGGGAAAGTCGGTAGAAAGAAACACCCCCACAATGTATTTTCCAGTAACAAGGCTGCTGGCAGTTGGTTGAATTGGCGCGAAGTCAAAAAGGATGCAAAACCACTATTAAGCCGCATATATGAACCAGCTGTCATTCACTAAGCACATGACTGGCAAAAATGACGTTAAAAGCAAAGCAGAAGAAACCGCCAATCAGGACAAATGTTGAAGAATATTAATGAGAATTTTCAGTTTCTAATCATCGCCAGTAAGAGCAAAAGCACTCAGAATCGCCTTTTCATGTCTATGTAAGACTGTATATGCATGGATCCGTGGTGGTTCCGCTCATCTCTTCCTAATCGTTGTAAAAAAAGTCGTGGGAGCCGCTTTAGTTTTTGCAAAGTGCGTTAGAACGCTTCTCTATGTACACGCTCCGGCCCCTCCTCCCTCCACCTCCCCGCCCCGCAGCCTGTTCGATGGTTTCACTTGAATAGGTTGAATAGCATGGTCAGGAGACATCACTGATTTTCAACCGCTTGCACGTGGATGCCGGGCATGCGCAAGGTTGGTGCAAACACCACGAATCCCGTAGTCTACAATCCCATCTCTAGCCCTTTCCGCTGATTTCCTCGATACGTCAGATTCGTGATATGCTGTTTTTAATCACCTCACTTCGTCTCTAAATACTCTTCTGCTTGCTTGCACATTTCTCCCAGATTGGTAGAAAAGTGCATAGACGTGGCTTGTTTTCACTACTCTCCGTCATCTATTAATAAACATTTTTGAAGAAGATAATGAACTTTTGGTACGGTACGTTTTTCTTCAAAAATCTGAGAGGTTTCAAAAGAGCATAAAGTGAATTGATACATATTGAAATCTATAGCTAACAAGACAAATTCAAAATTTTTATCTCTCTCTCTGTTCTGTTTTATACGATGGTTCTGACTATTTGACGAAGAATACAGATCTTAATAGGCTCATTACTCACTTTCCCCAGTTGTGCATATTGCACTTCAGTTTTCAGTGAGTGTTTAGGTGTTGTTGCGAAAACCTGGTCGTCCTACACAACCAACCACAGCGTTTAGTAGTATCCTCCTTGGTTCGAATCCAAATAGGTAAAGACAATGGTTTGCCGAGTGTCAGCAACCAACGTTCATTTCTTTAAAGAAGCCTGGATCCATGGCAGCCGCTAAGGTCAGTATTACATCATGATGCGATGAAACCATCAGAGTTGAAGACACTAATTCATGTGGTTGGTCGAATCTACATGGAAAGCAGAGAACCGAGGTGAAACTGGTTTTCTCAACCTTTGCTCTGTTTTCTGTTGTTTTCACACTTGTCTTATGCACACTTTTTGCCAGGCTTCGAGAATTATTGAAAGGGTCGAACTGCGCCAGGCTTTGCCGGTTTCTATTTGCTCGCTTTGGACCGGATAGATGTCGATTTTTTGAGTTCCCAAATTCGACTGAGAAGGTTTGCCATTTTCATCTCTTGGTGTGAGCTTTGTTTTATCCATTCGTTCATTCATTCATTAGTTTCTTACCGTCTTTTGCGTTCAATATACTCATATTTTACGATGTATTCATTCACAAACTCATTGCTTTATTTCGTTCTGTCTTTCAACGATGTTTGCATGTGACTAGATTTTTCTTTGTCAGTCTTTCCTGCAAACGAGGTTATCACCGAATATTCTAGAACATTTCAGTGTTTGATTTTAACCAACCCGGATTTGGATGCTATGTTTCTCATCGAGTGTGCAAGTGAGGTAACTCCCATCCTTAGTGTTCTACTGAAAGAGCCAAATCTTGTAGAAAATACACAAGATGAGTCAAAGCTTTTCCGGTGAGCTTTTTTTTTCTCTTCTACTTGCAAAAGGTCTCTCTTCAACTTATATGAAATAGTTGTTTCAGACAGCATCGCCTTGATGTAGCATTTGATGATTTGGTTGCGTGCGTCACAGCATTTCTGTGGACAGATCTTTTGCAGAAACCACCGGGGACACAGTAGTGCGTTAGGATGGTGACAAAATAAGGCAGTGTCTATGTAGGCGGATTTTGCTAAGTAACATTTGGACTAGGGACTTCACAGAGTAACTATCTATTTATTGGACAGTTGTATTGTTATTGACAGGTTACGCCCGTTTTCATCGTGTTTTTTTTTAAATCAGCATATATGTCGATATTTGCTTGTGAGAAACATACGTTTTATTTCTTGATATTGTGCTAGTCGTTTAATTTCAGAATGATTTTCTGTAATGCAGTAATCACCATGATCATGATCAATCATCAGTTAATTATTGCTCATCTTTAAGTAAAAGAACCATTTTGAATGCGAAAATGAAGCAATCTCTACAATCGAATCATTCAAAGACCATGTGACGATATTTTACGATATCACAATACTCGTTCAATGAGACCTACATCTAACTGCAGAAGTTTCGAGGGTGGTTCTAAAAGTTATAGCTTTTCATGTCAGTCTCTTTTTTTTGGCACCTCACTAGAAATCTCCTCGAAATCACACTACAACATAGAGCGCAAAATTCTCCTAGTCTCACACAAGTTCTTACGAACACTCAAGTTCAACTGTACCTCAAACTTGAGTAGTTGAACTACTTCATGTGCAGCTGGGTACAGTTGTGTCCGAACGACATAAAGCTCGAGCATAACCGCTTACGCAGGTGCACCGAGCTTCATATCGTTTGACCCGACTATGTATATGCCGTTAGCCTTCTATGTGCTTGCATTGTGCAGGAATTTCAGAGCAAAGTGTATAGTTAATCTTGCGAGGCAACATTTGAAAGGTGAAGTGGAGCAATAGCACCTAAGTGTACGATGATCAGGAACGACGACATGCGAGAAAGAGGTGAATCATTGCGAAAAGCGACGATCAGGGTTCCTCTTTTGTAACCTATGGAATGAAACATGACCGTTGGGGGCAACGATGCTGATCACGAAAATGCATAACTTGTTCATGACGACTTTCAACAACGATCGACTTTATGCGTCCTTGCATTTACACTGATTGCGGATGTTGATATGTCGTGGACAACACATTAAGGCAGTTGCCAGTGTTGTTAATATTGATATATTTTTGAAATGTAGACGGTGAAAATTCTTTCATGTATGCTGAGAAACTTTCAAAGATAATCTGGGGATTTTTGTGATTTTGTTGTCGAATTTTTAGCTCGTATTTCGTAGTTTTTGAGTACGCGTTGCTTTTCACATTAGTTTTTGTGCTTAAGGAAACAGTGTGACCAGCAGGAGAGACCGGCAAGACCAGCACTTCGCGTTCATTCGTTCGTTCAATAGTAAAGGATGGGGTGCATGACGTACTAGCCCAACTTGGGATGCGCCAATGCGTTCAAATTCAGATCAGAATCTTTTGAGGTTCATGATCACCAATTCGGAGTACAAAATGACCTGTGGGAGCCAAGAGATGTATGAAGTCAGTGTTTTTTGGCTTTACAGCAAGTTTAGTACTAATTGGTCGATCCCTGAGGGATTTAGAGCTTGGACGACCTAGCGCGGTTTTGAACTATCGATATGAGTAGGTGAATGGAGTGAAATGCATGAGGGCTAGTATAGTGCAACCGCTAAATAGGTTAGGATGCGACAGCACAGCAGGACAGACATTTGGATGGTTCGAAACCGCGCTGAAGTCCAGCAATCCCTTCATTCCTCGACCAGTTAGTGCTTGTCTGGATGGATAAGACACTGAATTGATGCATTGGGTAACTTTATAGGCTGTAGATGCATACAGAAACGTCAAACGATTCTGAATTGATGTCAAATGTGTAAACGCATCCCGGGTGCTGATCAACGCCGTGCGTTATATCCTCTGTTACAGCAAGCAATTCGTGAGTTAGTAATCCTCTGAACCATCATTTTTGTTAAATTTTGAGTTCTCATGAATCTTTTCCTCCGTTTTTCGTTTTCTACGAGAAAACCTAATAAAAACTCTGATGTCTGAATGTGAAGAATTTTAACAAATATTCGTGAACCTTCTGAAATCTCTAAATTTCTTCTTTCCTTACTCAGTTAGTCCTCACACTCACCGGTTCTTGTTTTGAGGTTCACTTTCACTTGCATTTAGACTCGCTTCATACCATTCTGCCCATTGCGTCAAAATGTGAATAGAAGTGTATTCTTAAAAAATACGACAAAATGGTGAAAATTGAAAGAAATGTGGAAAAAAGTGGTAACTATTTGTTAAACACAGCAATCTACTTTAGAGTACAAGACAAGAAACCTTTTCCCAAAAAGTAAAGTGTACGAAATGTTCCGAATTGAATCAGATCAGATATTTCCCGTCTTCACAATCAACTGTTGCGTATCGGAAATGGGAGGTGCTACTTTTGGCTTCTGATACGAAATTACGCACCTGAACTGGAATTGAATCGAACGTTATACAAGTGTCATTGCTTTCATTTGATGAGCTATCTTGACTATCAACACTGCACAATGTCCGAAATCCCCTAGGACAATGTGTAATGCCAAACCGTCTGTGTCATATTTTGGAAAGTTCTGTTGCGCAAAGAGATCGTGAGCGCACCCTCTCCTCGTTTTTGTTCTCTTTCTACAAAACAAAGCCAAAAAGCTCAATATTCTTGCACTTGGATTGACACGAAGATTCTTTGTTATTTCGTCTTCAAATTGTTCAAGTTTGATTGAACCACATTTACAAACATCTTTCGATGATGAAATATGTCTTAAATCAAAAATTTACTTGTAAGGGTTATTCTGGAAAATTATTTAATCTTTGCAACGTATTTATCTGCGTAAGATCCGGAAGGAGCCAAAGAGCGAGGTCAGTGACATATCTTGTGCCTTCTGTTTCTATTCACAGTTTGTGGTTTTTCTAACCATAGACTAACCATGAGCCTAACTCACTCTTACCCATAACTCACAGACATAAGATCGCTCGTACTTTCATTACATTTAGGAAAATAATCATGGATGTGTTACTTACCGCATAGCAATCTGCATCTGTTATATTGTATTGGAGGGCAAATTTGCCACCTTCGTTTTTGACCTCCTGGATGATGTTATTCTTATTGTATCGAACTCCTTTAGTGCTAGCGATGTCTTCAAACTGGAACGTTATTGTAACGAAATTTTTCCACGTCTTTCAGTTTTTGCTCTGCTCACAGTCAAGATAGTCAGAAGAAGGAGTTCATCATGCAACCTATCCCTCAGGGTACCTGTTTCTGACAGTTCATTGCTCCACACTGTTCTAGTTTGTGGTAAGTATCGGAGGCCAACTTACCATTGCATCTGCAACCTTATAGTGGAGGTAGTTCTGAGTTGCGTCGTACTTCTCGTTACTGATCACAGTAACAACAACTTCTTCGATCGCACGTTTACGTCGCCCCACTGCAGTAGAGGTCACTGTTGGAAGTACTGTTTGCATTGTAGTTGGAGAACACGCCTGTAAATGGTAATGTTCTGACTTTGGTCATCCGGATAGTGTCCTCCGAAATGAACATCTTCCAAACAGTAACACTACTAGAGAACGCCCGAGTAAAATTTATTGTTGTAGTGAATCTCAACCACCGATGTCGAGTTTAAGAAGCATTTAGAAATGATCGTTTTCTCTGACTTTGGTCGTCTGTCGTCATCTACAGGGACGTCTTCGCTTAGCTAGCATTGTCTCGGTAAGATACTGCAATGGACACAATGGACAACATTGACGACGAATGCTGTAGAAATTATCTTCACGACTGTACTACGAAAAAGACCAAGAGTTTTAAAACTATCATAGCATAACACAAGACGTGGAAGGTTGCGCACACACCACACACACACACACTGCTGTGTTTCACTTTCGTCGACCTAAGTATGCCTTCAATTCAGATAATAAGGAAGCGGCAATGCAAGCCAAGGCGAGCAACTAGTACGTTTTACTGCGACATTACATACTATCGACGAACGACGACTTCGACAGCTGTACAGTTTCGCCGTTCTATAAGATCAGCACCCACGTGAAGAGAGCGGTTCGACATGATGACAGACTCTCACTCAAAATACTCAGTCTCCTGAACGCAATGCGAGGATTGGAATGAGATAACATGAAATTAGAAGTTGGTGGCAGACAGTGATCATCCTAATTTCGTCGGCAAATATGAGTCAGTTGGAGGAAAGCTAGTCGAATTTGATGAAGCATGTAGAATAACCGGTACCTAGCTGAACCTTGAAGAAACGATGTTTATGAAGGACAGATGGGTTCCTGATACCCCATGCACAAATACACCCGAGTGTTTCTGTGTAATATAAGATCAGAAAATCAACGTGATGAACGATCTGACCCCTGAAGTTAGCAGGAGGAGGCGAACAACTTGGGGAACGTACAAGAGCTTCGAGTATATAGGGGAGAAATCGTGCAGCTCCATGCTCACCTATTCAACACCACTATTCTTTCTGCGTTGACCTACTTCTTCGAGGCTTTAGCGTTTCGAACGCAGGTGAAAAAGGGGATTCAAAGTTCAGATTCACGTCAACGAATGAAAATTAAAGATGCTTCCATTCCATTGATTCCATTCACCACCTAGAAGCATTCCTTTCAATGACTTGACATGCGCAAATCAAGAATGAAGACTTTCAAAAACGAAGATAAATTATTATTGAAGAAAATTATTTTAGGAGGTTTCAACCAATTAAGAAAAGAACTTTATAAAAATGCAATAAGTGCTAAAGGGAAATAACCACATCAAATTTTGCGAAAATAAAGTTTTACCGTTCTGAAGACTTTGCAATTAGCAAGTATTTACTAGAGTATTTACTAGTAGATTATAGGAAGGAGGGTGATTCTGTCCATTTCTTCCCAACTGCCGTAAAAAACGGCCCGGAATATCCTGCGCGGGCACAAGGCTGGCGCGCTCCAGTCGAACTCGTTGCAGAAAATAGCGCTCCGGCGCGCTCGAAGTAGCATCTTTCGGGCCGTTTTTTAACGGCAATTAGGAAGAAATGAACGGAATCACCCTCCTCCCCATAATCTACGACTCCGTATAGGCATAACCCACTTGAAACGCACATCACCTAAGATTCGTGAGGTGCACCGGACACATGATGCGATAATCGTTGGATCATAGGTGTTAGCGACTGGATTCCACATGAAACACACTGCAGGAAGATCCGATGGTCAGACGTCTTCAGAAGCTCTTAAAGAAAAATACGATGCTCTTTGATTCCTTGGTGAACAGAGAAGCGGGCAATCTTTACAGGTGATTGAGAGAAATATTGAATATAGAAGTAGTGTTGACGCCCGCTCCAACAAATCGACGAACAACGTGAGCGCGGGTGCCACTGTGTTAACAGTGTTGTTTGTTCATATGCTCTGAACAGTTAGACTTGTCCCACCTATGGAACTGAACGCTTTTCATGGATGTTAATAGGTAAAGCGACAGGAAAACAAAGAGTACTTTCTGTGGATTCGCGGAAACAACATGTCCCCTCGAAACAGATAATCTTTTTTGAGTGCACCTCATGTCAAATATACCAAAGCTTAAACCTTGTGCGACAGCGGAATTGATCTTTCACGTTCCTATGTCTGTAAATGTTCGAAGATGGACTTGCTCAGTAAATTAATATCGAACAAAGCAACCTACCCAGGTGACGGCAGCTAAGAGAAGGAGAATGAAGAGCTGCATTGTACACTCTTCTTTCGAACTCTTGCCGCCTGTTCGCTGTCTGATATATATATTCGTTGTGACCACCCGGCAAACAATTCGATACACAATTACAGTGCGAAATTCGGGTATTCGAAAGCAATGGGGCGCAACGTGCGGCCATCGTTTCTTACGTGTAACGGCTAAATCAGAACCATAGAACAGTTCGCTGTACGGTTGGATTTCTCGAAATCCTTACAATAGATTCGGATATTTGCTACTCATAAGGCTAACTAATAATTCTTATGTCACATTGGACTACATAACTATAAGCTCCTATTCATTTAAGTCTTCTTTTTTTCTATAATTTTCTGCTTCCTGTTTAGAAAGGATTTCTTTCACTGGTCATGAAGTTACATCCAGTTCGAAACATAGCCATAATTTTTAGTCACATAGAGGCTGTTAGTGCTTTTTTTCCTTGAACTGAACCGATATCAACGATCTTGAAGTTATCGCCGTGAAGTTCAATTTCACTTGTTGGTAACAGTTGTACTTATATTTTACAGCGCAGCATGTTAATACGAAGCGTTTCTTTTATTTGTTACGAGAATGGCACTTACATTTTGCTGCAAATATGTTGTTTTATAGCTGCAATACAGTGGATGTATTGTATTTCCACAGAAACGCTGTGATTGAACTAAGCGAAATTTCCTTTTTTATGACATAAGTCTTTCCAACATCTTTACGATTCTTACTCAGATATTTAAATGGTCGTTTTCAATAATTGTTTCCGCTCCAGCACGGTTGAGGGTCTAAGTCCTTGAACTACATCCAGCTGAAATCAGCCTGTCCATTCGTGTTGCATGAAGGCGAATCACAACTCTTGGATTCACACTTATGTTCGACTTTCGAAGATCGACTAGGTGTTGTATACGCCATTTAAACTTCAGAATACACACTTTAAGCGCTCTCTGATCAATGACGAGATTCTTGGGCATGTCTGCCTATATCTTCATTTCGTAGGAAGAACTGTTGTCGTGAATCGATGTATGAGTTCGATTTGTGATTGCTTGGTCCCGATCGTAGTTTCCGTGACGAGCGCAAAGGCTGCTCACGTTGCTTTCGCTTTTCTATTTAGTTGTTTCTTTAAATCGTTCTTTTATTAACAGAGCAACACGCTCAAATGGGAAGCTTTCAGGTTATTTTTCTCCGTTTTCACAGTCTTCTTCATGGACGTAGTATTCGTATACGGAATCATGGATTATGGAGGTGGGTGATTCCGTCCATTTCTTGTTAACTGGTGTAAAAAAAACGGCCCGGTAGATGCGGCATTGAACACGGCTGGCGCGTTCCAATCGAACTCGTAGAAAATAGCGCGCAAGAACGCTCGAAGCCGTATCTTCCGGGCCGTTTTTTACGGCAGTTAGGAAGAAATGGACGAAATCACCCTTCTCTCAATAATCTACGATCCCGTATACGAATACTACACCTGAAATCCGTACCACTCCAGATTCGTGGGGTGATGCCTTTAACTATTAGGGCGTTCGGAAAGTATCTGCCGAAATACGACAAAATTTCAAAACAACACAACTTTTTAACAACATTTTATTATTCGACGAAATAATCTCCATCAACATCGGCAACCTTCTGCCAACGTCTCACAAGATCACAGATTCCTTTGGCGAAGAACTCCGGCGATTTGGAGGCGAAGAAATCCCGAAGGTCATTTTCGAAGTGGTCACGATCATCGTAGCGTTTCGCATCCAGGTGATGCTGAAGCGATCGAAAGAGGTGGTAATCGCTGGGGGCCAGATCCGGGCTGTACGGTGGGTGCGGTAGAATTTCCTATCCAAGCTCCAGAATTTTCGCGAACATTGACGAGCTTCGGGTGCTCATTGCGGATTTTGTTGGCCAGTCTTTGCAGTTGAGCGCAGTAGACCTCGGAAGTGACTGTCGTGTTGTCCGGCAGCAGTTCGTAACGGTAGATTCCATGAACTCCCCACCAGACGCTCAGCATGACCTTCTTCTCATGGATTTCACCTTTCACTGGATGCATGATCTGCTTACCTTGATAAGTAGCAGTTGGTTTATTCACGTGCACGAACATGCACCAAAAAGTAAAAAGAAAACACATTTGCTTAAGTCAGAACCTTTAACCTGCATGTGTGTAAGATGAAATTGCAGAGAACAGAGAGACGGACTTACGGCAACGAAATGGCACCGGAGAGCGATAATATAAGTGAGGCGGTTCCTATAGCATCGTGCTGGTGCGCAAAAAAGCTTCTAAATTTGGTCAGATGAGTCCCTCTGCGTCAAATTGGTGCGTCGGAGCCAAAAGCGCTGGAATAGGTTGAGACAGATCCAGCGGCGTAGAATAAGTGTACTAGCGGCGTAGAATAAGTGCACCAGCTGCAGAAAGCATTAGTACCCCGCAATAGCTTCAACGGATTTGTTATAAAAGTGGATGAGCACTTTATAACCATAGTACATATGAGTAAAAACTGCATATTTCACTAAAATGTACTCCTCCGCATATCCCTTACCTTGTACGTGTACTTCATCAGGCTGGTAATATTCTTCATTCAGAAAATGGAAACAGCTGTTCAAAGTAACTAACAGTTTACGTGATCAGACGCAGGGGGTTATCTTTATCAGTGTGATGATGAATCGTTGCTGAACAATGTCGAGAAAGAACTCAAACTTTGGAATAATGTGTTAAAATTGTAGCGTTATCGAACGGTTAGCATTCTCTAAATGCAATACTGACCCTTTTAAAAAGAAAACAGTTGAACCTTCCACCAGTTTTCTAAGATTTTTTTGAGAAAAAAAAAAGAGTACGAAAAAAAGCTGTTGGGGAGAGGAAAATTTAACTCTGCAGCAAAAAATCGCAGAATTCGCAGTACCTTTAATTTTTATTAGTCAGTACAGGGGAGTAAAGCAAGAATCACAAGAATATGGAAGTCCGGCCGTTTACAGGAAACTAAGACAGTATAGGATGATATAAATTTGTTCGTTAATAGAAAGTCATTCTCATTTTGATACTTTCAACTCTATGAATGGTCTCTTCTGTACTAGTTACGATAATGACCTTTTCATTCATCAGTGCACAGGAGGTGAATGTCGTTATTTTGTTGTTATGTGTTTCTTGTTGAGAAGCCAGTTTATGCGTCTTCCAGCATTATCTAATGCTTAAAAGAGGTCAGGTAGGATCAATTACTACGGAAAGAATCTTGCTTCTGCACCACAAATGCGGTTGCCCTAACATTCCACTCTTGAAACAGTCAAAGTCCCTTCTGTGTGAGCAGCCAAATATTCTTGATAAATGACTTTGCAGATCTCCTTAAATGAGATTGTATACAGTACTTGTTTGGAACCCACGACATGAATATTCTATAACTTTATACAATTACATCATGAAGATGGAACTTCATTAGTTTGGCTATAACTGTAAAATCGATTTCGCAGACGAGTTCAACTAGTAGAGTGAGGCTCTTCTAGAACACACGACTGATTTACATGATGCTTTTAATGTGTGCCAGTCTGAACATAAGGGGAAACCGGACTTCAGACTTCTAGTGCTGTTCGTTTCGCTCACCTTCACTGCTCAGTAAAAACTAAATAGTAGCAGCACTTTCTGTGAAACTAAAATGTGTGTTTATTCGGACAACGCTTCCTTCGGTTTTTCTTTTTCGAAGAAATTTATGCATAGATGGAAGATTCCATAGTTTTTTCTTCAAACGTTTTAGAGTTTTACATTTCGAGAATATTCACACTATATTTTATACCTATACTTCTTTGATATCACTACAATTTGAAAACATTGCTAGGAGTGTGTGTAGTGAGTTGTTTTGTGTGATGTGTTTTTCTCCTGTTCCCCCCCCCCCCCCCCCCCAACAATTAGCTAACAATGGCTAACCACGTAACTAACATGCAATATAAAAGGATGTCAACTCCATCGGTAGATACTCTTGAAGATAAGGTTTTTAGCCAGAGACCGTAGACTGTTAGCTACTATTTGAGCAGTTGTTGTCATAGGTGTTACCAATTTGATGCGGAGGAGTGGGGTGGCGTGGCGTGAAACATGCAGTTTTCACGAGTATAAAACACTCGTTCATTTTTGACGAATCCGTTTTTTCGACGATAGCTATTGCGATTTGATTGGTGCGGTTTGGTCGTGATAGCAACACATCAAGTTGTGACAACGAAACTGTCCACAACATCTCATTTACACTTTGAAAAATCTACATGAAAAATGCGCGATACTACTACACTGTGCTGCAACAATTCCATGCCATGGACCCGTATCACCCCATCTTACTGCTTTCTGATGCCGAAGCACCAGTTCGACGCCGTGGAACACGTTTCACTGCTTTCTGCAATTTCATGACACAAATACACAGAGACTAAGCGCATTATTATGTAGGTGTAGGTGTAAGATAGTCTCATTGTTTAAAAAAGCGTATAGTTTTATGCCACATGTTATACCGATATAAGTATCATAATGAAAGTTATGCAAATTATGTACAAGTTATACAGGACAAAAAATTATGAGAGCGTACATAAGCGATCGATCGCAAAGATGAACAAACTGTATTCACACTTGACATGTCCCCACACTTGACATATTCAGCGAAGCAGTCGAAAGCTACTAAAAATGGAAGAAACACTGATCATTTAGGAAGCCATATTTATAACTGATTGTTGGATCCCCTATCGAAACTTCAATCGTGAACATTGATCCGCCATGTAAACGTATGTAAGTTAGGTGTGTTCAACCCAGACTGAAATAGGGTTAGAAGCGCACGATGGCGTCGAATTGGAGTACTACGTTGTGCTGGTACCGCGCAATAGCTCCAATCCGATTCATTAAGAAGTAAATGAGACGTTGCTAACCGTTTCAAAGTCGTGAAAGCTGCATGTGTTGCGTTTTAGTGCTATTCCCCCGCATGCCTATTCCCTTGCACGTTACTTTCACCAGATTAGTCAGACTCTTTCTTCAGAAATTAGAAGCACGCATGCAAACGATTGCTTACATAGTAGATTTATAGTAATATTCGAGTTTACGTGCTCTGACGTGGGACCTCAGCTTTATCAGTGTGATCAGGAAGTTTGCGTTTAGTCATGTTAACCCTTCTTTCTGTTCTAATGTAGCATGTCGTACTTCGGAGGGAAGAACATCTGGAATGACATGTTCATCTTCCCTCAGATGGTGAGAAGGCAAATGGACATCGCTATAACGAAGAGATCAGAGAAGAAGTCGTGAATAACTTTTTCCATTCCACCTCTCGCAATGATTGTTTAATTTGGGTCCCGAAGAGCACTCGTCCTCTTCTTTCGATTGGCGCATTCTTGACGGGCGTAACGAATGCTCTTTCACGCCTCTGCCAACAGCCAACACTTCTGGTCTTTTCTCTTTGAGGTCTTCTTTTATCACCTCTCTGCAAAGTCTTGCGAGCTTGGACGTAAGTTCTTGGTTGCTGGAGTTTCCGGAAATAGGCCTCTTTCGGTGGTTTCAGAATTTTGATCCTTCCTTGTGCAGTCATAAAGGTGTTCAATTTTGTATTCCTCGTTCATGCTGTCCATCGATGAATCTTTCCAAGAGCCGACGAGCGTAGCGAGAAGATCCAAGTTGAAGATCCCAGTTAGTTCAAAGACTGCTCAGTGAACTTCGCAGCTCTCCCCCTTCTCCGGGTAAACGAAAATCTCAGACGGAAGAGGCAGTGGTCCGATCTCGTACAAAACTTTGGCATAACAGGGACATCCGTCTGGCAAAACCTTTAACGGACGATGATGTGGTGATTTCATTACTGTGCCTTCCTCCCGGTGACTCCTACGTCCAGCGTAGAGAGTAGGGCTTCTGGAATTGCGAATTCCCATGGATAGTCTTAATTGTCATGATGAACGCGGAGAGCCTCCACCCTTATTCCTTCCATTGGAGGCCCCAGGTCCCGATGTGAAGTTGCTCAGACGTTCTTCTGGGACCAATTTTGGTGTTGAAATCACCAATTATGACCTCGTGGTCTTCTCTGCGTCTTTTCCGTAGAACTTCTCTAGATCTGCATAGGAATCTTCGACTTCTTCTTCGTAGCTTGATGTTGGAGTGTGAAGTTGCTCAGGCGTTCTTCTGAGACCATTTTGTCATTATAGAAGGCATGATCCTCTCTGTAGCTCTATACAGAAAGTATCGACTTCTTCTTCTTCGTAGCTTGATCCTAGAATGTTAGAGCATATGCGACGAAGATTGTCAAAGCAGGTTTTGGACCATATCTTCTCATCCGCAGACGCCCGATTCGGATCGTAAGTTGTAAGAAAGAACAGAAAGTCAACGTTCTTTGGCATACCCGTGTTGACAAAGGCATCAACTCCACTAACTCCTATTCTGTTCCTAAGAACAGCCCTTCTCCAATTTCATTTCGTTCAGTGGATGAATGTCACCTCTTCTCGATCAGTCCGATAAAATGGTAGTTAAACTTCCTGGCTTGCATCGTCAGATCTTCAATTTCCGAATTCGATGCAGCCGTGGGTCATCATAAGTACAGATCATCATCCTGGTCTTTTTCTATTTGTGTACTCTAAATGATTCCTGCAATGCCGTCTTTCCTCCCGCTACCGTACTAGACTTTCCTCCGAAATCAGGAGACTCTTTCAGATTATTGTGAGATGAATGCAATTTCAAAACCCATGGGCAGGTTGCAAGCGTCTGGTCACATGAATTTTTGAGGGGACGTTGCGTTCTCCCGGAGTGGAGAGGTGGAACTTATTTGTTGGAGGCGACTTCAAACCGCCTCCTTTGCTCCTTCAAGTCACTTGAATGCAGCCTTTTGGCGGGACCGACGTGCCGCTTAGTAGGATGTTATGAGTCACTCCTGGCACAGAAGAAACAGGAAGTCCGTTCCCTGAATCCACCTGCGTCTTAGGACAGGCACAGGGTCGCTTTTGGTCCGCGATTAGCCCCCTATCCGACACTTGATGACGCGCCTCATAGCTTCGCGACTAGACGGCTTTGATTCCTCTAGAGAGGGAGATACATGCACTATATTATTTGGATTCCTTTTATGCGAATAATAATGCAAATATTTGTGATGTTTGGTTTTGATGGTCATGACAACAAGTTAAATTTCCAGAAGGATCAAAATTTTCATTTAACCATGTCCATTTTAAACACTTTACTTTCCGTAGTAGTTCAAACGTTCTCTTGTCTTGGAACCTCGGCATATTCTGTGTATGTTTTGTAATAGTGTGCCTGCAGGTTCTTAGATTAGCATTTCGTTTACCTGACGTTTCGGCCTTTTCGCCGTTTTCAGAGGCCTAAATAGAGGTTTATAAACGTAGCATTGCTCTAATCATCCTTAGGAATCTGAAGACAGCGAAAAAACCAAAATGTCTGGCAAATAAACAGTTCCATCTAAAAATCTTGCAGGCACACTATTACAAAACATAGACTTTATTTTCCATTTCATTATCTTAACTATGTTTGCTAAAATATTCAATGGTTTGTCCTCAAATTGATGGTTGATTGTAAATATCGAATAATCAACCGTTTTGATTCTTCTCTCATAGTCAATATTTTCATTTTCTTGATGCGAATTTTTTTAATTTCTGAAGCAATGCTATTAGGTTTAGTTTGGAGCGCATCGTATACTTTATACTCCTTTCCTTGCCTTCGTACTGATGATCCCTCGCATTTGCCCGAACCTCAATGTCTTTCGCTGGTTTAGTATTCGCCCAAACTAGTACCGGATCAAAAGGTCTGAAAATGTGGCAGAAAAATCCCTTAAAAATATTTTACGCCCTCTATTTTTCTAACATTTCGCATTCTTCGGTATGCATTTATTTAACATCGACTACCTGCAAATTATGATTCCAAGTTGTTGCTGTTTCGGAAGAATACCGGTGTGAAATCAGGTTCCAATATTCTCCAAATGTAGTATTGGCGCGTTTAGGAAGAATGGCATAAAATTATCTTAACATTTTATCATGATTTCATCATTACTTAAATTACTAGAGAAAAAAATGTACTTAGAAAAATTACAAATTTAACTACACAGAAAATGTCACTACTTTTAATTTATATTGATCAGTGAAGGCGATCGAAGCGAGCAACACAAGAATTCTGGTGTCTGGCATTAGCTCCACGTTCAGACTGGTATATCATGTGAATAAGTAATGATTTGTGATATGTGATGAAATATTAGCCTCTCCTTCTAATGATTCGCTTTATCATTCATACCTAATTACCTGACATAAAATAAAGCAAACAAAATCAAAGGCGATTTCAAAATATTTATGTCCCGGGATAATGCGTCCTATAGCTTTAGTATGCAAGACTCTCTTGCTTAGGTTCTCACAAGTTGTTGTAATGCTGACAAATTGGAATAAACTTGAACGTTGTAATGTTCTCATGCCTCAATTTTTTCTTACTTAAGGGGCGTTCTTTGATTTCGTGGGGTTTTTTCTATCGTTTTTGCAAGAATAGGAGAAATAAAAGAAAAGAAAATAAATCCACTGAATGGTCGAGACAGTTTTAGTGCATCGGTGAAATACTATCAAAAAGAAAAAAATCTGCTCGCGTGTTAAGGTTTTCAGAAGAACCTGATTCCAACTGGCCCACAGAGGTCTCCATTGCTTGAAAGACGATGGAAGCTATACTATGCAAGGAACTTATACTTCACAGCGAATCTTATCTCTTATCTTATCTCAAATTTTCAACATTATGCAAGCCTTAGCCCTATTCAGCCGTTGACAGCGTCCAATACGGAGAAGCACTAACAACCATTGATCTGATCAGAAGTAGCATTTGATTCTGCGTTATCTTTTTTGCAATCACTCATAGAAAAAATGAAGTACAACTATGACAACGCAAAAAACAAGTATGAAAAGAAATTCTCCAAGAAATAGAAAGACTTGAGGAAGAAGTAAAACTCACAGTGTGATGAGTGAGGCAATGGAGTTCAGCCTAATGCTAAGTGTCAAGGTCACCAATAATTGCGGCCATGA
The DNA here is from genome assembly GCF_031761385.1 of Necator americanus. NCBI lineage: Eukaryota > Metazoa > Nematoda > Chromadorea > Rhabditida > Ancylostomatidae > Necator > Necator americanus. The sequence continues at coordinate 41,710,337 of NC_087372.1, forward strand.
CAGACGACAGGCACGAAAAGTAGGGAAATGTTCTCGAGCTCAAAATGCTCGAATTGATCCTGATGCCTCAGAAACCAGTCAAGATTACGACTACACTGTCTCACGATGTGCAGCTCATGAAACCGCGCAATCGTCACTTTTACTACCGCCAAGAATAAATGTCCCAATATTTCACGGCAATGAAGAATTTCCAGAATTCTAGTCAGTCAAACGTTGGTCTACAATAACCCACCCCTCTCTCCCCCGTTATCTGTCATTTCAAAAATGGTTTTGTTGACAGAGAGTTCGCGCCATAAATCAGGGAAGCTCATCCGTGGAATCCAGTTGATCTCTATTATGGAAACTATTATGATAGAAACACTCCAGAAAAATACGAGAACAAATCGGCCAATAGATAACGAAAGGATCGACAAGCTGTTGAGAGAGCAGAAAAACGAATTTGTCTACAACTAAATGTGCACTTTGCTGAATCAGACGGTGTCAACACGGCAATATATCAAATCTACAAAAGATTCAATGTGGATTGAAATGATCTTGAGCCAATTCCATAGAGTCATCGTTAAAGCAGTGCTGGTAAAAATGCGAGAACAGAAAGATGCTACAATTGAACTCATTTCGCAAATGACCGAAAAAGTAATAGCGGTCAGATCATACGTATAATCACGGTTAAGACTACCTACTAGTCAGGTCAAAACAAAGGACAATGAGAGTCATTACTTTATTATCAGGCGTTGCGTCATTTGTGGAAAAAGCGGTCATCACCCATGACAATAAAAGACTCCAATCACCACTGTTGAAAGGCGAAAAATTGTCCTCCAAGGACTCGTGTGATGGAAATCCTACTCTGAGCATCATCCCAGCAGAGAATGTGACTGGCTCTGGTCAGGCTTGCAAAATACGTTTCGAATTTTGTACGGCTGTTTTCTGTGTGAAGCCTTGTGTTATGTCTCTTTTCCTCACGCTGAAGTTTTCTTCCAAAATCTTATTCTTCGATTTCTAACGTAAGTGAAAAAATTCAGCAGAGAAGTTAGAAGAATAAGAAATATTACTTGAGCGTTATGCGTCGTTTGCGGGAGCAATTCACCTGAAGGGGCCAAATTCGAGGGTAAACAACTCGTAGTTTTTTATGAGGAAAATCCGCCATCTCACACGTATTTGGTTTTTCGCGACTTTTTTAAAATGAAAAATCCCATTCGTACCGTTCTACAACCGCCCTACTCACCTGATTTGACTGCGTCTAACTTCTGGCTGTTCCTTAAACTCATCGTTTTGACTCGATTGAGGAGATGAAAGCAGCATCGAAGAAAGCGCTCAGGGCCATCCTGGAAATCAAGAATAGCATATGTCTAGAATTTTGGAAGATTCACGAGTATAAGTGTATTGCTGCTGAAGAAGAGCAGTTTGAAACAAATTTCGAAGAATAACATACCATTTTTGTTCTGTTTGAAAAGTCTTAGTGCTTTTTGGTCCAAATACTATGCTAAAGCAATAGGCCGCGTTCTCCCGAGACAAATAAAGAGAAAATTTGAGGTCACAATTATGCGGATAATAACATTAAATGGGCAAGTAGACATTCCGGAAAAAACGTCTACGCAAGCCTACTTCACAAATACATAAGGCCGAACCAATATACGGTCAACAAAAAAAAAAGAAAGAGAAGGAAGAAACACATTTGAGTTGATATATACTATAACAATTAGAAGAAATTAATTTTAGCTCAAAAAGTATTATTTTATGATATTTTAGCTATTTTGTATGTTTAACTGCACATATTGGAACATTTAGCATGCCTATCCGCTCACAGATCCTTTTTTGATTCCATGATCCTTTTCTGCATGGTCAATTTATACATTTTTCCGTGCTCGTAATTGTTTGACTTTTCTCATGGTTGGGAGATGCAGACTCTATCGGACTTTATATATTCCTTTTTAAGCACATTTACTATCCAATATGCGATTTGCTAACTCAAGAAGATATTAATGGAGACCCGCAGATCTATGGCGGAGTGCCAAACGTGCTTTTTATTTATAACGACGTAGGAACTTTTAGTTCTTTTTTTGACCAATTGGAAAAATGTCATTGTTTGTGCCTCGTTTGTCACCATTTACTTTTCCAGACCGACGCAGAATCACTTGACATAGGATGCGTGTTGAGAGCTGCTGTGCCTAGCGTTGCCGTCGTTGAAATTGCGCAAAAACCTTGCATGCAATTGCTTACTGTAATAAGTATTACTATTCTGGTGGGAGTTTAAGAGGAAACGTTTTGAATGTCAGAATGTTAAGATTGATGCTTTGCCGGAAGAAATCCATATACTAGTGACCCGCGGCAGGTTCACAATGCAGTTCTGTGATGCACAAGTGTACGGCGCGATCCCAAGCGTGATAGAGGTTGGTTTGCGGTCCTCTTTCATTGTATCTTATCTTACTTAAAATATTTCGAAGGTGCGCATCACCACATCAACAAATCGGGGCAACGCAAAATTTCTAACTTTCAATATGATAGCGAACGGAGGATTTCTGAAGTAAGTACATTTACATTGGTGGGGCATAAATAACATTGACCTGTTATTATCGCTCAAAATGAAAATTTGGGAAGACTTACAGAGTGGATAGAATAGCTATGGAATTTATCTTTGCAGTGGGAGTACACAACATCAAATTGAGCAGATTCTTATAGCAACTAACAGGAACTTCGAATAAAGAAACAAAGACAGCGAAAAACGTATAAATATTCTGTGCTCGGCGGCGTATACCTGCACATTATGAGACATTATTATGTTTTAGAGTAAGATTGTGTGTTTGTACGCAGGAGGACTTAAAGGCAGCATATTACGAATCTGGGATGGTACGGATTTCAGGTGGAGTATACGGGATTGTAGATTATTGAGAGAAGGGTGATTCCGTCCATTTCTCTCAATAACCACCAAAACCGCAGAGCCCCCGAGCCGCGCGGACGCGCTGTTTGGGGGCTCCACGGTTTTGGTGGTTATTGACTATTCACACCAGTGCGCTCAATAACCGTCAAAACAGCAAAGTCGCCAAACCGCGCACGCGCGCGGTTCTGAGCCGTGCAGGCAGCCTAAAGATGTAGATGACAAATATGAACGTGGTGACATTCAATTCCCCCTAACTGTCCCAAGACGGCATTGGCAATCGAATTTCAGTGGATATACTCCTTACGTTGTTCCTCTTAGACGTGATGCGTAACCCTACGCCTGTAGGTGCGACAGTAGACATCTCGTAGGAAAATTTGAAGGCCAAGGCCATTTTCCACGCTTTTTTTTTGAGGATAGGTAGGAGAATTGAGCATAACCACGCTCTTACTCGTGATCCAAACTCCTAACCCTACCTTTTCGTGGATGATCCTTAACATTGTCAATTCCGTATGTCTCTCAAATTAGAGTCAAAACTACCAAATTTCTGTCGCAATAAGTGCAAATTCCCCGCGTTGACAACATTATATTCTTGCATAGGGAATTATTTGAGTGAGCAAATGTGCTTATAGCATAACGCTCAGGTTTCACAAGGAATTTGTGGCCAATAAAAATGACGGTTGTTGAGAAAATCACTGTCAGAACCCGGGGAAGCGTTTTATGTTTTCAAACAAATGACAATCAAAAACAAATATGAACAAAAAACAGCAAAATATAAGGGAAAAGCGAAACCAAAAGGAACGGAAAGGAGTAAAAAATAACTCTAAACCAAACAGGGGAACGCAAGGAATAAGGAGGCAATGAAAAATGGAAATAGATAGTATAGAATTACTAAAATACAGAGTATAGACGTTGAGAAAGTTTGTTACGCCACCAATGCAAAACCTCATGACATACTATGTTTCCACCTCGTTAGCTCGAGGTTGGATCTCAACTTATTACGGACTGCTTGCACAACCCCTCCTCGAATTGTCCAAAAAATTGATTGCGGAGAGCAAAATCAGTGCATGAAATCTTGACTCTAGCTTATGTTGAATGATAAATGTATCTTGATTTAGAACTGTCGTATCCATTTAAATGTAATTGTGTCGAAGAGAGCAGACTTGAGGAATTGGGGCAACTGTGTCCGTTCAATTTCTACTGCGTGCACTACTCCAGAACTGTGCACGATCTGCCTTTCAATCAACCGTGTGCCGCCACATAGAACAATCAAGATATCGTAGTAAGGTAATCAAAGATAAACTTACGACGAAAGACAAAAGGATGCATTCCGAATGCAAACGCTTTTTTTTCTGAGGCATTCTGTATGGAACTCGACTCAACCCATCGATGGGATCTCTAGTTTAGTGTCACCAATGTTGAGCCTCATGGCGTTGTTCGAGGAAAAGAAATGGGTTCTAGCGGTTCTCGTAAAAACCACATTTCAAATATTTTTACTTCAACTACTTGCAATATCAAAACGATGTCGTTTGATGTACACAAAGGTTTTGCCACCATCTGCACCATTGATTAAGTAGCACTGCTGTTGAGAAAGCGTTTGACCACTTTATCAATTATAGGTTTTCTTTTCGGGATTTAGAAGGACGTATTAGTCCTTTCTTTTCCTTCAAGGCTTAAGCTCTCTTAGAACATTGTCCACATCGAGCTGAGAAAAGAGAGGTTTCTGAAAAGACTTGCAAGTGTTTAGTTCTCTCGTTAAATGTCACCGATATGAGTGTAATCCGCTAAAGACATAGTCTTTCGTGGACTTCTGTCTATAAGCTAAATAAAGGTGTTGAGATACATCTGCATTGATCCGCCGAATTCAATTCATTTCAGAGCAGAGGTATATTCAGAGCTATACCTGTTCTCGGATTGGTCTTCGATTTGTTCGAGCAAACCCCAGCAAGATTTCCATCTTTCCCAACCAGAGAAAGCGGAATATCTCTAATGTTACCCTTTCGATAGAGCTTTCAATGCCGCCGACTGCATTTTCCTTTTGCTCAAAACGTACGGGTTTCTGAAACATAGGTCAGACTAGGAACGCTACGGCGATGTTGAAGAGGTGAGCACGTAGTCGAATGTTCTTGGTTTTCTTCACTGAATCGATGCTCTATGTAAGCTTCTTCTCACTTCTGCTCTTCTCACGCTGCTCGTTCCGTTGAGCATGAATTGTGCATTAGAAACTCGTATGTTTTTCACACAGATCGTCTTGCCCACATGTAGCTGGAGATCCCTTCACACTTTGTGGAATTCTGCTCACATTATGCTCTTCAAGGGGCAGTTTCAGATGCCATTTGCGCATTTATTTAACAATCAGTTTCATTCGTGCAATCCCCACCAGCAGTTTTGCGAATGTTAATCTTTGAATGTAGTTTTTAGCTCTATGTGTGCCCAGAACATTCGTGCAAAATATGTGCAGTTCGGTCAACTGACCGGTTGTCTATTGAGGCACTTTGATACTCTGAAACGTAACAGTAATCGTCTCATCTTTGGTTCTTCGGATTCGTTTGCATCTAATCAAACCTCATTTCAAGAAATCTCTCAAAAGTTTCTTGCGCACACACGTTAAATCATATTCCCTTTAGGCAATTAAGAAAGGTTTATGACAGTGAATTTGAAAAAAAAGATCGACTGGGAATTTCAGGATAGATCAACTGGTTTACTTAATCGGTCTTCGAAAATTCTTTCTGAATTGCGGTGGTATAGAAAGAAACATAGAAGCGGGCTAAATTTGAATATTTACTTACTGGATCGGTTGGTTTTAATTATTGGTTGACTTTTTTGTTCCCATCTTCGCCGAGAAGTCCCGTCGTTGAATATAACTGTGATCAATCTCTTCCATTTATAACACACACACACAGAATTCGTTCGTCAATGTCCCATAATTTGCGGGTTTTGGTGTTTCGTTGCCTCTCGACACCACGAGATCTGAGCACCCTCAGATGCCATGCCCGGCAGTTTAATGCAACAAAATAGGGTGTTTTTACCAGATCCAGGTATTTGATCAAGTTGTGTTATGCATTGACAGTGTCCTGCACGACGACATCTTTTGTAAGACCTGGGTGACTTCCGCGTACGTGCCCACAGCGTAAACTCAAACGCCTATAGCATTCCGTACAATCAGAGCAACACCAAGCAGGTAGCGATCAGACGATAACTCTTTCTTAATTGTAATAAAAAAGGATAAAGTCACTGGCGTATCAATCCACTTTGGATGCGCCAACGCGTTTTACAGCCGGTAATCAAGTCAGTGTTTTTATCCTCCCAGACAAGTTTAGTACCAATTTATCGACCCCGAAGGGATGAAAGGCGTGGTGAGCACTAGGGCGCATTCGAACCTCACTCGTGCAGGAAGCGGAACCTCTAACCGCTACACCACACACGCCAAATTAATTGTAACAGGAACATTTTAATTCCTCAATGTGAATATGATCCAGAGAATGGTAAGGCGTTCTTACAGGAACAGCAATTTTGGTCATTTAGCTGAAATTTTCGAAAGGCGCTTCGAAGATTATATCTTTATTAAGGCGAGCGATGACAGCAACTAGCACCAGTTATCTTTTGTAGCAATGTGTGGGGCAAATAAAAGTGGCTCAGGGAAAAGTTCCAGACTACAAACAAACACATCAGTGAAAAGGGAATAGTTTACTACTGCTGCTACCTGTTTACAGGAGATGTTGAAAATGAACAGCATTCATCTGCTGGCACCTTTTAGCCCTTGTCAGGAAGTTGTAGAAGGCTGATCGAAGAAGGACTGCTGCAATGGCTGGAATCTCAAGAGAAATGTACACCTGCAATTTTGAATACTATGAGGGTTACGCAAACGGAAACACCTTAACCTTGAGGGTCCCACAAAAAGTAATCGCACACAGATCAGGTGACCTGGGTCAGGAATGAAGACTGTGTGAATGTGATGCATGGTTCGATGGGATGTGTAGGGGGTTGCACCTAGCTGTAGGTCTTTTCCACAACAAACATTTGAACTGGTTTCGATCACGTGTGCCGTCAATTGTGTAGCCCCTCGTCCGAGCTACTTTCATTTGCAACCTCCGCTATAGTATAAACAGGTTAGCGAACTATCTCATTTGCTTTGGTGTGTTTCTTTGTAACCTGAAACTATTTTCTCCAGGCCACTTTTATTTGCCCCATCCGTTAGTAGATCAGCTAAAGCAATGAAACAAAGTAACAAGGTGTCTGGTGTTAATCAATCCGGTTGTATTGTGTCAATGCGTTTATTTTGATTCAGGATCGTTTCAGGCTTAGGAGTCCGTGTATAGCCTTGTAATGGCTTGTGGGGCTGCCTGATGCATTAAATCAGTGCTTTTATCTTCATAGACAGATCCAGTACCAACCTGTCGACCCCGGAGAGATGAAAGACTTGATTAGCCCTAGTTGGCGGTTTCGAATCATCGATGGGTCGTGTGGCCACACTGGAGCCTGACCTACTGCGCTACTGCCTCCCTTAGCTGGATCAACATCAACATTAAAACATTCCAGTGCTATTACTTCCGTTGATTGTTTTGTCAACGGTTCGTCACCCATTTCTTTTGTTGTAATAACGAGAACAGAAAAAATACTCGCGAAAATGCTGCAGCTGCAGCGAAGAAGCGACTTGAACATCAACTACTAAATGATTAGAATAATTCTGGAATAAAACCGTAATAGAAGATTATAAGTGAATACGATAGTGCTTTCCATTTTGTCCTGCGACTAGTTGTGATATAAATATTAAGATTTGATTTGGAAATGGACGAAGTGAATATCGCAAGAAACATGTTGATTGCGTTTCGAATCCTAATATCAATCGCCTTGTCAGGAAGGCCGTACCAAAATGGGGTTAATTTTTTTTTGCCTCCATCAGCATATCTTGTAAGTGTTTTAATTTTTACATCTCCAGTTTTCCGACTTCCATCGAGTCAGTCACTTGGTTGCAAAACCAGCACTAGGCCATCAGAAGGATGTGTTTCTGAGAAAGCTGGAGGTTTGTAAAGCTATTGCAGCTATTGTAGAGTTGTTCTCTATTATGCCTGAAGCCTGAATGGGCGCACTAATTTTTTGGTGTCTTGATAACTCAATTTCGAGAACGCTTTTAGATGGCAAATCATATTTCTTAGGTAGCTCTTCCGTTTTCTACGATCTCCATGATCACGTATATACCTGTGTTCATCTTCGCTTCAGTAATATCATTCCTGTTGGTAATCCCATGTGTAAGTTAGATGGATGGTAGATATTGTCTCGCAATGATTTGCCTGATTCCACAAGTGACAGTCTATAGAAATTTGCTCAGAGTCGCCAAGCTATTCGAATTGACAACCTCAAAGTAGATGAGGACGAGATGAGACCCGAACAATTGCCCAGTCTTTATGGTCAGCTTGAAAAAGATGCATTAGAGAAAGTAATTCGGGACATTCCGAAGGTGGTTTCGCTATCAAAATTGGTGTCGTGTTCAATCTTTAGACAGCAGTTCTGAACTTGACGCAAATACTGTTTTCAGATGGAGCCCGTTAAAAAGGTCTCTGCTAATGCCTATGGACCTGTTCCCGGATCCGGATCCGGATCTACGACAAGCGCATCAACAGCGTGTACTCCAGATCATCCACCTATAATGATTGCCGAAATTAAACCAACAAAGGAGCAAGAGTTTGCTGATATTCAAAAAACTATGTAAGTCATGTTAGTTATTTCTATTTCGTGCCACAAGGGTCATATGAATTCAGAGTCATTATTCTTTCTGAAAAGTCTGGCACCATTTTTTCGAACTTGAACGGGTGAAAAGTTTGCATAGCCCAGGGCAGTTTGAAATCGTCAACTGTGCAAGCACCGTGGAAACATTGATCTGCGCTATCCTCACCCTGTAAATGGTTGGATGTAGATTTTACTGCAATAACTTAAAATAATGGAACCGTTCATATTGAAGTACAAGTAATGAGGAACTATAAAAAGCAAAAAGAAAAAAGATCAGGGGAGTCAGCATATTACGAAATTGACATAGTGTGAGAACCTGATGGAAGACATAGAGTTTGGTGTGTAACTTACGACCATGAGAGTGGTCACGATTCCTTTCAATTCCTTGTCCTACTGAAAAACGACATGGGAAACGGTTCACAGACGCAACGTGTACGATGGTGGCGCTTTATAACACGTCATAGAAGTTAATTATAGATATTTAGACAGAAATTTCCTTGTTGAAATGTTCCAAAATAGCAGATAGATTAACTCTATGCAAGCTTCGTAGTATGGAAACATGATGAAAACCATAGCGTTCGTTCCAGAAAACGAAGTGAGAAATGTCGGTCGTTCTTACGAAGTAAGATCCAATGCGCCACCCCTGTTCACGCACCGCTTCCACGCGCGAGCGGCCAAAAACCAATGACGTTTTCCCAGCAGCCTATTTAGAGGTATCACCCCACGAATCTGACGTGGTATGGATTTTTTGTTGGAGTACTTCTATATCGGGTCGTAGATCATGAATACAGAGGTAGTTCCGCTCACTGTAAACATCACTGTAAACAGACGGCTTTGGGATGCTGTTCCTTACGACGTCCTCTATTGCAACGCGCACCCTTGCGCTCCGCCCCTGCCTGAGATTCGTCAAATGAAATGAGTTGTCCGTCTGGATCATTGGATTTCTTGCCTTTTGATTTGTTTGCCGAATGGATCATCCCGAAGCCGTCTGTTTACAGTGATGCAGAGAGAGATAAGCGGAACCACCCCTGTATTCATAATCTACGAGTATAGGTGTACTGCAGCGAAAATCCACACCACGCCAGATTCATGGGGTGATGCATTTAAATAACACAAACCAATAGGATGAAACTGGAACGAGTACGAGGATGGCTAGTTCTAAATCTGCCTCTCCTTAAAAAGATGTAAGGACCACTTTAGTTCTGACAAAGTACGTTAGTTTGCTCGCAGAGTTCAGGGCCGCGCGGGCGCGCGGTTTGGCGGCTCTGCGGACTTGGTGGTTATTGAGTATTCACGACAGTGCACTTAATAACCACCAAAACTGCAGAGCTGCTAAACCGTGCATCCGCCTGGCTCTGAACTCTGCGGACAGCCTAACGGACCTCGTAAGAACTGAAGCGGTTCCTACGCCTTTTTTTAAAAAAAAGATTGGGCAAAGTCACCCTCGTATATTGGTAACCATCTCGAACTCTATGTTTTCCGTCAGCTTCCGTTCTTCGTCGTCCATCCATACTATGTCAATCTCCTGATACGCTCGCATTAATTGTCTGCGACGCAACTCATAAGCCCCCGGTTCTTTATGTGACACTCAGATCAGACCGTCTTGTTACCGTATCACTTTGTCTGCGCTGACTCATCCTTTTGTCCAGTTATTAGACGGAGTATCAATCTGGCGATCTCGGCGTTTCAAAGAACCCCAGATTGATGTTCCGTCTAATAATTGATGTAATGTTCTTCTCTCTTCGTTCTCAAGCGCAATGATCACTGATAGAATTAACTTTCTTTCAAAATGTGCTCGACACTTCGGCGCGTTTTTCTACTAGAATCACATGACAACTTTGAGAAAATCAATTCAAAACTCAACTGCTTTTCACTTGCCGCACGAGATATGGAGCATAGTAGGGAAAGGATGAATGATCCACTTTCCTTCTTTTCCTACTCGCTCCTGCTCAGATGTTTGTTTACGTCTTTTACCACCATAGAGGTGATCATACATAGGTGTTTTAGGCGAGTGAAAGTATAAGCACTCATGTTCCATGTTTGAACAGTGAAAGATCGACGGCGAATGAATTCACTCACCGTCGTCTGCACGTAATTTGTCTTAAAATGGTAATTTGGGGAATTTCAAATACCACTGTCTCCCCTTCTTCGAGATCTATCCACGAATTGACTTTTCAATGAGAAGGAAGAAATTCCTCGCAAAAACGCAGTAATTGCAGCTTAAGCTTAATAGCCCGCGATCATAGTTGGACAAGCGTACAAAGATCTCCCATCTCCCATCTTTCATCAAAAACATCAATTTGGATTGTAGAATGCAGAAGAACGCCTGAAACGCCTCGAACTCGCACTTCTGCATAAAAAATCGAAGATGAAGTGAAGAAATCGAGGAATACCCGTCTCCTGGATTACCCCCTTGCAACCAGCGTACTTTTCGCTTAGATCTATGTTCTAGAAAGCTGAACACTTAGTAAGCAAGAAGAAAATGCAGCCAACGAAATTGAACGCTTGCTCGAAAAAGTAATGTTAGGAACATCCCATCTTCTGTATGTGGAAGAAGGGATCGAAGTTTACGTCAACGATGAACTGTCAGACAAGATTTTACTTTCTTTGGCATCCACTGTGGCCGAAACCAAGAAAACTATAATTAGAAGGGCCGAACACGTAATGCGTGTCAACGGCAACCATGGGGCCAGACCCGTGAGCGACTGGCCTCCAGGCGATGATAAATGCATTGCAGGAAGACTGGAGACCTAATAATCAGACTTTTTCACGACGTCATTTGAAGAACACTATGATGCTCTTTGTATCCCTTGCGATAGGAGAAGTCAATGGGCGACTTCCTTCGGGACAAATGGAGGACTAGCGTCGTCAAGCTAGCGTCAATTAAAAAAAAAGAAAAGGTAGTCAAGGTGATTAAGGTGACTACAGCACATTTTTCAAAATGTAATCCAAAATCCACTCCCGAAGATTAAATTGTCAAAAACAGTCGCAAAGCTTGCAATTATGCGAAAGGAATCTCTGAGCATACCAATCGGAAGCCCAGAAGGCGCTAATGCTCTGAGAATATGCTTTGAGAATTTGGTTTTGCCAAATGTGTGGCCTAAAAGCGAGCGAAAAGTACTATAAATTCGATATTTCTCTTGTCTTCAAAAAATGTTGATGTTGCCACATTGATTGTTAATGGAAAGGTATACATTTTTAGCTGTAGAAAACTTATTAGAAAATGTTTCAGGAATCTACTTCTTTTTGACAATAGTTCAAATTGTAATGTTTACTATCCAGCAGTCTTTTATTTTATCGAATATTTTGTTATTATTCAATTAATTAATTAGTTAATTGTTTTATTTTGTCAAATTTAAAAACATGCTCAAGGAAGTGCATGATGTTAATCTCGAGTCGGTTTGCAACGCTCAAAATTTCTCACTTGACTCCACCTACCCTACTATATTTAAATATAAATGAACAGTGAAGAAAGTTCTGTACAACTCTTACTCATAAAAGATCCACTGATTATTTGAAACGTACATATAGGAAGGGGAATGACCAAGGAACTAGAAGAAATCATGAAATAAAAGGAAAAGTAGAGAAGGCAAACAAAACAAAACCTGAATTGAACTATCCGAACCATTACAAAAATCCTTGATTCCTTCCTAACTCTTTAGGCACCTAAATCATGTCTTGTAATGAAGCTTTAAATGAGTACGTTTTCTACACTTTAAAATGTAACTTTCTTATTAACCTTAGAGAATTTACGAAAACAGTGGCACTCTCAAATTCACGTATGATGTTGACTGCCGAAAATGTTCAAAATGACCTTCAGATTATATTGGATGTATTGTCCAAATGTGAGGAACCTAGAAACGTTTTTTTCATCTCACTATGTAGGTTATATCCGTGAGATATACATATGGCCGGATTGCGGAGGAGTGGAAATATTTAGAGAAGGTCCGCAAAATGTCGCCTGTTTTCACAAACATTTCACCTAACCAAATTCTGGAAGCGTATTTGAAATCAACGGCCTCTGTGCTTTCTGTGTTTTAATGTGCTGCTACATTCATTGAAGTCGTCACAACCATCAAGACATCTCCCAGAGTTTCTGAACTTCTTTTCTGATGAATTGTATTCTATTGTCTATTATCGTCGTCCAAATTTACGCTGACAATGGAATCGCCGTCTTCTGAAGTCTGAAGCTTTTGGACCTACCACCGACCCTGATGATCGTAAAGGGGCGTGGTACAAAATGCTTCCCCGTTATAGTTTTTCGGTGGCATAACCGTTTGCATTGTCCAGGAGCACGACAGACAACACTCTGCTCACTCATTACTTCATTTTGTGTTTATATTATACTGGTATCGAATGAGTGCTTGAAGCTGAAGTTCGAATTTCTTAAAATGAAAAACCTATGCGATAAAAAGAAACTATGAAATCTTTAGCCTAAGCTTATTTTTTAAAAAAGAGGTAGAAAGCGTTGTTAGGAGAACACAACTCTGGTTTTATAGAAATGCCATTACTATGAATTTTCTTCGATCACTGAATTTCCATTGATCAGCGAAGCGAAACATCTGAGAAAGTCTGAGAAAGAAAGTTTGGCCTTAACCGGGCGTTCATACTGGTAATAAATAATTCCACTGAACCACTGTCTCGGTCTGTTCAATTAGTGTTTAGAGAACCCTTACTCTCTAACACCCTCTCTATAACCTAACTAACTCACAATTTTCTAACAGTCGTAAATATCTGACTGTCTGTTGAAACCGTGGATGCACATGGACCACATGGTTAAGAAGTTAATCGGTCTATCAAAGAGTAGTGTGAAATCATCCTTAATATCTCTTTTCATTCATGCAGCACGAACTCGATACTCCTGTCTGTAGAAGTTACGCAATAATTATATATGCAACAATAATTTAGCATTCGTAGTCTTTTTCATGCTTTTACATTATTTTTGGATAGTAAAAAAGTTTACCGAAAAGTCAAAAAGCCGCCGATTATAAGAGAGAACTACATCGTTATCATTAATAGTTTCCCATTTGCAGGGATGAGAACTCAATTAAAGCTATGGAAGAGACGCAGCGTTCGAGCCCGAAATCACAACACGAGAAACTTCAGATAAATGCTCTTGAAAATAAACAACTTCGTTGATATTAATGAAACGTGTTTTCTTCTAAAGAGATTGAAGAGTGGTATGGCATGATATGGTTTTCACAAAGAATTCTATTTATAATTCACGGAGACGCGCTTCCACATCATATATATGTGGAAGTTCAATTCAGCAGTCGTCTTTCCTATTATTTGCTCTTTTTATGAAGGTAATTGAGAGAAGTACTCTAAAATCAACTTTTATGTCATCAGGAAAACCGTATATTCTATGGAACTAAGCTAGCATGTGGGTCTATAGTGCATTTCATGTTCTAAGTCTATACGCCAGTCAAATAATTGCAGACCACCGAATTAATCTCACCGACGACAAAGGTAAACAGACCGACAACAAAAGGCAGCGAAAACACCTGAGTCACCACGGAATAAAAGCACACATCCACGTGCTACGCGAACTTATAAATAGCACCCAAAAATAGAAAAAACCTGAAATTTTTGTAGGATTCAACTAACGCAGGAGGGAGAGAACTCTCAAAGGAAAGCATCTTTTCCGGTTTCCGATGTTTTGTTCTCGTTCTTTCGAAAAAAAAAACAAGACTGAAAAAGAATAAGAAAAATTCGATAAGTTGAGTACCTGAATCTACAAAAGGAAATCTGGCAGACACTAATAGGCAAAGCTCTCTTCCCCAATCTCCAGCTGAGAATTACCCCTGATACTGTGAACTGTCGGAGCGGAACGTGAGAAGGGGCAGAATTATGGGTCGTTGCAGTGCCACTAAATACATGTTATATTTCAGTACAACAAAACGACCACCGCTGAACAAAAGTCAAAAGTTTGGTCAATTGTTTTAAAGAGCAACGAAACTTCCTTTAATTACTAGATGTTGATAGTGGATCAGATAAGACACCTCACTTGATATAGCGATTTGGGACGTGCAAAAATTCCAACAGATCTTGAAACCATTTTTGATCAATTCGACTCGTTGCTTGTATTTTCTTTAAGAAATTCAAAAATTACGTTTAGATGACTGTCCATGATCAGGTTTAACATTAAACGCGTAACATTTTCGTTTTTAGTGAATTTTGGTTCACCAGGCTAGAACAAGGTTGTTTGTTGAGGTTTGCTCCGTACCTTACTAGTTGATTAGAATAGTCAAAAAGGTTGTAGATTTATCGCTTTGCGTTCACCTTATATTGTAGAATGTCATTGCCCATTACATAGGCGGCTCCTCAGAGCACAATATGAATCTTTTTTCATAGTTTGTGAGGGGTTGCAACTTTGTAGATCTCAGCTATATGTACACAGAACTCTGCTATCTTCAAACGTAATCAAAGACTATGGATCCCTTGCCTCAGGTTGCACCATTCTAAGAAGGCCAATAGTTTCCTTATACCAGCGTGATTTTACACCTATCTACTTTGTTCATCTCATTCTTTGCAAATTTTTCTTCTCTGAAAATATCCAGCTATTCTTCGGAAAAACTTCAAGACGAAAAAAGCTTCCTTTCGACGTTTTCAACCTTGAATCATAAAACTGCAGAGATCGACCAAGCACTCACGTCTAACGTTTGAAAAGTTTCAGAAACATCAGAACAATACATACACCGCTTTTTGCTGCGTGCGGACATCAGTTCAACGGATGCTCCATTAGATTTGCAAATGTCATTGTGATTGACACAAACACGGTGAATCGGCGAAGCTTAGGAGCGCTTGGAGTGGGCGCATGTGGGGCACTCAATGTGTCTCTCCGTCTTTCCTCGCAGGATTGCCTCTTTCTGCGTGCTATAATCTGGAGTTTGAAGGAAACTGCAAACACTCTCCTTCCTAAGTTAAAAAAAAACTAAAACATGACTCGAGGTTGATTGCAGCAGAGTTGGAGGCGAAATTTCTTGCACTCTCACCCGTCAAATGTAACTGTGGCTCAGGCCTCCATAACAGTCTGACGTATCTTTGCCACTTCGAAACCATCTTTGAGTCTCTTTTCCTACTTTCAATGACTAAATTCAGATCTTCTCTCATCTAACGAATGGTAGTTCTAAAAAATATCAAGAATGTCTTAAAATGTTCTCTTATTGTTTCAGCACAGCTTGACTACCGTTCTCCAGCTCCAGTTTTCAGCTTCTTTTTGATTTTTGATCTCCAGTTTTCTCTGTGGATTTTGTTTCTAGTTGTTGTTATTATGTAGCGCGAAAAGTCGCAACAGATAAGATCTCTCAACTTGCTTCCAAGGAGACGTTGCGTTCTTGAAAACGAGGGCAGTGAAATTTGAAAACTTTTTCTTAGTTCATGAAAAGAGTAGTTTTATTTCAATTTTTTCCCATTCTAGGTTATGTAAAATTTGAGTTTGCTTTTTTCTTCTCTTCTAATCAACCAATCATCAACTCTTTTGAATACATTACTCATAAACACCAATTCTCTGGATAAATAGAAAGGATTATCCTTGCTCCAGTACTTGAAATTTGACTACGCCCTGTAAACACTGATTTCTAATCTGCGTAGTTTTGACACCTGCGCGACTCTGTGATCGTGATAGCTGTGCTTGTCCATCGTCGTCGGTTCTTTGTTTTTCTCAGTCTACGTCTACCTCCGCCGGCTGCGCAGCCTATCACACCGTCACGCCCATTCGTTGCTCGGAAAGCCCTCACCGTTGACAGGGCGGTGGCGATGATGTACACGAGGAGTGTTAGCTATTGCATAGTGAATAGTTTCGCCCACATATTTTCTTTGTTTGTTCATCTGTTATCCTTGAAATGACTTCGCTTAAAGATCACTAGGCCATTTCAGACATTTGCTCCATATGTATTTGCTGTATTCGGTCATATTATTGTGTGTATTAATTAATCTGACTGCTGGTCAAGACCCAAACGCCACTTTGGAATGTCACTCGGCGATGGAGGCGTGTGAGAACGACTTGGAATGCTCGAATAGGTTAGCGCCATTGATGGCTGCCTGGTGAGTAGTACAATATACTTGTTAAAGGATGAAGGATAACGTCCTTGACGCTGATTAATCTCCTTAGAATGTGCAAATGCGTTTGATTTCAGGCTGAAATCGTAGAACTTGTATGCAGCTAATACAATGACTTAAGCGGTTAACCGTTATATGTTGCCAGATTTATTAACCACCTAAGCAAGTCTCCCACTGATTTGTCTGCCCAGTATTGGTGAAACGCTTGATTAACAGTGTGTCGGACTACTGAACGCACAAACGTAGTGCTGACGTCTTGCGCGCTAGACTCATTTTCATGGTTGTTGCCGCCGCAGTTTACAGCTGCGCGTTCACTGATATCTTACTTACTGATACTTCATTAGAATTTGAACCAGTAATTGTTTATTTGACAACGGAGGCTGTCGATTTTTATCTGAAAGGAACAATGTGGTATAGCAGGTGCCGAAACGCATTTTCTGCTATATTGAAATCGCTTCTGCGGCTTCCATACAATTTTCATCCTTCTTTTTACATGTCAAATAAAACTGTGATGTACCAGCATTCCTTAGCGAACTATGGGATCTATAATTAAAGCTTGTGCAGTTGATTTCATTGAATAGTCAGTTTAAATGTAATTGCTCTTAAAGTTTTGTTCCTAAACAAGGCTTTGCGCCCATAAAAGATGGGGAATCCTGGAAACGGTACGCTAAAAGGATGCATGCATAGCTGATTATAGGGAAAACTAAACTGTCTCACGTTTGTTTTGCAGCTGATAGCACTCTTCTCTTGAAACGTCTTTTTGATATAAATCATTGATGGTCTTTGTTATTGTAATAGAGAATAACAGAAAATAGTGAATGTGAAGATTCGGAGGCCATCAAATCCCAATCGGCTAGTGTACCCTCTCACACGATCGTGACTTATGAGTGTTTGGTGACGCCCTTGCGGACAACACTATGGAGCATTTGAAGGACTTTGAAGAGACTGGATTCGAACACACTGTACGGTTTGCAATTTCTGCAGCTCTCGCTTGAAAAACGTTCTGCTTCTCAGTGATTCAAAATTAGTAAGTGATATTATGGTGAGAATAAGCAAAATATTTCTTGTGGAAGCTACAGAACACCCATGTTTGCACGAGAACTACTATATTCGTCTCAAGTTGCTACATGTGAATTCAATGGCTAAAAATCCTCAAAAGCGGTAAATCTACTCCTCATTGTAATTGCACCGAAAGTAAGTAGCTTCTGCAAGTGATATAAATGAAGCATTGTTCTAATTTAGAATGTTGTGATCAAATGTGCTGTCACAAAGGAACAATTCGAAAGACCGCTGCCGACGTCTGTGATTAGCGCAGGGGCTATGTGCGCTGTTCATAGAAATTACATAATATGTTCGAGTTTGAGCTGATGCCAGTGATGAAATTCAGTCTCCTGATGCACTAAGAAGACTACACTCTTAACCATTTCTGAGGCCAGTATAGCTTCTCATTTTCTCGACACATTACGAGGGTAACACCACGTTTGGCCTAAATACTTAAGTTAGGTTAAGAAGGATACTACTAACAAAGTCTTTCTATTGCTAACTGATTTCTAATGTGTCCTTAACCCTTTTTAAGTCTGAGTCATGACGGTAACTGAACTTCATTGCTTCACATTTTTAGTGGCTGTCTAATGCAAAAAAGGCAAATGAACTTTTATTCTGAACTTTGCACTTACTTTTTCTTCACATACTTCTATAACTCTGTGGATCGCATGTGGCACAGTCAGTTAGAGGTCCGTTGTAGCCATAGGGTTGATGGTTCGAAACTGCCCTAGAGCAAACCAAGCTTTTCATTGCCCCGGCTTCCATAAACTGGCAGCAGACTTGTCTCGGAGGATAAAAACACTGGCCTGATGATCGCAAGTCAGTGTAAAACGCGTTGGCGCATCTCAGGTGGATTGATACGCCAATGACTTTATCCTTTACTTTGCCTTTTTATAACTCTATGTCGCAGCATGTTTGCGGGAGAGACCCTTTGCCATGAATGTTCGTTTCTATTTTTGTTCTCTTCAAAGCCTTACAAGATTAACTCCCACTCAAAGTCATAACGGTATGTACATACCTCGCTAAAATGAAATTGGATACAATTAGGGAGTAGTTGATGACAGAAACTCTACGTCTAGTAATATTAGTAATGTTCCTTTTCACTTCCTTGTATTTTGAAGCATCGTTTCACCAAATTCGGTTAACGGCGCTTCGTGATGGCATCGGATACTATCGCTTAACAAGGCCTAGACATTCATCTATTCTGTTAATAACACTTAAAAAGAGCTCTTCATCTCCAGAGGCTTGTTCGTCTGGTTTTGCTGTTGACAAGCACGCAGCCCGCCGAATGTCTGCAAGCAAACTGCCTGCCATAAATTGGCTACGATTCGATTAGTCGGACGATAATAGTCGGCACTGTGGTCGCTTGGGAAAAAGCCTTTAGAATGTGTTGATTGTCTCGACATCTGGTTTACGAATTAGAATTGCAGACATTTAAAAAGCAAACATTTGTCATTTATCAAAGTAAGAGAGGTGGATACGAAAAGGGCTTTAAAGAACTTGTTTTCTGAAGAGCTACAGCCACTAAACTCAGTTTGATTCAATTTCTTCTAAAGGATCCATACATATCATCGTCTGAGAAAGTGCAAAAATTTTTCTTTTGTGCGCAAACATGCCAAGAATGTGCGAGAATATGTGGTATGTGAATATCTCTGGAAGAAACCTGTTGATTGAGCAATGAGATTGACCTACCACTTAAGTGCAAGGGATCATTTTTTTTTTGGTTGTGGTTGTGCTGTTCTCGGGTCCAAGAGTTTAGAGGTTTTCAGTGACGCTAAATTCGAATCTTCGTACCAGATCATCACAAAAAAATTAGCATAATTAAAAACAGTTGTTATGTTCACTACTCCATTTCTTCATAGTGTGTTATATGAACAAAAACACTTCTTCTAATGAAGTAAAAACACCACTGCAGACGGATACTCTTGTTGATGTGTTGCAAAATGTTCTGAGCGTCTAACTGCTGGCATTTACTAGCAACCTTACAATCTCAAGCTCTACTGTTTTCTGCTCTATTGTTCCACTTTTGTTGAGCCATCACAGTATTGTATAGTGCTGTTTGCACATGATGCTATATTCATCTGATAGGAACCAGCCTGAACGTCCGGCTAGAGCCGGACTTCAGACTTTTTGTTCGGTTCGCTTCGCTCGACTCCAGTGATCAATAAAAATTGAATGCAGTAGCATCTTCTCTAGGGTCAAACTTTTACTTTTTAAAAACGCTCTCTTTCTTTTTTTAAATTAACTTAAACATTGATGAGAAAGTTCGTAGTTACTAAATGTAGCAGTACCACATTTGGGAAGTATTCAAACTTGATTTTACATATATGTTCCTTCGATACCGCCACAATTTGAAAACAATATTCGAAGTAGGAGTTTTCCTCCTATTTCACCGCACAAATCAGCAAAGAACGATGTGCTAACATGAAATGACTATCATCATCTGACATTGATAAAGATAAGGTTCTACTCAAAATCACGTAAACTAGCTACTATTTAAGCAGCTGTTTGCATGAGTGTTTCCAACTTATGAAGGAAGAGGCTGACCAACCTGACTCAGGGAACCTGTAGAGAAATGGACATGCGGAGAGTAGATAGAGGTGAGACGCAACACATATTTCGTCTCATTTTCTTTTTCATGAATTCATTTTTAGTTATTGCGCGGTACTATCACCACTTGAGACATCAGTCGCAGTGGGACCCACCTCGCATCATTTTATAGCTTTTTTACCGAGAAACCAATCCAACACCATCGGATCCGTATCCCTCCCTTCTGAAACTTCGTGACCGACACACACAGACGTGATAGAATAAGCCCCTTATCATATAGCATGGTAATTCTTCGAAACAAATCATATAGCATGGTAATTCTTCGAAACAACTTAGTGAAGTAAAGATAGAAAATAGCATTGTTACTGTGTTACTATATATATATATATATATATATATATCATGATATATAATAACGAGCTTAGTCCGTGTGTGTGTGTGTGTGTGTGTGTGTGTGTGTGTGTGTGTGTGTGTGTGTGTGTGTGTGTGTGTGTGTGTGTGTGTGTGTGTGTGTGTGTGTGTGTGTGTGTGTGTGTGTGTGTGTGTGTGTGTGTGTGTGTGTGTGTGTGTGTGTCTCACGAAATTCGAAAAAGGGGGTGCGACGAGTCCACCCGGCGTCGAATACATATAGAAGGGGGTGCGACGGGTCTAACGGCGTCAGATTGGTGCGCCGGCGCCAGATTGCTATAACGGATCCACTGGCGTCGGTGGACCCGGTCATTGGTGCGCAGTGACTTAGTGTGCATGACGCAAAAGATAAATGGTTGGAGCCTTTTCATAGCCGTGACCACTGGGCGCTTTGCTCTTCGCCTTTATGACTCCTCCGCGTGCCTATTTCCTTCTTTGTTCGCCTCAAGTTTGCAGCATGCCCTTCTCAGAAAGTAGAAACACGCATGCAAACGGATGCTTAAATAGTAGCAAGATGTTTATATGATCTGGCGTGGAACGTTATCTTTATCAGTAGGATGATGTGTTTCACGTCTTTTAATGTTAAAATATCATTCTGTGATAATTATTGGGGGAAATTAGGAGGAATACCCATACTTCGAGTAATGCTTTCAAATACTATCTACATTATTATGACATCGAAGGACTGTTTGTAGCTGATGGTCCAATATTCTTCAAATGTAGAATTGACGCGTTTAGAAGGAAAACTCTGTAATCTTTCGCCTTAATTTATAATATAAAGAAGAGAAGGAAAACGTTGTTAAAAAACGGAAATCTAATTTTACAGAAAACATCTCTACTATTAACTTTCATTGATCAGTCAAGGGGAGCGAAGCTAAAACCTAAGCTAAAACAGCTAAATTCTTAAGTCCGGCTTTAGCCGGACATTCAGACTGGTATATATATATATATATATATATATATATATATATATATATATATATATATATATATATATATATATATATCCGCGTGCCTATTTCCTTCCTCGTTCGCCTCAAGTTGGTAGGGGGGAAGGTTAAAGAAGATTCCGGGGGATTCTCGGCGAATGCCTCTGAGACATTACGTGTCCACTGGATATGCCGGTGGATACGCGACCATACCTCGATGAGGTCGCGCACCAGTCGTTCATAGAGACCCAGACAACCGTCTTAGATGCTCTTCTGGCCATAGAGATGCAAAGAACTAGACAGTTATAAGGAAACACGTAAAGAAGAATGCTGTGAGTTGTCGAAATTACAGAATAAATTAAAAAGAATATAGTTAAAAGTACATATCATTTTGTGTGGTTTTGAAGTAAGAGGACAGGAGTGGGTTTTGTCTAGATTTCACCTTCAGGAAGTCTAGAAATCTTATCACATTAACTTTTTCTCATATAAGAAGTCGGAGATACAGATAGTTCATCTGTCAGGGAATAAACTATGGTACAAAAAAACGTGGGACTTGTAGGATAACGAAAGTCCTCATTCCCATTACTTTTGAAAGTTGGAATTTTTTTAACGAAATTTTTAATACTTAATTTGGAACTACTAGATGCACCTTTCTCTCTTAGTTTACGTGAGGATTTCTCTTGCTTCTAATATGGTTACAGCGTTGAGGTCACCTCATATCACAAAATCACATTGGATGTTTTTAATTCTCCACAACAATTTTGTGCTTGTGAATCATAACCGAGCCGGTGACGCAGAATATGATGTTTAGCGGTAGCCACGCAGAGTCAGGTATTTAGGTAGTAACGAAGGGAAATCTCTTTCTCGCACCACAGGTAATTGCTCTGGCGAGGCATGATCAGGGCATGCTCGAAAATCTGCCGGACCTTCTTTACACGCACCCATTTGGTAGCATACATACCTTCCTCAAAAGGTGGAAACATCATGCATGCAAACGGCTGCTTAAATAGTAGCGAACAGTTTACATGATCTGACGTAGAACGTTATCTTTATCAGTACGATGATGTCTTTCACGTCATTTTATGCCGAATCATCATTCTTTGATAACTGTTGGGGGGGGGGGGACACTAGGGAAACCCATATTTCGAGTAATGCTTCTAAATTTTGTCTATAATATATTGGTAAGGAGTGTTTGAAACTGAAGTTTGATTGTTATCCACAAGTGGAACTGTTTAGAAAGAAGACTATGAAATCTTTCGCCTTTTCTTATAATAGGAAAGATTGTTAGAGATGCAAAAGCTTAATTTCACAGAAAACAGCACTGATATTAATTTTCGTTGATCAGTGAAGGCGAGCGAAGCAAACACAACAGAAAGTCTCAAGTCCGGCTTTAGCCGGACGTTCGGACTGGTATGATTTATGCATTTTAAGAGGCAAGTTTAAAGCTTATTTGTGCAAGGACATGTCAGACACGGTAACTAGAGATAAAGATTAGTATTGATCAAAGATTAATAATGATAAAGATTAATCACCAAACAGCGAATTCTTAGGCAATGGATATTCAATTAGAAGAATTATTTGAAAAAGAAAAGGACGGGAGTAGCGCGAAAGGTTAGGGTTTCGTTGTGGCAGCCCGGTTGATGGTTCGAAATCGTTCTAGTGCTGACCAAGCCCTTCGACACTCCAGGGTCGATAAATTGGCAGAATTTTCTGCAGAATAAAAACAGTGATTTGATACATCGGCTGTCCCCCACAATTCATTGTATAGACCAACACGCATTCCAAAAACCTCAACGATTACGAATTGTAGCAAAAGGAGGTGGCGCATCCTACATGGATTGATGCGCTAGAGACTTTATCTTTTAATTGTTTGAATATTACAGCACAACTGGCACGTGCCAGCCGCAATGTAGAAATGCCGTTCTAAACGTCTACCAAGATAAACACGGACGAATGTTGTTGAAGTACAGTAACTTATTCGCTGACTATTATATTTACAAGTTTAGGTTTAAAATTCACATTTTGCATCAGATTAACTCACTTAGGTCCGACGCCTCATGCATTCCTGGCAGAGAAGAGCTGAAGACGTGTCATTTCCTCCCTATGGCTTCTGTTGTGCATTGCAGTTTGGCTAAATTAGCTTGCGAAGCTGATTTGCAGGTAGGCGTGAATGGCAAAACAGTCCTGAGAGAAATAAATAACAACTTTGGCAACTGTTGCATCCCTGGAAAGATTTTTGAACAGGCGCTTTTTCACTTAATTCCACATGCACACTCTGAAAACCTCGTAATTAACCACAACCATAGACTACACACGGTTCAAATGAAGGTAGAAGTCGCGTACATGATTAAATGTGTTGTGTAAGCATGATTACAAAAAGGCCTGTCCGTTGAGTAAACATGAGGTTCGCGGCGCAACCTTGCTCAAATTTGAGCGTTTACGGTGAACAATCCATAAAAAATACAGAGAGACCGGCATGTTATGTGTGGTGCGTGTGGTCTGTGTGGTTGGTATGTGTTGTGTGCGATACACACATTACACATATACCGCACAGAATGTCTGGAAGTCCAGCGTTAGCCGGATAACCATTGCATACGCCGCATACATATACCGACACAAAACGTTTAATGAAAGACACCTCAGTTTCCAGCATGTGGAAGAAGAATTCCAAGCTCTATTTTAAATCAGCCAAGGCTGAGGCACCGTGCCGCATTTAGCAAGAAATGTATAACATTTCGCAAGGAATTTTAAACGATGACTGTTGTGAACAGAGTTGTAGCGAAAGTTGCTTTCCTTCATGAGGATTAAATCCGCCACATTAAGAAAGGCTAATCATCACATTTCTCCTTGAATTTTTCCAAAGAAAGAACGGTGTAGTGTGTTTGTGCCTCTGAATGACCAGAAGCCACTGAACAACTCTCACATCCCAGAAAGGCGAAAACGACTTAGGTTTTCACTGGCTCCTCGACAAGATCTAAGATCATGATAGGGCGTGTGGTGAATGCTGCTACCTCATTGATCTCACGGAACATTTGACGGAGCTTTTATTTATAAGTTATAGAGACATGGATATTTCTTAAATTCATCACTCCACGAATGTGGGGTGGTGCGGGTTTCAGGTGGGTTATGCCTGTACGGGGTCGTAGGTTATTGGGAGGAAGGTTATTTCCGTCCATTTCTTCCTAATTGCCGTTAAAAAAAAACACCCGGAAGATGCGGCTTCGAGCGCTCCGGGCGCTATTTTCCACAACGAGTTCGGTTGGAGTGCTGCAGCCTTGTGCACGCGCAGCATTTTCCGGGCCGTTTTTTACGGCAATTAGGGAGGAATAGAAGGAATTACCCTCCTCCCCATAATCTACATATATATAACATATTATATATTATAAATAATAATATTAATTAATATTATTTATATTATTTAATAATATTATAAGATCTCACAAATGGCTGTTCAAGCGTTGACTAATGACCATCTTGCACGTCCTTGAAATACTAATTTCAGTAGACTTTTTTTTTTTAAAAAAAGTAAAGCATCCAGATGTCGCATCACTTATGACCCTTTAGTTATGACGAAATGTGTCCCTTAGAAATAAAGTAATGAATTAAAGAATATCGATGAAATGAGTTTAAAAGAGCGAGTCAAGAGCCAAATGGAATCTGGATATTATTAAATCTGTATTAGCGAAATATTGTTAGATGCTGCAGCTGTTTCAGTGCAATTCTCGATGGGGTGTTTTTGTGTCTGAGTGCGAAGTTGAAACAACTGGTGGTGCATGTTCGCAGAGATGCAACGGATTGTTGGCAGCTGCAACTGCGACACCTCAAGGACAAGTTGGTTCTAATTGCTTTCGTTTTATTTTTGTTTTCTTCCTCTTCTCACGATATCTGGTTCCTTTACAGTCATTGAAGACGTGCACATGTACCGAACGTGAAGATCAGTTGTGCATTCATCTGAGAGAAAATATTCTAGGCGCTTGCACTACGGTAACCATTTGTGACTAATTTAACAAAAAAAAAACTGACATGCAGAACATAGACCTTGCGTCATCCATCCATATATATATATATATATATATATATATATATATATATATATATATATATATATATATATATATATATATATATATATATATATATATATATATATAATATTTAAATGGTTTTCTTCTCAATGCAGACTTTCTTCAGTCAACTCTATCGTCAATTTCGCCCAGCAACAACTCTGTCACTTCGTTCCCACGTACTGAAAATGGTGCTGAGCCCTCCGCATCGGAGGAAATCACTTTCTCTTCTCTTCTTCTCTGGGCTATCTTTACTGTTCGAACATTTAACGCATTTTAAAAAGTCATAATCGGATTAATATTATGTTCAGCATAAGAAATTGTGATGTTCCAAAACCCGGTCCTGCGTTGTCTAGTCGTTCTATCGCTGTCTTCTCCTAGGAGAGCTAGCGATTTGACGTTTTTGATCTGCTCGATTCGATTCGGTCTGCTGTGTCGTTCATACTGCATTTCTCATGCATGTACATTGTGTTGTAAAGAAAATAACTTATTGCTCAACGAGTACCGTTATAACCATGCTACAGAAAATAAATTATTGCAGGTGTAAAGTTCTGTAGGATCTTTAACAAGAATGCAGCATTAATACTTGGCTTCGGAACTCTTTATTTTACGTGTGACGATATAAACAATGGTTTTAATTGTTAAGAGACCAAAATTGTCTCTGAAATTAATTCGTCCGTTTTCACTGATCAGTGAAAATTGACGCAAATCCTCATCTCTTTTTTCATGACTTGACTCAATTTGATCTTTAAAAAAACCCAAAAAAAATCTGAATATCAATAGATTCGTGTGTCCTAACTATATGACTATATGGATTGAGTATAATTAGTACTCTTGAAACTTTCCACTAAGACACTTTTGAAAAAATTACCTGTGGCTGCACATTAGCAAGGGTGAGTCCCAGATTAAAGTGCCCCAAGGATGTATAATTTTTGACATGTCAATCGCACTTCAATCAATCCACCACGTCTAAGCCTCATTTATGTTGCTATGTTAAATTCTTGTATAGGTCCTCTTTCTAGGAATGCAGTTCAACTCCCAAAACTAACCAACTAGCGAATCGATAAAATAATTGTAGAACATGTCGAAGATAGTGGTACTCGTTGATATCGTCGGCGAGTACGAATGGTTCATTCAAGTTTGCAATGCATTGCTTGGTTGCAATTTTCTTCCTGCTATGGTAGGTAACGTGAAGAAGGTGAACTCTCGAATGAAATGAGCTTACTACAACCAAAAATTTCTGCAGCTGTATTAACGTCTCTCCTTTACTGTGCAATTCTGAGCGCAGCGCAAATATTACGTTTCTATCTCTTCAGGAAATATTTGCGGTAGTGATAATTACAGTTTAAAGGCCACTCTCTATATAGAGATTTGTTGTATCGAATTGTTTAGGAGGTAGAGTCATTAACATGTTTTATGAAAGTGCATTATGATTTGGGATCACGCCAAGTATTTTTGGTGGAATTGTATGGATTGGAAGAAGAGGTAAACACAATACCATTTCTATCTTCCTACTATTTAACGCTGATTGATTTATTTGCTAGTTAATTCCAGTCATTCTTTTACTAGGATGACCAAAAGGAATTGCTTGGCTGAATGGAAGTCCTCTGAAGTGCCATGAGACGTTAATGCAGAAATTTTCTGCGAATAGAAAAAAAATTTCCTCAAACGTCACTTGGAGTGATCATCAAACCTCCACACAATAATATTACATTATTAAAACTCAGTCATAAGAGCAACTATTGTGCAAAATCAACAACAGCACGTTTGCAACATGTTTCAGTTCTCCTTTATAAAGTGTAGAAATATCTCATCCTCTAACTCGGGATTAAGATGGGCTCCAGAAGATGAGACAATTCTTTTCTGAATTTCCTTATTCACTGATTCACCTCTAATTCTTGTTCACCTCAATCCACATCATATGCAAATTCTATCCTATATATCAAATACAAATCTTCAACTAATTCCATTTCTTGCTTTTGAAGGTCGGGCATTATCTACGTGATGATAATTATCGCATTTCGTCTACATGGTGAAACCGCAAAGTCTGTTCAAATAGAGATCAAATTGAAGCGGGTCATATAAAAAAACAACAAAAGAAAAGACGCAAATCCTCATCTCTTTTTTCATGACTTGGCTCAATTTGATCTTAAAAAAACCCAAAAAATCTGAATATCAACAGATTCGTGTGTCCTAACTCTATGGATTGAGTATAATTAGTACTCTTGAAAACTTCCACTAAAACACTTCTGAAGAAATTACCTGTGGCTGCACATTAGCAAGGGTGAGTCCCAGATTAAAGTGCCCCAAGAATGTGTGATTTTTGACATGAATTCCCATGAATTATTCGAAAATTAAAACCATTGTATATATCCAGATCATGCTATTTAATAACGGGCTTAGTCTGTCACGTGTGTGTGAAAGGAAATTCCAAGAAGGGGGTGCGACAGGTCCACCGGCGTCGAAATGGTGCGCCGACGCTATATAGCTATAAAATGGGGTGGACGGATCCCGGGGCGTCAGATTGGTGCGCAATAACTTCATCTGCATGTCACAAAAGGTGAATGAGACGTTGCAATCGTTTCATAGGCCCGAACATAGCGCGCGTTGCTTTTCACTTCTATAACTCCTCCACATGTGTATTTTCTTGCACCTTTGCCTCAACTTGGTAACATGCCTTCTTCAGAAAGTGGAAACATGAATGAAACCCACTGCTTAAGTAGTGTCCAATGATATACATGATGTGACGTGGAACGTTATCTTCATCAGTACGATGATGTTGACCACGTCATTTTATGTTAAAACTGATCAATAAAAATTAAAAGAAGTATTTTCTGTGAAATTTGATTGGTGTCTTTCGAACAATACTTTCGTCTTTTCTTGTATAAAATTAAGCGCAAGATTTCATAGTTTTCTTTCTAAACGCGTCAGTTTCACATTTAGAGATTATTCAGACTTCAGCTACAACCGCTCCTTCGATATCATCAATAGTATAGACCCAATTTGGTCGAAATCAGGAGGATGACCCATACTTTGAGTAATGCTGTCAATTCGCGTCTATATTATATTAGTATCGAAGAAGTGTTTGGAACTGAAGTTTAAATGTTCTCCAAATGTGAAGCTGACGCATTTAGAAAGAAAATTACGGAATCTTTATCTTTGTTTGTTATAAAAAAAGATTAAGAAAGTGAAAATTTGAATAACACAAATCTAACTTCACAGAAAATGCCACTACTATTAATTTTCATTGCTCAGTGAAGGCGAGCGAAGCGAACGCCACAGAAAGTCTGATATTCTGCTTTAGCCGGACGTTCTAGTAGCTACACATGCGTAGTGTACGTAATGTAGGGTGTAGCGGGTGTAGCGCACGCATGTGGCACAGTCGGTAAGAGTTTCATAAGTCACTGCACAATTGCTGGGAAGTTCGAATAATCACTAGTGCTGAGCAAGTCCTTCATACGTCCGGGATCGGCGAATTGTTACCAGAATTGTCTGGGAGAATTGAAACACTGATTTCACGTATGGGCTCGCCCTCGCAAATCTTTGTAAAGCTGCACTCGCGTTCATAAATCTTGAGCAAATTCTAAACTGACGTCGAACGCGTATGCGCTTCCTTATGGTGACTGATCAACGTTGTGCATTTTATCCATTATTAATATTTATTATTGCGCACATTCTAGTATCTCTCACAGTTCCATTGCTTTAAAGATGTAGAAAAATTGACCAAAGTAACATTTTAAAACTTCATAAACGATCGAGATTAGTAGTTAAAAGATTTTTTCTCTAATTTCTATTACATTAATACTAATAATTTCTGCTCTTATTAGTATAAAGTCTGCAAGAAAACTTAAGTCCTTAAATCACTAACAGATGAAGCGTTCTTTCCATGACACATCACACTCTGTACAATGTCCCAAAAAGCAAACGGATTTGTCGAGCACAGTATTTATTAGACTACCACGAGAGTTCGTCGTAGAAGGTGTCGTTTTTGTTGTTTAAAGCGAGTTCGGTAGATACGTGGGAACTTACGAGCTGTAATCTGCATCCTCTACTATCCCGCAATCGTCAGCCAGACAAGTGCATCCTGACGACATCTCCGCTAGATTTCTTAGTTTGCTTCACAGAACTATTGGGCAGTCACTTTGCTCTTAGAATTGCTACAATGAATGGTGGCGTCTTCGATACCGAAGGTCAGGTGTCTGATGTGATCGCGTTTTTTGTATTACAGCAAACAACACAAAGATTTATCGCAGAAATCTAAGCAAAGCGGCTTGTTGGGCTGCACTCAACAATTTTCGACAGTACAGGGTGAAGAAATGGATGGTTTTTTCTTGCAAAAACTACCGCTCTTTCAGGCATGTGATTTCTCAGGGTGTTTGCTTTGGAAATGTGCTGGACGACAGCATCATTCTCCATTATATGAGAATCTTGCACCAAATAATTGAGTAGCTTATATTTCCCGTATTTTTTCCAAGATTACACTCAAATGCTTGATCGCGTTTAATGAACGGCGATGTGCCAATGAAACTCGGTTATGCAGCCCAATCCTCTTTTTTTATCAAGTATGCGGGCTAAACAATTTCGAAATGACATTCAAACCCAACATTTCAAACACTTTCTCCCGACCTTTTGATATCGCCACAATTTGGAGATGTTCCCAATTACTGAACAAAATTCTCTCCTTTTCTCCCTTGCAATCATGCTAACTAGGCAAGAACGAACCTGCAGAAATTGCGTACAAACACGGATTAGAAACACTACACAACATCAATAGAAAACGTCACAGAACACATCACACAGAAATATTGTCAAAAAGAAGTAGTCAGGTTTTGATGCGATGAAATGAGGCCAGGAAAGTCTGAATTAGACGCTGCGCCACAAGGGGAAAGTTAGCTGCGATAGAATCAAGTAATGTAAACCGTAGGCTGGGTGAGTTCTGGTGCAGTAGGACAGAGCTAACACCGTTATAATGATCCGCTTCACAAATACTAACAAGGACTTCGAGCTTTGAGCACCCATCGGAAAAAGGCCAGGTGATCGGAGATGCTCTTGTGAGTTGAAACTCTAACACGGTCAGATTCGTGTGCCGGTTTCAAAAAGTGAAACAGAAAGGCTCATGTGCAATATCTATGATCTTATGGATATGGAGAAGAAAAACAGTTGAAGAGATTTGTTATAGCCATTAAAGTGTACTTGACACACTTGTGACATAGTTTTCTGAGATAGTGCAAACATGTACTACTCACATATATGTGCACTAGATCTCTGGATTCTTCAGTACTATCTTATCTGATTTTAGATACGGACAAATTCGGATATGTTTTGATAGACTCGGTATTTAGATAGGTATGCCGCTTGTACTGCGAATCTAAGGGCATTACCCTACAAATCTGACGAGATATTATTTCTGATGGTCAATGACTTTACATATATATCGCAGATTGCCACGGATCTCCCTCACTAGAGGGATCACAGCCGGTTAGTCGCGAGGCTACGTGGCGCGTCCCCAGGTGGCGGATAGGGGGCTAACCGCGGACCAAAAGCGACCTTGTGCTTGCCCAGAGACGCAGGTGGATTCAGGGGATGGACTCCCTGCTTCTGCTGTGCCAGGACTGACTCGTAAAATCATTGTATCCCGCACGTCGGTCCGGCCAAAAGCCTGCAATCAATTGACTGGGAGGTACAAGGGAGGCGGTTTGGAGTCGCCTCCAACAAATAAGCTCCACATGTCCACTCTGGGAGAACGGAAGTTCTCCCAAAAACCCATGGGACTAGAGGCTTGCAACCTGCCCGTGGGTTTTAAATTTCATGCAAAAAACAGTAATAGAAAAGAGTCTCCTGACTCCGGTAGAAAGCCTGGTACGGTAGCGCCAGGTAGGACGGGGTTGCAGGAGTCATGTAGGCTACCGAAACGGAAAAGGACTAGGATGACGATCTGTACTTATAACGCACGCACGCTTGCATCGGAAGCGGCCATCGAAGATCTGATGGTGCAAGCCAAGAAGATCAAGTACGACGTCATCGGACTGACCGAGACGAGACGACGTCACTCTCTCAACGCTGTATTTGAAACTGGAGAAGAACTGTTCTTAGGAACATGCGACAGTAGAGGTGTTGGTGGAGTTGGCGTCCTCGTCAACACGAGTATGGCACAGAACATCGACTCTTTCGAACAACTCACGACCCGAATCGGACGTCTGCGGATGAGAAGATGTGGTCCCACACCGGCTTTGACTATCTTCGTCGCTTACGCTCCAACATCAAGCTACGAAGAAGAAGTCGAAGCTTTCTATATGGACCTGGAGAAGTTCTACCGAGAAGATCATGCCTTTTACAAGGTCATAATTGGCGACTTCAACGCCAAAGTTGGCCCAAGAAGAACGCCGGAGGAACTTCACATCGGGACCCACGGCCTACAATGGAATGACCAGGGGGAGAGGCTTTCCGAGTTCATCATGACGACTAAGACCATCCATGGGAACTCGCAATTCCAGAAGCCCTCCTCTCTACGCTGGACGTGGGAGTCACCCGGTGGAGGGTACCGTAATGAGATAGACCACATCATCGTCAATAAAAGGTTCTGCCTGACGGATGTCGCTGTTGTACCAAAGTTCTATACGGGATCGGACCATCGCCTCCTCCGAGGAAGATTTTCTTTCACGCGGAGAGCAGAGAAAGCCGCCAAGTTCAGCAAGAGAAATCCCAGAACTACCATCAACTGGGATCTCTTCGCTACGTTAGCCGGCTTTTGGGAAGATTCCGCAATGGACAACATCGACGAGGAATACGACCGGCTTGTCAAACACCTTCATGACTGCGCGAAGAAGGCTGAGAGTATTAAAACAACCAAGAGACGCCTGTCTCTTGAAACTCTTGAGCTGATACGCCAGCGTGGAGCAGCACGAGCCGCAGGGAACCAAGAGCTTACGTCCGAGCTCGCAAGGCTTTGCAGAGAGGCGATAAAGAAAGACCTTAAAGAGAGAAGAGCAGAAGTGCTGGCTGAAGCAGCAGAGGCGGGAAAAAGCATCCGCTATGCCCGCCGAGACTTCGCCAGTCGCAAGACAAGGATGACAGCTCTCCGGAACCCGAAGGGAACAACCATTGCATCGAGAAGGGGAATGGAGAAAATCATCTACGACTTCTACTCTGATCTCTTCGACAGCCGTGCCCACTTGCCTCCTCACCATCTGAGGGAAGATGGACATGTCATTCCAGCGGTTCTCCCGTCCGAAATACGACATGCTATCATGTCGGTGAGAAATCGTACAGCAGCCGGTCCCGACAGAATAAAACCAGAACACCTGAAGAACCTTCCGCCAGTACTCATCAACACCCTGGCGAGGATCTTCACACGTTACCTGTCGGAATGCAAGGTCCCTAAACAGTGGAAGACCAGCAAGACCGTGTTGCTGTATAAAAAGGAGATCCACACGACATCGGCAACTATCGCCCAATCTGCTTACTGTCCGTCATCTACAAGCTCTTCACAAGAGTGATCCTTAATAGGATTGAAAAGGTCTTGGATGAAGGACAACCATGCGAGCAAGCAGGGTTTCGAAAAGGATTCAGCACGATCGACCATATTCACACTGTTTCGAGACTCATCGAGGTATCACGAGAGCACAAGATGCCGCTCTGTCTCACTTTCATCGACTTGAAGAAGGCCTTTGACTCAGTTGAGACGGAAGCGGTCGTGGAAGCCTTGGACAACCAAGGCGTTCCCACTCAGTACATAAAGGTGCTTCGAGAGTTGTACAGTAACTTCACGACCGGAATCTCGCCATTCTACAAGAATATCATCATTGACGTGAAGAGGGGGTTCGACAGGGTGATACAATCTCACCCAAAATATTCACAGCCACCCTCGAGAACGCAATGCGAAAGTTGGAATGGGACGACATGGGAGTGAAGATCGATGGTCGGCAGCTACACCATTTGCGCTTTGCTGATGACATCGTACTGATAACACCTAGCATCAGCCAAGCGGAACGAATGCTGACCGAATTCGCCGAAACATGTGGATGCATCGGTCTTGAGCTGAATCTTCAAAAGACGATGTTCATGCGGAACGGATGGATCTCGGATGCCCCATTCACGCTCAACGGAACGAACATATCCGAATGCACCAGCTACGTCTATCTGGGTCGGGAATTGAACATGATGAACGACCTGGCCCCCGAGCTGGGCAGGAGGAGAAGAGCGGCTTGGGGAGCGTACAAGAGCATCGAGGACGTAGTGAAGAAGACCAAGAACACCCGGCTCCGTGCTCACCTCTTCAACACCACCGTACTTCCTGCTTTGACCTATGCCTCAGAAACCTGGGCACTTCGCAAGCAGGAAGAAAACGCGGTGAGCGTTATTGAACGCGCAATTGAGAGAGTGATGCTAGGAGTATCCCGTTCCAAGCAAGTGAGAGACGGGATTCGAAGTTCTCTCCTACGTCAGCGATCGAAGATCAGAGACGCCGCCGCGTTTGCCAAGGAAAGTAAAATAAGGTGGGCCGGACACGTGATGCGCTTTAACGACAACCGTTGGACCAGAGCCGTGAGCGACTGGATTCCCCGCGATATTAAGCGCAATACAGGAAGACCGCCGACCCGATGGTCAGATTTCTTCACGAAGTCCTTCAAAGAAAATTACGATGCTCTTCGTGTCCCACGCGAAAGGAGGAACCACTGGGCTACTCTGGCATGCGACCGGGACAAATGGAAGAATTACTGGCGCCCGCTCGACCGGTTCGAAGACCAACGGGAGTCAAGGTGATCAAGGTGATCGTAGATTGCAGAAACGGGTGGGATCCCGCTCATTTCTTTCTAATCGCCGTAAAAACTGCTCGGAGATACAGCTTCGAGCATTCCGGGGCGCTACTTTCCACAACGAGTTCTACTGAAGCGCGCCAGCCTTGTGCACGCGCCGCATCTTCCGGGTCGTTTTTTAGGCAATTAAGAGAACATGGACGGAATCACCTTCTTCCCCACAATCTACGACCCCGTATAGGCGCAACCTAACTAACCCGTACCACCCCAGATTCGTGAGGTGATGCCTTTAACTGTGCTCAACTATGCAACGAAAGCACCACCTTTTCCTACTAAGTTTTGCATTTCACATCATAAATGAACTCAAAGAAATCAAAGATAAGGAAATAGATGAACAGATAGATATGAATTAATTGACAGATTTAGACAAAATCTGGAAAAAATCTTCATCAGTCTCTCTACAGCAGACCATGAAATGGATGCTGGTATCTTTCGTGGGTCAGGATAGGGTTCAGAGTGTAGATTACGAGGCTGAACGTGTCCATGTTTAATCCCCCTAATGATTCTAGAGAAAACTAAAAGAAAAATGCTTTACACTCCGTACACGCGCAGCGTCTGTGAGCCTTTTCCCACGCCGTTTTTCAAAACGAAGTGGAGAAACAGAGCGTGAACACGCTCATACTCTTCACACACACCTTTGTGGTATGGTGCCGAAAAATTATTGCTTATACTAAGCAACCATTTCCAGGATGATCCCGGATGTGAGGTGGATTTGCTTGGAAAAAATGGTATCATAACGGCCACATACAGCTGCAACTCAGAGGATTTTTGCAACACAGTCTTTAATATGATGGTATGATCGTCTTTATTGTCAGCGCTTTTCAGCGATGAGACGTCTTCCGTGCTAGTTCATCATGGGTGTAACAATCGTGCACTGGAATTATTTTCTACCGTTTCTAACCATTATCAGTCTAATCACGCGTTCGCACGGCAGAGAATTCGTCATTGTGGAAGCCACATATATTCGCAAATGCATTATTTGTAACTTGCAAGTACAAAACCATCATGAATTACATAGGTTAATTACATAGGTGTATAACGTATATTCTAAACTTTACTATCGAGTGACAAAATGGATAGATGTAGTGTAGCGGTTAGAGGTTCCCCTTCCTGCACGACCGATCGGAGGTTCGAATGCGCCCTAGGGTTCGCCAAGCCTTTCATCCCTCCGGGTCGATAAATTGGTACCAGCCTTGTCTGGGAGGAGAAAAACACTGACTTGACATATCGGCTAGCCACCGCAAGTCATTGTATGGATTAGTTACACATTAGTAAACCTCAAACTCTTCTGAATTGAAGTGAACTGGGCTGTGGCTGCATGATCAAAAATTCTAATCCGCATTAGTGCTAACCAAGTCTTTCATTCCCGACGTCGATAAATTAGTACCACACTTGTCTGTGAAGATGAAAACTCTGACTTGATTCATCAGCTAGCTCCTGCATACCACTGTAGAGGCTACTTACACGTTCGTAAACCTCAAACGAGTGATGCGAAGTGGACGCGGTGGAGGATCCCAAGCGGATTGATTAACGCCAGACACTTTACCATCCATCCTTTAACTATTCTGAATTGAAGGCATCACCCCACGAATCTGAGGTGGTACGGATTTCAGGTGGAGTATTCGTATACGGAATCGTAGATTATGGAGAGGTAGGTGATTCCGTCCATTTCTTGCTAATTGGCGTAAAAAACGGCCCGGAAGATGCGACGTGTGCACACGGCTGGCACGTTCCAATCGGACTCGTTGTAAAAAATAGGGCGCCGGAACGCTCGAAGCCGTATCTTCCGGGCCGTTTTTTTACGGCAATTAGGAAGAAATAGACGAAATCACTCCCCTCTCCTTAATCTACGATCCGTACAGTAATACTCCACCTGAAATCCGTACATCTCAGATTCGTGGGGTGATGCCTTTAAAGTCGGACGCGTAGGCACTTCCCAAACGGCTTGATAGACGCCGTGCACTTTACCATTCATCATCTAATTCCTAATGATATTCCTTTCCTGATAGACAACCAAAAATTGAGATGAAGTTCAAGTTGTTGACATCTACAACGGCATAGCGCACAAACTGTGACACCGAACGATACGAACGAAGAGGAACAAGGAGTTTATTCCAAAAATGTCCAAGAGATGTAACAAAGATACCCCATGCTCATAGTTGAAAAGAACATAAATGATTTTTGAAGGAACTACTAATCTGCCTGTTAGAGTTATGTTACACAACACAGATAAACATGACAAGGATCTTTTCTCCTCTTATATCACTTTTTAACATGTATCAAGATTGTACGATTGTGTACCTTATTTCGTTGGTTTCTTTAAAGGTTGACCTAGAAAAAATCAGCTACGTGCAAGAAAAGCAACTACAGGCAACTGCCATTCTTCGCGCAATTCGTAGAGCACAAGCAGAACCGGTTAATCGTGACTTTCAGCGGCAAAAAAGTTGGTTTGAAGAGATTCAATATGAATGATTTACGCTACGTTTTCCATTTATTCAGGAACACCCTTGTATATTGTTGCTGTACTCATGACTTCACTAATGGTAAGCAGTTTCGCGCATTTTGCAAGTATTGGCCCGTCGTTCTTTGCAAAAGTCTCAAGAAAGTTAAAGATTGTTTGAATGTCTTACAAATCAAATCATGCCAACTTTATCCCTTTTTATTTCAATAAAAATTACTTTCACCAAGAGAAACGAACACATTGAACACCTGACATTTGCATTATATCAATAGAATAATAACCGAAAAGGTCCCACAATAAAAGCATATCACAAGCAAGATATCCAAGATATATACATACATTGATAATTGTTACAATTCCCCTGCGCGTGCACTACAAAATACGCAAGCCTTCTGAAAAAAAAGGCTACCAAAAAGAAGTACTTTTCTCGGATTTGTTTGTTCTCGGAAAGGAGCGCATAGGAAGAATATTTTCTCACCACCTAAATATCTTTAGTTTATAATGATGAAGAAGTAATATTTTGATCTTGTTCCACAGAGGCTGCTTATCAAGAACAGAATGGGTTGTATAATCTAAGTGTTAGAACCATGTTGGCTCTTATTCTCTATTTTGTGAGCTTTGAGTACTTATTCATTGCATAGTTTCTTTTTTTTTTTTTGTAAGACTTCTTAAATCTTGTAAGACTCCTGCAGTGATTTTGTGTACAACTAAAAATTGTGTGAAATCGGTGATGTTATATCGTACTTAGCTATATCCCACTCCTTTCGTTGACTACTCGAAAAGGGTTTGGTTGCGTGGAACGACATAATCTGGACATCACTATATGGAAAAGGAGTTCATCCGAGGATAATTCGTCTTCTGTCGAACATTTACACATCTGCTGGCGTTACATTTGAAATATGAGGCACCAAATTCCTATCAACGCTAAACGAGGTGTTCGACGAGGAGACCCTTTCTCTCGTGCCCTCTTCAATGCCGTTTTGGCAACCATCTTCCATAGCTTAGCTTGGAGAAATAGAGAAACGAACATAAATGGGATCCGTTTAAATCATCTCAGATAAGCTGATGATGTAGTTCTCTTCGCTCACAAACCACAGGAACTCCGCTTAATGCTTTAAGAAATGAACGACAAAAGCAAAAATGTGCGACTGAAAATCGATAGATCTCCTGAACATTACTGGAACAACTTCATCTTGCTCAATGCATATCTTTTCATAGGAGCTAAATACACGAACTTCTTCCGGTTGGAACACATTCAATCGATTCCCTGCATATTTTACAGACAGAAGATTACCAATGAAGTTCAAACGTCGATTTTATACAAAATGGGTGGAACCTTGTCGTCTTTCCGGATGCGAAACGTGAACGACAAAAACCCATAATCTGAAACAGATAGTCCAACGGCAGATAATGAGAAGAATGCTTGATGCAACTCTTTTCATGCCTCGTACGATACTTGGTTGGAAAATACTGCAAAACCCCCAGATATCAGGGTTAGAGGGATTGGAAGAAAATGATCGCGGGCCAGAAAGACACTACAAAACGCGAGGTGCTACAGAATACAATCGATAGACGAAGATGATTACCAAATGGCGACCATGGATGGGCATTGGAAGCGACACGTTGGCCGACAAAAAACAAGATGGAGAGACCCGTTGGCATTTGGATTTGGAGAGGCATGAATGCAAGCCGTCACCACTGGTGTGAGCAGATGGAGACGGAGCATGCAACGACACATTGTAACATTGTGATATCGTTTAATAAATAAATAATTATCGTACTTGTTCTCAAAGTGGCTCTGTTATTTCGGAATTAATATTTTATTTTGCTATTGACATAAAACTTACTTACCTTACTTCATGACGAGATTACCGGTAAATGGGTCAGGAAATCAGGAAGAGTTTTGAGGATATGATGAGTCGATTTGTCGCATAAACTGTCTGTGCAAGTGTGGCAAGTGCATCTTCTGATTTTCCATAAGAAAACCACACCTTAAGCTGCACGCTTACGTCCCAATGTAACGAGGTAACGATGTCAATACGAAGGCGGTAGCCCAGGGAACAATTCTTCCATGGCCTGTTGTGTTCCCAGTAACACTATGTTTTGAAAAAAAAATCAAGAATCAACAGCCAGTCTTTATAACTGCATTCTTCAATCATCAATATTTCAGAAGTGACATTCATTTCACTCCCATTTGAGCCCGATACGGCCGCACTTTTCTCGTAAGTGGAAAGTGGGGAAAACTAGTGCCCTCTGTCGACACTGGTTTTCAAAATAATGGTAATATACAAAGCTTTGCAAAATCCTTACTGTCCTGTCCCGACAATAACTTTGGTTTAGAAAGGGCAGCAGGAGTTAAAGAAAAGTGTACAGAAAATCACTGTATCGAAGGAGGAGAAAGTCACACGAGAGAAAGACAAGAAATCGAAGGAGTCATCAAAAGCAGGGAAAAAGGGAGCAACGAAAGAGCTGAAGGAAGTAAACAAAGCAATACATAAGGACGAGAAAAAGAGAGAGAAGAGAGCATTAGCAGAAAGCAAAGACAAAAGAAAAGAAGAGAAGGATAAGCAAAAAAAATCGGTTCTCAAGAAAAGTAAAATGAAGGGAAAGTAAGATCTTCAATGTACGGTGTAAAATAAACCAACTTTAGAAGAATGCGAGCTGTAGAATTTCCATTAGCTGAGAATCAGTGAGTAGCACATCTTAGTCATGTGTCGATGAATCTTTGTACAAAGGCAAAGCGCATATAATACAGTGCAGTTTCGACATACCACTATCTATTAAGATAAACTTCTAATACACTAAACGAAGCCAGACCAAATGCATCGTCTTCCTTATTTCTACGTCAATTTTTGACTTCGCTGAGCATTGTCAAGAAGTGAGCTCATAATCTATGAACAAAATTGCTGATGAGACGTAGAATCCAAATACAAGAAGAAGTTACAACTACTTAGGCTCCAAAATGAAGTTAACAGACGCGATAGCTCATCTTTAAGAAGCCGTGATCGTCAACAAAACAACACCACAACGTGACACAGTTCGATCGACAATCATCAATTGTTGAAAACGCGCACAAACTAGGTTATCGCGCTTCTGATTTTGCTCGGAACTTCTAGGTGTAGCGCAGTCGGTAAGAGGTTCCCCTGTGGCTGAAGCATGATCGATTTCGGAGGTTCGATTTCGCTCTAGTGCAAGTTAACCACTTCATCGCTCCGACAAATTGGTACCAGACATGTCTGGGAGAAAAAACACTGACTCGATAAATCGGCTAGCATTCGCAAGCCATTGTACAGGCTAGTTTCGCATTCGTAAACCTCAAACAAATCTGAAATGAAGTGAATGCGGTAACGCATCCCAAGCAGATTAACTTGGGATGTGCCACCATTGATTACCGCCAAACACTTTATCCTGAAAATGATAAAATTCTCACCTTGCAAAAGTTCCGCAAGCTCAGATAATGATTTGCCTGCGGGCTTACATGTTCTAACATGTTCTTTCCTGTTTGGAGAATATCAGCTTAGGACGTTACAAGTATGCATTATTCTTCCTTTCGAGGGCATCCAATGGTTGGAGCCTAGAGGAGAAGCCTGATGTATACTTGTAACGTTCTGACCTGATATCTCCCAAAGAACTAAGAACATGTTGGAAGCCTGCAGGGAAGTCATTATCTAAGGCTGCAGAACTTTCATAAAGTGCGAATTCTATATGTTTGTCAGTTTATTCTTTATTCTATATGTTTGTCAGTTTATTCTTTGTCGGCGATTTGAGGACACGGTCGCCTCTTCCATAGTTCCACATAGTAATCAGAGTGAAATCAAGACGATTCAGCAAGTTACCTGCATCTGCTTTTGCGCTAAGCAAATGATGAATTCCTGTTACTTCTCCATTATATACTGCGACTGTGAGCGGGTGTGGCGCTCACAATATAATGGAGAAGTAACAGGAATTCATCATTTGCTTAGCGGGTGTGGCGCAGTTAGAGGTCTGTTGTACCCACATGGTCAAGGGTTCGAAACCACCCTAGTGCAAACCAAGCCTTTCATCCTTCCAGGGTGGGTAAATTGGCCACCCTGGAAGGATGAAACCTATCTGGGTGGACGAAAACACTGACTTGACTATCGGCTGGCCCCGTGAGGCCTACACGCGTTCCAAAACCTCAACGATTACGAATTGCAGTAAAACACGCTGGCGCATTCCAAGTAGATGGATACACCAGCGACTTCACCCTTTATCTTTTTATGTTGTCATTCGTTTATTGTTATTAAATCCTCGGACCTTTCTGTTTAGTTCAATCACTTCGCACGAAATCGCCAACACGCGCTCCAAAACCTCAACGAACTCCAGTACAACGCGTTGGCGCATCCTAAGTGGATTGATACGCCAATAATGACATCAGGAGCGACTGCGTGAGTGACGTGTGTGAGCGACTGCGCTCGAAGTGGCGTGGTTGTGTTGGTAAGGATCGAGGTAGGACCATTGGCAGCTTTGCTCGGACTACAGCGACGAGTGATGCTAGCGAGGGTCTCCCTCAATTCCAATTGTTGCGCTTCATCGCGCCGCCTTGAGCACCGCCGTTTGCACAACTGCACGGATCATGAGGTCGTTTTGACAGGGCTGTAACTTATAGTTCCAGATGCAAGCACATAAAAATACATCAATCCAGAGTTGGATACAGTAATCCGCGAGCATATGATGTGAGATTTGTCACGAATGTCCAATGCGGACACTTCCGACACTTCAAACAATTCTAAATAGGCAACCCTAGAATCAGAGCATATCATTTCTATACAAATGATATGCTCCGATCATATAGCACTATCGTTTGTGGGCACTTGGAAGGATGGAATAGCAACTTAATGACTTAATCGGCGGGCTGATATTATCGTCTGACGTGATTGTCCGTATCTTCGCCGGAGTATGTCGTCTTTCAACATAGCTCTGCCCAACCTTCGTGATCTTCTGCAAGAGCTTGCACAGAATCAATCTATTCGCCGCTATTCCATATCCTGCGAAACCCTACGTCTCGCATAAATTCCCCATCAGCGTTGCCAGTGTCCTCTTTTCACCCCCTCAGTCCAGAACATTCGTTTTGGGCTAGGTGGCTTTTTCCGGCTTAAATCCGAAATACTCCTCAGAACATGTTGAACGAGGCAATTTGCACGTCTCCTCGAAATATGTCCGAAGAAGGTTTTCTGTAGCTATTTTCGATGGCGGCGCAAGATGTTGGTACCTTCCTCATGTCAATCGCCGGTACACCAAATCGATTTCCGCGTCAAAGTCTTCATTGTGGCGTACGTTAGGCCAAAAGTAGCCAACGAGCCGTCTATCTTTCGCATCTTCCTTTCCATGCTATCAAGCCTCTCCATAATCGTAGACGGTGCCGCCTGAGTCTTCGATCCGAACATCATGATTGGTCGAATTGCAGTTTCTACTTCAATGAAGTAGTATAGAAAGTTAATTTCTAGTGAGATGCACTGTTTAGGTTAGGGAGGTGTGTAGATAACACAGATAATAGTCCGACCAACCTTCATGTCTGGTCTTACAAGTTCTTACTTGTTTTTGCAGATGTAGAGGTACGGGGGCCTTCTGAGACACATTATCAAAGGGAGCATCGTTCATGTAGCTTAAAGGCATCATCCCACGAATCTGA
Organism: Necator americanus; assembly: GCF_031761385.1. Taxonomy (NCBI): domain Eukaryota; kingdom Metazoa; phylum Nematoda; class Chromadorea; order Rhabditida; family Ancylostomatidae; genus Necator; species Necator americanus. The sequence goes on from NC_087372.1 coordinate 41,752,919, forward strand.
GGTGGTACGGATTTCAAGTGAATACGATAGTAGATTATGGAGAGGGGGGTGATTCCGCCCATTTCTCCCTGATTGCGTTTCTCCCTGATAAAAAAAAAACGGTCCGGAAGATGCAGCCCTTGCACAAGGCTGGCGCGCTCCAATCGAACTCGTTGTAGGAAAGAGCGTGCCGGAACGCTCGAAGCCGTATCTTCCGGACAAAGTTTTAGAGCAGTTAGGAAGAAATGAACGGAATCACCTTTCTCTCCATAATCTACGACTCCGTATAGGCATAACCCACCTGAAACTGATTATGTACTGCTACCACAAAAGATGACGGAAGGAGTAGTTAACGATGTCAAAGTCAAACTTAGGCAAAAACGATGGATTGACTCACTCACGACTCACAATCACACCTGTGAGAGCAGAGTAGAGAACAAAACACACGCTTGGGAAACAAGATCGTAAAAAGAAACAAGAAAGATTGACCTCACTTTCCTTGAAGGTAGGGAAGAAAACGATGGTCAACATCAAATGATTTATTATTTGGTATGTGTTTTTCTGTCGAAAGAGTCCGTGCGGTGTGTGCCATTGCACACATGATACATGCATATCTCATGCCTTAAAAGCAACGTATTACGATATTGACGTAGTACGGAAACTCCAGGGAACCCTTAGAGTTTGGGCTGCAGATTACGGAAACTATAGTAGGGCTGAATCCTACTCGTTTTAAAAAACGGCATTTGTTTCTACGACGTACGTTAGAACACATCCCTTTATGCACGCTCCTGTCCCTTCAGCAGCCTACTCATTGCTTTTTTGAATAGGCTGCCAAGGAGACATCTTAATCTTTGACTGCTCGGTCTTGGACGTAGTGAGTGCACGAGGATGGTCCGTTCCAACTTTTCTCGTAAGAAAGAAAGCCGTCTTTCGTGCCGTTTTTTCGACGATTAGAGGAAATTGAGCGGAACTTTGTCGAGTTCCGTGAGGTTTTCGTACTATGTCAATTTCATGATATGCTGCCTTTATGCTCGCAAGTTGCAGCCCCTGAGTTTTCTTTGGGTTGATGCAGTTTTATAATTCTTCGTTCCAATTGATGTCCATCAAGCTTTTCGCTTTTTTGAGAAACAATGTAGAAACAACTGCTCGTCAACAAACTAAGTGGCAGGCTAAAATTTAAAGTGAAGAACTCCGCAAATCTCTACCAGTTATAGTCGGGACAAAACGACATGAAACTCGGTGCACTTGTGTAAGCGGCTATGCTCCGATAATTTTGACCCAGCCTTAACTAAAATTGTCCTTTTCGTAACATCCTTTTATTTCCATTTCAAAATGTTGGCACTGATAAAGGATAAGCCGAGCTTCTTGCTGGAAATGTGTCACTAATGTCACAACATATTAAAATATTGAGTTGATTTCATATCTAGCACTTTGAGATGTACCGCAGAAAAATATACTTTTCCTTTTCTTTTCCAAATCATACAATACAGCATCAGGAAAATATGATAGGGGGACTTTAAAAAATATAAGGTGTTTGGCGTGAAAGGCGTCACCCCACGAATCTGGAGTGGTACAGATTTCCGGTGGAGCACTCGTATACGGGATCATAGATTATTGAGAGAAGGGTGATTCCGTTCATTTCTTCCTAATTGCCGCAAAGAACGGCCCGGAAGATACGGCTTCAGGCATTTTGGCGCACTATTTTCCACAAGGAGTTCAATTGGAGCGCGCCAGTCTTGTGCACGAGCACATCTTCCTGGCTGTTTTTTACGGCAATTAGGAAGAAATGGACGGAATCACCGCGCTCTCCATAATCTACTATGCCGTCTACGAATACTCCACCTGAAATCCGCACCATCTCAGATTCGTGGTATGCTGCCTTTAATCAATCTGTTTCGGATGCCCCCAAGGCATTCAAGTTCGATCCATATTCGTTTGAGGTATTCAGTCTGCACTCGATCTACGGACGTAAAAAGTTGAATAGTGAAAGAATTATTCAAGTGCGAAAATGACTGCAAATTTATCAACGTTGTGCGAAAAAATGTACCGTTAGTGCAAGATACCAGATAAATAGGAACCAGACTGTAAATGGAACCATAGCACGTCTGCCTCTTTCTTTTCGAATACATCATGTTTCAGGCCTGAAAAACCTCAAGTGAAAACAGGAGGCAGCGCAGAAAAAGCGAAACCTTCGAAAAGGTTATATTTTGGTACTGAATTTGGTAGAAGCGACATTTTTTGAGAATTAAATAGAAACAGAAAAAAGGAAAATTAAATAGTGTAGATGCGATAGTATTTTTGGGAAAAGTTCTGCGTGAGTGATTTCCTAAATTACAGGTCAGGTCTACAACAGAAAAGCAAAATTGTACCCCCCAAAGATAAGCAAGGGTGAGTGCTTTATATTGGTGACTCAGTTAACGTTTTTGAAGGAAAGATTCTTTCAATAATCATCGATACCTTCGTTAATTCCCGAAAGGAGAGAGTTTATCTTCAGTCCGCCTTTTATTCTCCATCTTATTATCTTCATCTTTTATTTTCAATAAAACGTCTGGTAAAACCCCGGGCATTGTAGCAGCTTTTACGCTAGTATTGATTTCTAGTGTCGAGCTTTTGAGTTTTGACGTATGTATGCGTGTATATGTGTGTTTGTTTGTATGTTTGAAACGGAATTCCATAAAGCAGAGAGAAGAGTTCCACGGTGTCGAACTGGCCCGTCCGCACCAGGAAGCGCTGAGAGGAATTCTACTGCACTGTATTGGTACGACGGCGCCTGAGATTGGAATTAGCAGCATTATTGTGCACAGCAGCGCACAATAATTGTAAGCAGTTTGTTGTAAAGTAAATGAGACACTATGGACCATTTCATGGTTGTGACAATCGTATAGATTACAAACATTGCAGAAGTTTCTTTCAGTGGTCACAGTCATGTTGTTTTGTGTAGGCTACACACGTGCGCAACAACCTACGACATGCAAAGTAGTATTGTCTAATTTTGGTTCCTATGTCTTCTAGATTTCAAGTACCCGCCAGGTAGGTTTTCTCTGTTGTGATCTCTTGGTTTATTGGTTCACATATTTGTTTTTTATATGATCGTGCTGAACTCATGCAAACACACACCTATATTGTGGTTTGTTCACAGATTTAATCCATGCACGCGATTATATGCAATGTTGCAACATCAACATTATTCCTCTTCTCCACGTTTGCTTCGACATCGTTTGCTGTACACTCTGTCATCTTTTGTTGTCGCATGCACATGAACATAGGAAGCATTGCATGTTCTACAGAGAAAGTTCGGTACTTGTAACGTGCTTTTAGAACTAACATGTAAGCTTGCAAGCAAGCGGAGCACCGAATGATTCGCTTGTTCATGTACGTGGCACACAACGAGGGATTTAACTTGTAGACGGTACATCAAACGATGCCAAAGAAAACGTGAACAAAATGCAAAAAGACCTTGAAACATCACATGTAATCGCGTGCATTAGAGACATTATGTACATCTAGGAAGAAAACCACACTATAGAAATATGTATGGAAACGTTCAGCACGAACATATAAGACACAAACATGTAACCACAGAAACCGCAAGAAATAAAACCTACTTGACGGGTAATGAAAATCTAGAGGACCTAGAAATCAAAATAAGACAATATTGTTTTGCATGTCGTAGTTGTGCGGCATGTGTAGGCTGCACACGCAACAACATGACCGACACCTAACCAGGAACCTTCGCAATATTTGTAATCTATAATTCTCCTATGCTCATAACGACTGAATGCAGATTAAAGGCATTACCCCACGAATCTGAGATGGTGCGGATTTCAGGTGGAGTATTCGTATACGGGATAGTAGATTATGGAGAGAGGACTGATGCCGTCCATTTCTTCCTAATTAAAAAACGACCCTGAGGATGCGGCGCGTGCACAAGGCTGGCGCGCTCTAATTGAACTCCTTGTGTGAAATAGCGCGCCGGGACGCCAGAAGCCGTATCTTTCGGGCCGTTTTTTTTAACTTCAATTAGGAAGAAATGGACGAAATCACTCCCTTCTCCTTACTCTACGATCCTGTACACGAATACTCACATGAAATCCGTATCATCTCAGATTCTTGTGGTGATGCCTTTAAAATACACCACCGTCTCTCTCTCTCCGCCTTAGGTCGCCCCAGCTGTTTTTGCAGGATCCTTCAAATATTGGATGGGTCCATGCAGACGGCTGCTTTAATTGTAGGTAGTAGTTTACGTTTAAGATTGACCTAGCACCTTTATCTCTATCAGTATGATGATGACGCTCATGTCAGTTACTCGTATCTAAACTTACATCCGTTAGTATTGGTCGAAGGGGAGACACCACCCCTTGGACCAATACTAACGTCGCGAAATTCAAAGTGGGGCCCGAGTAACTACTTCCTCCGTCTTTCCAGAGGAATTGACTCCGAGAAAACTTGGAAGCGAATACCGTAAGGTGCTTGACGAACTTTTATCATAAAACAGACGAGGAGAATATCATAACAAATCGTAGTACAGCAAACGAAAGGGGCTGTCTTCGAATTTTGAAGTAGGGATTGGAGCTGCAATGCAGGATTTTTGATCCTCATTTCGCAGCTGAACTTGTGTACGTAGGATAACTACATGATCCTAATCTTATATGATGATACATATCTTTTCTTGTTCCTCTCCTTCTCGTTATTCCACTATATATATATATATATATATCTGCGCACAAACACGTAATAAACTAAGCCGGTTATTATATAGCATGATGGCTTCCGTGCATTCGCTGTAGTAAAAATGAGTGCTCTTGTTTAGGACTAAGAGAAGCAGTGAAACTGGTGGTGAGAAGAAGAAAACAGTAAGTTTGACTACTATTGTTACGAAAGTGCCTTGTATATGTACGCAGACTTTCTCTTCCTACAAGAACTAATATAACAGAATCAAATAATCCTCACAATCTATTCACAACTGCTGCAATGTTTCCAAAAAAAAAAATCCACTTGAAGCGCCGCGAAATGCCCGTGGAGCTCTATTGCTTGTGAAAACGTTATCAATAGTCAACAGTTTGCAAAGTCGCAAGTGCGCGCTGTAATTCTAGCTGTAAACTCTGCGGGAAAGTTCTGAGGAAGGAACAAGTGGAGAACATCTGCCTGATTGCCTCCTGGTCCTTTTTGTCGTGCGTTAGTCGAATGCACTGTAACGATTTGGGCCACTTGGCGCGCAAAAACATAAGCTCGTACTGTGGGAAGGACAGAAAGTTTGAGCAAAGCAGTCATGATCATTCTGTCCAGCGCCTCTCTTTAATGCTCTACAATCCTTTTTTAGCTATGTTGTGCTGTTTTAGCGGTGCTTGTGATTACTGCTTAAGGCAGTTCTGAAACTAATATCAGAAGGTAGAAGTCGTCCAACGTTCGCTTCAGTCAAATTGAAACCATCTTTAGACCATTTTTTGCGCTCAAACCCTTCAGATCTATCTTCAGCACTGCCCTAAGTAGAGTTAATGTCCGAAGAGTTCGTATCCAGAGTGTATTTAGAAATTCCGAGAAAGAGTTTGGCTTAGACAGCGAAAACCTAGAAAAAGGGTGAAATATAGGAAATCAAGAAAACGAAATCTGAAAGGAATGAAAAAGAACTCGGTAAGAAAACGGTTCAATAAAAGATTACTTCATCGTATAAGCATTTGAAAGTAGAGGATCGCAGGATAAGTGCTGTGATTGTACGAACGTTGAACGACTCCTGCTTAGCTTACAGTTACAGTGGGCGTATACGAAAACAAGCCATTCGCTCCAAATTTAGTATTTCTGCGTGATAAGGGAAGATAAAACCTGGTTAGCTGTCTGAAGTTGCTGAAAAACTCTGAAAGTCCCAGAAAAGCCAGCGATAAGAGATACGCTGCATCCATCCGTAGTCGGTGTCATATTATGTTCGAAAGGTGACCGCTATTTCTTCGATTGGGATGAGGCAAAGGAAAGGAGTTCAGAGGAACAGCGAATCGCTGTTATCCTGCAGAACACAGTCGGCAAGAATTAAGCGTGGTGATGAGACACGACCCTCTCGAATACGATCTCCCTTCCTTTTCTTCTTCTCCTGCTCCTCCAATGCCCTTGTGACAGGATTCGGTTTCTGCCAATTCAATTTTTCATATGGGAAGCTTAAAAAAAAGAATTGAAACTTAGCCGAGGAACAAATGGCAATTGAGGAACTTCGTAGCTCACAGAAACGAAGGAACGAAGGAACACCAAATAGTAAAAGAAGCAAATTTACTGAAATGTTGTTGAATTATTGGTACTAAAATATTTTCATTCCTTTTTCTTCCAAAATCTATGAAACATTTTTAAATGCTGATTAAAGCACACAATATGACAAAAAAGAGGAGAATCAAGTGCGTAAGTCGAATCAGAGAAAAACGACAAACAAAGACCGAAAAAGTCAACATTTTGTTCTCACAATATGATAATGGGACGACTCGGCTTCGAGACTTCCCTGAGTCAAATTCTTGCGATGAAGCTACGACCTTAAAGCGACTTCTAAAGGATGAAGAATTTATTTATACATTTATTTATACATTTTATATGATGTTTAGCAGTTTAGAAGTGGATTTATGGGATTTAATGAACAAAAAAGCTCAAATTCTGTTCACATTACTAGGTCTGGGACATTGCGAGTCACTTCGTCATAAGAGGACTAAAAGAAAAACTTTGCTTGGTTTTTTAGAGAAGAAAGTTTACTTCTCAGTTTAAAACAGTCATACCGCTTTTATTTCAGCTCCTAGTCTTTTTGGAGTTTGGATGGGATCAATGTGACTGTCTCATCAAAAATATGGAAAGACCGCGAGGTCGTGAAAATCGAGTGATCTATTATGATGATCTAGTAGCTGACCTGGTTGAGAAAATCCTCGACTACAAAATACTGAAAGAAGATTTGCTTCGCACTAAGGTGCTCTGAGTTATTGAATTTTATTAATGATCACACTCTTTTCGTCGCGCATGTGAAAGTTGATTTTGGAATGTTTTACCATTCCAGAAAAATAGGACAGCGTGTTAAAAAATCACCATATATTGGGATATGGGGACTAAGGAAACCTGTATGCAAAATTTCTTCCTTCCGTGGGAAAATTTTAAATTTTGTCAAATCAAAATTCTAGAAAGACTAGGAGGTGGGACAAACAGCGATGTTACTGTTTTCCAGGACAAAACTTCTTCTATAAACTACCTAGATTTTTTCTTCTTGTCCTCTTACAACGAAATTATTCGCGGACTCCCACACGTAACAATATGCACAGAATCTGAGTTTTTTCTATTAAATTCCATTAAATCCACCTTCGAACTGCTTACAACTACTATAAAAGTATCTATAAATTCTCCTTCCTTTAAAACTGCTTTCAAGATTCTTACGCTTCTGCAAAAATTTGTTTCAGCAGGGTGTGGAACTCGCATAGTCCCATTTCACATTGCCGAAGTAAAATGTTTATTTTTTTGGTTCTTTTCCCATTGTTCTTCTGTAATTCAACCTGTGCACCTGACACAGTCATATATGAGAGGTCGTGTCCCATCATCACGCTTGACTGTGCCAACCTGAAATGAGCTGCTTCAGCCGTTCTCGTTTCGAGAGCGTAGATTATGGAGAGGAGGGTGATTCCGTCCATTTCTTCCTAATTTGAAAAAAACGGCCCGGAAGATGCGGCGCGTGCACAAGGTTGGCGCGCCCCAATCGAACTCGTTGTAGAAAGTAGCGCGCCGGAGCGCTCGAATTAGTATCTTCCGGGCCGTTTTTTACGGCATTTAGGAAGAAATAGACGGAATCACCCTCCTCTCCATAATCTACGACTTCGTGTGGTCATAACCCACCTGAAACTCGCACCACCCCAAATTCGTGGGATGATGCCTTTAACTTGACAACTATCGCGCAGTAATCGTCGATATCTCTTTTCAAAATTTTTCCAAGTTCGTTCTCTCAGTATCACAGCTTCATAGGATAGAAACTGATTCTTTAAAAGAATCAGCCATACGAATCTGTTGTGGTACGGATTTCAGGTGGAGCACTCGTACACGAGATCGTAGATTATGGAGAGAAGGGTGATCCCGTCCATTTCTTCCTAATTGCCTCAAGATACGGCCCGAAAGATACGGCTTCGGGTGTGCCGGCGCGCTATTTTCTACAAGGAGTTCGATTGGAGCGCGCCAGCCTTCTGCTCGCCGAATCTTCCGTGCCTTCTTTTACGGCAACTAGAAAGAAATGGACGCAATCACCCCCTCTCCATAATCTACTATTCGGTATACGAATATTCCACCTGAAATCCGTACCACCTCAGATTCATGGGGTGATGCTTTTAAGTTCATAGGCAGAAACATATTAATATTATATTTATAATAGATATTAATTATTATTTTCGATATTCGATATTATTATTATACAAATATTCATAGACGAGTGGAAATATTATCTTCATCAACTCTATTCCCGTTGTTCTTCGAATTGATCAAAGAGGCTCAAATAATCGTAATTTGTCCCGATCTTGTTTAGTTGTTCATTGACTTCTCCTTCGCGAGAGGTTCGAAGAGTATCAAATCTTTCTTTGAAGGGCGCTGTGTAGAGGGCTGGTCATTGAGTGGGTGCTCTTGATGTAACGCGATCAATATTTTGTGAGCCTCACGGCTTCAGGGCTGTCGTTGTTGATGAAACCTATCACGTGCTTGGAGAGCTAATTTTACTTTCCTTGGCAAAAGCGGCATCCTTTCTAATATTTTATTGCTTACGTAGTATAGAATCCATTCTTTCTTTATTCTCAGCATCACTCAGTCGCTCGAGCGTTCAGTGGCGTTGACCGTATTTTCTTTCTGCTTACAAAATCCTCACGTTTCCGAAACATAGCTCAGAGCGAAAAGTTAGCTGGTGTTAGGGAGGTGAACATAGAGATGGGTTTTCCTTGTCTTTCTCAATACATCTTCGATGCTCTTTTAGGAGAGACCTCTAAAGAATTTTCCGCTCATGTTTCTGCGTTTGCCTAAAAAAGGTTATGTTAGGTTTGAAAAAAAAAAAAAACTTGGATTTTACAGGATGTTGACTATCCTCATCCCCGCAACTTTTGAGGAAAAATGTTATTATGATGTGTAGTAAAAGAAATTTTCACGTGAACTAAGAGAAAAAGGTGCTTGTATTTGATGACTTCAGGTTACGTACACATATGAACTACCTCGTTAAAAAGTGAAAACATTCATGCAAGATTTTCTCCAGAAAATTCCAATAAATTTGTTTGATTTTTTTTCAAAACAGCTAAGTAGCTGGTGAATTATATCCTAGGCATATAAAAAACTTCTATGATTATTGATGTAGAGCAGAACGTTTTTCAAGAAGCGTACGATGCTGCTTATGATTGATGGTAGGGTCAGCTATTGGGGCACAGTCGACGGTGAATCTCCCTATGATACACTGCATCACTAACTGCTCAGGCAAGGCATTATCGGTGACATGGTCGCAATTATACGAGACCCTCTTCACAGGCTGTCTCCTATACGCTCTCTAACCCTTTCGTTTCCTCCTGTCCATCAGAGGGGTTGGATCGTTCTTCATGTTCATTCCCGACCCAGATAAACGCAACGTGCAATCGGATATGTTCGTTCCGTTGAGCGTAAATTCGAGACCCATCCATTTCACATGAACACAGTCTTTTGCAGATTCAGCTGAAGACGTGCATCCACATGTTTTGTCGGATTCAACTAGCATTCGCTCCGCTTGGCTGATGTTAGTTGTTATCAGAGCGAAGTAATCAGCAAAGCGCAAATGGTGTAGCTACCGACCATCAGCCTTTAATCGCAGGTCGTCCCATGTCTCCTCTCACGTGGATGACGACACTCCTGCAGAACACCGAAATCCCGGTCGCGAAGATACTGTACAGTTCTCGAAGTATGTTTCTGTGTTGAACAGGGACAGTAGGGAATTTACATTATTTATTCTTATTCAATCGACGACCATCTATCAAAGCAGCTCATGGGATCCGTACGTGCATGACATGCCGTAGGTGATAGCACTGAAATGATTTGCAAAGTTCAAATATGGCGATTTAGATCCGAACGAGACGGCCACTACGATCGAGCTTAAGAGTTCCGTAAACAGAGCATTAAAACACTTTGAAGAGAGACGGTGGTGGCCATGACGAGAACGTTTCAACATTGCCCTCGTCTTTGCAGAATTATGCCGTTCTTGAACACATCTGCTCGCACTTCCCGATTTAAATACGACGTAAACAAAATCCCTCCATTTGTCGCTATTCCATATCTCGGGAGACTTGACGTGCCTCCTGAACTTGTCTTGACTTCTCTATCGATGGAGCCTCACTCGATAATGTTCGACAGCTCAGCGTGACAAATTTGCCAAGAGTTCGTGTTTCCTCTAAGCATTTTCCTATCTCGTAATGAGCTCCGACAGTGCGCTGGACGACAGCTCGCTTTTTGCTATGACCGGATGAACTCCGTCACATAACTGTGTAAGTCATATATATCGTGCCCAGAGCGTATACTCAAATGCCTGACTGCGTTTAATGTAGGCAGGTGCGCCGTGAGCGAGTGACAACTGAACTCAAATGCGAAACACCAATAAACACGATAGATGAAGAACGCTACGAAATTATGCAACAACTTATTACTTCTATTTGCTGTTTCTCATTTACCTCACTTTAAAGTGTGCATTTGATGTTTCGCATTTTTGCTGTGGTACTTGCAAACTATTCGTGCTTCACCTTTGATTCTAGAGAAATTTTTTCACTCGAAAAAAAAAATTCACTGAAAATTCCTTGGAACGTGGCCTTTAATTTGATGGCAGAGAAGAAATTTCCTGCAGTTAAAGGCTGTACATTGCTTGAAACTTTTCCCTGTTTTGCCGACAATTTAATTTCGCCTTGCAACAGTCCCACTTTCCAGCTTTTCTTTTTGTGGACGTGTCAGGGTTTCTCAGCAATTTCGAGAACATAGAAGGCTTCTTTTGGCGAGAAAACAGGTTGTTTGATGAGATGAAAGCGTATTTTTTCCGTCTTTTTTTTGGTTGTATAGTATGTGTACGTACCTTACTTACTTACATCTCTCCTACTCCTTTTTATTTTAACGGCAACTATAGCTGTTGTTCACTCTTTAGTGTTTCAATCCTGACTACGTACTTTCAAAAGTTAACAAGTTATGCTTACTGCCAAATGAATATTATTGAGAAGCGCAGTGTTCAGAAGGATAGGCAGAAAAAAGAAATCTGCTCAGAATATCTCGAAGCAAAGTATATGAGTTCTCAGCGAGAATGAGCCCGCAGAGTTAGTTAACTGAACACTCATGAACATCATGTGTCTAGTATTTGTGAAGAAGAATGAAAACTAGTTATTCTTACTCATTTTTCTAGACTTCCAAATCAGAGAATGTTATAGCTGATAATATGCATGATAATATGCAACCTACTCAACCAGAAGAATTTGACAAGGTTTGGGTTAATTTGTGTATTCAGTAGTAAATCTCTAAAACAACAATTTAACGTTTAGGTTGCCACAGGAGGTGCGTACTACTTAGACGAAGGGGTGAGTGAAAAAGAACGTAATATCACTTTCTTCTCTAATAATTGCTGGTAAATTGTTTTAGCAGGATGAGACGATTGAAGACGCTCCCTCCTTAAAGCGGATTTATCTTCCACCATCTGAATGAACAATGGCACAAACGACAAAATCACACCAATTTGCTTTCTTCTTAGATTCACAAAAATCTTCATATTATACTTGGTGCAAAACTGTTCACTGAAGAATGGTCACGTTAAACAGAAACACTTGTGTATTTTTAAACTGCAAAGGATAAAAATTATCTTAATGGTGGTTCATGCTGTCTTTTAACGCTCCCAACTGTGTTCATTTCGACTTCGTTGAGCGAATCAAAATGAACCTAAAGATCCCATGAGACAAAAGAGGAGATTTTCTCAGAAATGATTAGTTAAAGAGAACCGGAAACTATGACCTCTTACAAAGCAAATTTTGTCCCAGCAGTTTTAGTTTTTGTTCCTTTTGCATCCAAAAACAAAAACTTCAAGAACATCTCCACAATAATTCGATCACAAATACTTTAAATCTATGCGATATTTTGATGATAGTGATATGATGATGAACAGTATGTCACCGTAACCTCAAAAAGCTCTTGTTCCGCTTGTCTTGCTTCTCCGCTTTCAAAAATGTCCTTAGTGTACTTCGAATATTTTGGTCCGCAGTGCTAGAACCTATAAAATCTGTGAAAAAGAGGGAAGGGGTAGAGCAGCATACTGGCAACAGGTTCCACTTCGGCCGAATGGTGGATGGACGGTTCGAAATCTCTCTATTCCTACCAACCGTTTCGTCCGGCCGGTGTCCAAAAATTGGCACCAGTCTTATCTGTGGATATAAAAACAGATTAGATTCATCAGGTCAGCACCACACTTCATTGTAAGGTTGTACAAGCGTTCACAAGCTTCAAATTCTAAATTCATATCGGAAGTATTGACGTATCTCAGAAGGATTGAATACCGCTAGCACGTTATTCCTATCTTAGGTGTTGCATCCAATAGTCCACAGAAACCGATACGGTTTACGTCATTCTAGCTTGATTCATTGAATATCAGTGAAGCTTTCGCGACATTTTGCAAACTGTTCCCACTAAAATCGTACATTTTACCTTTAGTATCACGCTTTTTGCTTCTAAGTACAACTTTCGTCATTGGAGTTATCTCAAAGACACACGCAAGGCACAATCAGTTTTTCATCTAATAGAAACGACCTTCGGATCGTTGCCTTTTCCGCTTCATCCTAAAGCATTCACCCTTTGTTTTCGATTTTAAGACCTTATAAAAAGGCAAGCGACTTGTCTCTAACAGAAATGAAGACAAAACTCAACGACCTTATGTTGCAATTTAATACATAACATGCTTTTCGGAACGCTTATCTCTCAATCCTACCAATTATCACAGGGTTTTACCGCCTCGTAGTGGCGTGGAGGTGATTCTGAGCGTCGAAATGCAATGCAAAGTGGAGGTCTGGCAGGGCCTTCCAAGCTGAGAAGTTCGAGATCTCCGACATTCTGAGTTCTCGGAATCGGAAGCCTAGCTAAGAGTAGACCACTGCCAAGATTCACCACCGTCTTGACAAATTGTTGCAAGGTGGCTCCCTGATCCATATAGGTTCGGCGATTACCTCTGGTGAAAGCTCGTCATGGCAGGGCTGCTTAGTATGGGAAAAAGCCTATCTGCTACTCCGGCATAAACACTGCTTCAGTACCCTGCACACTTGAACACTTGACTCTGCTTTCTCAGACATCGGACGGTATGGTGAGAGACGATCAAATTTCAGGCTGCTCGGGACGTCTTCGATTCTGGACCAAGGCGACGCACGACTTGCCATTGAGACTGTCTCAGACTTTGTTCTTATACCGCGAAAACAGTGTCCACAGACGCTGACTTACATGCCCTTCTCGGAGCATCAGAGTGTATCAAGTACCACATGATTGCTCTGCAAAAGATCAAGATTAGAAGAAGCGATATACGACAGACGGATGACGGTACACTCGTCATTCGTGGAAAAACGTTTCCTTCGCAAAATGCAAGTGGCGTTGGTTTTGTCGTGCACTTATCTGTAATCCATCTTGTCGATTCTTACGAGATCCTGTTACCCCGTCTAGCCATTCTTGCCTTCACCCTTTGCGCCAAAAATCCATCAAAATCATCAACTGCTACTCGCCAACATCAACAGCTGATGATACCGGATTTGATGCGTTCTCCAAGAAGCTGGATGGTGATGAGAAGTGATCTGCAACAAAAAGTCCTTCTACAACACCCTTGTCGTGATCTTCAACGGAAAAGTAGGAAAGGCAACAGAAGAAGAATACAGGATTTGTAAGTTTGGACTAAGGAGCCGGAATAAAAACGGCAATCGTCTCGCCGGATGGTTTTCTGCTGTTCGCCTCGACTCTTGCTGAGATCGACCACATACTCACCAACCAGAGATGGTGTCTACTTGACGTCTCGGCAGCACCACTCTTTTGTAGTGGTTCTTCTCCAATGGAGAAGAACATCTGCTATCCGGAACGGAGGAAAGAAGCCGTATACGCTGATTGCATACTCGAGGACTCCTTGTCAAAGGTGACGGGCTCATCGAGGAGGATCCAAACCTAGAATACGAGCTGCTGCTCAAAGGAATACGAGCCTGTCTTCAAGGTGCCTCGGAGTCACACACGACAACTTGAAATAAATTTCAAAAATCACCAAACAGTTGTTGGAAAGAAGAAGGAGTTTGAGGCTTGATCTGAATGAATCGCACATTGAAGGGTTAGTACTCTAGCTGAAGAGGAGCGTTGCAGGAGGATCTTTTGAAATAGAGGCAGAAAAAGATTCTGGAGGCAGCGCAAGGAAGAACCAGTCTGAAGAAGTGCCGCAGGGACCTCCGCGATTATAACATTTATAACAGCCTTGCTGAGCGAAGAATCCGCGCCTCTTTTCGTCATGACATGGAAATCATCAAGAGGATTTACTCGAACCTCTTCCGTTCAACAACTCCTCTGTCAATCCTGTCCCTACTGGTGGAGCTCCACCACGGATTCTTCCTTCTGAATTGCGAGTCGCTATCAAGAGCATGAAAGTTGGCACAGCTTTCACGCCTGACTTTTTATATCATCAGACCTGCCTCAGGCTGGTGCACAAGCGCTTCATGTAATTCTAGTGGCGCACCTCACGTCCTATCTTCAGAAAAAAGGATACCAGACCAACCTGAAAAAAACTCACGAGCCGTTCTTATCCATAAGAAAGGTGGCCGAGAAGACTTTCGGAACTACCTCATGATATGTTAGCTAGAAGTCTTTTACAAAATATTCACCAATGTCGTTCCCGTATATGGGATGCTGGATGGAGCCCAATCTCAAGGCTCCAGCTGCATGGATCACATCCAGACCTTGTCGAGGGTCTGGATGAGTTCTGGATGTTAGAGTTTTGCGGTAAATACCGCCTGACCCTTGTTCTAAACTTCGTCGACTATGAAAAAGCCTTCAACAGCGTAGAAACGAATGCAATACTGTCAGCGCTGGTCGATCGAGGTGCGGACGAGTCATGAGGACATTAGCCAATTGCTACGATCGACGCACCACAAATACAAATATCTTCCACTGCCTACTCAATATACTTATTGGAAAGGGGCACCAAGAGGCGATACTTTCGCCGGAACTGTTCACGGCTAGATTACAATTGATAATGAAATCACTTGCTCGGGAATAAAAGGGCATACGCATTGTCAAAAGATTCCTCTCGAGCCTTCGTTTTGCGGGCAACGTCGTTCATTTTCAAAAAGTAATAGTGACGATGCTTAAGAAATTAAACGAAGCAGGGAAAAAAAATAAGGTTCCGAATGAGCCGAAGGAAGACGCAGTTCATGAAGAACATCTACTGCGAGGTTGAAGGAGTACGTTTTGAAGGAGGAACTGAATAGAGGGAGGAGAGCAGTGAGCAGCATTCGCACCTTTCAATGAAGCTACGGACCAACTAAAGGACCAAGATCTCGATGGTCATCTATTCGAATTCATAGTTCTTCTTGTGCTCTGTTACGCAGCAGAGAAGGGACAGACATTGCTGCCACGTCTAGGAAGCTACTCCCCACCCACGGAGACCTTTAGGGATATCTTCTGAAGTTTAACCGGCGCACAACACCTAGTCAGTCTTCGCAGCTCCGACTTAAGAGGAATGTGCCATCTTCGCGACCCAGCAGAAGATCTATCGAGAGTAAAGCATCGATAGGCTGATCACATCATGAGAAGAATCGGCGTTAGAGGAATAAAAGAACCCTAGAGTTGATTCCAAGAGGTCCTAAACGCTATCGAGGGAGGATTTCAACAAGATGGTGTGATGTGCTTGCTACACGGATGGAGCTGAGAGCTCAGCTGGATATGACTCAAGACCTTGTCAACGTCACTCGCGGAAATTGAGAACATCTTGGTTGACGATGGCGAGAAATAGAAAAGACGCTGAGGCTGCAAGTTCAGTGAAGACAGGCCATCTAAGTATCCAAGTAATCTCTCAATAGTCAGTTGAGACACCTGCTGTCTGTTAGCGGAGTGTCTGCTTTTTCTAGCTAGCTATCCATTCCATAAACTTTACAGCCGATCGCCCACTTTTATCAGTGACAGAGTCATACCCCTATCTCTCCTTAGCATATAGTGTATGTGAAACATAAGACTGATTTAATTCCTGTCCATCGTATTAGAGAGTTAAACATGTACTCAACAACGGTCTGCTGGTAACACTTCCAGTATTTCAGTTCTTCGCAGAGTTTGGTACTGTTTTGTTTTGACTGTGGAAAGAAACAAAATTGATTGCAAAGTACACTGCCAGGAGACCACAACAGGACAATTATATTACGAAATACTCATATCCAGATATGATTAAATGAAGTGTTCTCGTTTTTGAAGGCTCATTGTCTGCAGCATTTCGTTTTGCCAGCGCACGGCCTGTAAGCTTCCGGGCAGGAGCATGTCCCAGTGGTGAGAGGAGGAAGACAGTTCACAACAACTGGTGCGCATGTTTTAGCACAGGATTGTGTGCAAGCTGCACCACATATGTTCGGACTCTGAAATAATGATTTTGGGGGATCTTCGCTGACGTTATCGTCAAAACTTCTCCTGCAAGAATATGAGAGAAAAGTGCTTTGAAGTCCATGTACTCAACTCTATTAAGTGTTTCATAATTTTAGAGTCTGAGAAAGGTCTCTAAGGTTTTGTGTTTTGTAGTTTTAGTATGCTGGGCCAAGCATTTAGAAGTGCATATACCAAATAATGAAGTAAAACTGCGCAGTATTTTTGTATATTAACTTTCAATGTTAGGTGTGATTTACTTCGCTGAGGTGCACACATTGTGCATTACATGCATTCTCACAGCTTGGTTGGCAGTTCACGCTTTTCAGAGCCGATTCCTGCACCGTCACTTTGATTTCTGGCGCTGGAGCCTAAATTGAAGAGAACTCAAACTCAGATGGGATCATCTGTGTAGCACAACATGACAGCTTACTGGAGCTACTTTACAGACAGGCATGCAGATTTGCTGGCACTGCTGCTCGCAGACGGGAGCGGGGACAGAAACTTGTTTCTGACAAGTCTGGCCACAAGATGACTGACATTGACGACAATGACTCTGATGTAAGTTGATCTTACTCAGGAGAAAGATTACGGTCCCTGTTTCAAAGTTATTACCTGAATGGGTGAAGTAGTAGCGGCAGACAAGCTTGCTGGAGGAGTAACGATTGGAGCGGATACTGTCCTAGGCAACATGCCTGGCGTATTGTAAGTCAACTGATGAATCAATTTACGTGCATATTCGTCGTCAGTAATGCTAAAATCCATTTTCAATGCACTTATCACTACGTAAAAAGTTTGATTGAAAAAAGTGCCAACGAACCAACTATTTTGGCATGCCTGGTCGCAAGTTGGCAACCGTTCTGGTTGGCAGGACAGCAGGCACTGAGAGTAGCAGGCATTCTGTGGTGTATTGTAATTACTGTGATGTAACGCGACATGATTTACAGTATTGTTCTTACCTGTGTAATAGGTTGGCAAGCGTTTCGACAAGAACTACTGCAGAGCTCTGAACACTGCTGCGGATGCTGGCAAGTGTCGATACAATTCATATTGCACACAGGTTGGCACTGGGTAGCCTGTGTGAGGGGTCTTTTTGGTAGAAGAAATAAGGAACATCGTAGGATTAGTACATGTTACCTGTGCTTGCATAATGCATGCGCAGTTATTTGTCGGAGGAAGTGGTGCGACAGTGCATTTACACGATGGCTCAATAGCTTGTGCGCAGCTGCAGGTGGGCAGCGCTGCAGGTGGAGCGCAAGAGCAAACGGATGGAGAAAGTTGATGGAAAGTAGTATTCTGAAGTGTAATTGTCGAAAATTTGTGTTCAGCGAAACTAGAGTGAAAGTCTGAATGGCGCCATTGTCTAAAGTCACAAGTCGCGTTCTTGTGGGGTTGTATTAACGCACCGACGCTTCGCCTGCTTACATTATTCTAACTTGAACAGCGAAAGTAGTTACATGATTATTGAACGACAAAGCAAAACAAAGTGAGAACTATCGAGCATTAAAATTTGGCAGGAAATTTGAGTGTACTATCCCGCGGAATAGCGTTATTGTCAACATACACGTTTCCGTATTTCCTCGTCATCTGCACTACTCCAAGATATGAATTCTTTTTGAAAGTGTAAGTACAGATAGAAATATCTTCAGAATTCCATATTTTATAGTATTCGTTGGCTTTTTTCTTTTACAATAGCAAAAAAGAACATCAGAATAGTAGCCTTCCTTGTATTCGACACAAAAATCGAAGGCAAACATTAAGATTATGAATGTACAGTACACTCACTAAATAAGTATTGATTAGTCAATATAAAAGCAGAAGAATCGGATGTTAGAGAAGGCATTAGCAGTCACTACTTAAAGGCATCACTCCACGAATCTGAGGTGGTACGGATTGCAGGTGGAGTATTCGTGTACGGGATGAGAGACTATGGAGAGGGGGAGGGGGTGATTCCGTCCATTTCTTCCTAATTGCCGTAAAAAACGGCCCGGAAGATACGGCTTCATTCGTTCTGGCGCATTATTTTCTACAAGGAGTTCGAGTGAAGAGCGCCAGCCTTGTGCGGCGCCTCATCTTGCGGGCCGTTTTTTTACGGCAATTAGGAAGAAATGAACGGAATCACCCCCCTCTCCATAATCTCCCATCCCGTATACGAATACTCCACCTGAAATTTGCACCACCTCAGGTTCGTGGGGTGATGCCTTTAAGAGTAGGGAAGTGGAAATAAAGGCAAGAGATAGCTAACTAAGCTATTCGAACTGGATGATTCAAAATACTGGAGCGACCATTACATTATTTGGGCTGTAACATAGATCCATGCACCATCAAGTCAGAGCCTATGCGTCGCTCACAAGAATCACAGCGAAAACTCGCGTTTATCATTGCCGACAAGTCAGAAAGCAAAGAGTGATCAGTAATAACGAGAGTGACTAGAACCAGCAGGAATGCTGATTTCACAAACTGAGGGCCAGAACGTATTTTGGAAATTTGGCAACCATCACGATTGCACACTCACAAGGAACAGGGTCTTGCGCCGTGAGGTTGCAATGCTAAAAATGTTTACAGGAGAAACGCACATCCATTGGAGAGCAGTTGAAAAAACACTTTGGAGTCTCGCTGAACGAATGACTACTCGAAAATCGCGTCTGACAAGAAAGCGTTCGTAAAGGAGTGCAAGACGTTCTGACGCATTTACTTTCGCAGATCTAATGGGTCTTTGTTGCGATCACTCCATTGATAACTTTTTAGTTGTAGAAGGAGTCGCATTTTCCGACCCTTGACTATAAAATGGTTTCCACCATGTTTTAGAGTGATCTTGACGTCGAAAATTTCCGCGGATGCTGCTTCAAAGTCGATCCCATAGTTCTCTAAACTCTACGCGAAAAACATACGCGTCAGATCCTGCTGCGTTAAACTTGCCAGCATTTGTAGCTAGGTGTCCTTTAGCCCTCAAAAAATATGATAGCTTGTTTAGTGAAAGTTGTGAATTCGACCAAAACTTTTCTCATATCTCCTCTGTTTTAGTGACATTTTCTTGACGTCCCTTTAAATAGAAAGCGAACTAGACGACACTTTTTTCTAGCAAATGTTTACTTATTTGTTTGTCTGGGTGCAGGAGTTTCAAATTGCAAATATTGCGCGGAAATCTCATAAAAACTTTGGAAAATGAGTCATTCAATTCCTTAGCATCAAAATTCAACATATCAGATTTTTTAAATGAAGTAGAAAATATAAATAATGTATTCATCGCAAACTGTTGGACTGTTCTGTATTCCTTGCAATTCCAATGAGAACTAGCACTTTCACTAAAGAGCGCTGAATATGAAAAAGCGGCCAACGTAAACAAGTGAGGAAATTTTGCGACCTCACTTCAGCATTGTCAGAATTCCTGTCACGAGTTGATGTCTTCTATACACTTTCCCAACTCCTTCTGTATTTTTACAGAGGATATACAAAAGGGGTGCCTTGTCCACATTGTTTTTTGGTTAACTATTTTTACCAAGCTTGCTTCTGATTACATACCATTAGCTCATCATTCATTGAAATAGATCTCATAAAAACAACCTGAATTTTCAGTTGGCAAAAAAATGAAAACAAAAACAAAATATTGAGTAGTTTAGCTAAGACTCACTTATGACGAGCTGAGTGATTTTTATAAATATTAATTTTGATGTATCGTACTATTTTCAGACTAATGTTTAGGCACAGAACGTCTTTTTTCTTTCAAGAATGTAATTCGTTTCATATTGATGGTTTACTGAGAAGTATTATATTTACAAATGTTTGATCTAAAAGCAACTTGCGAATGAGCGCTTGACCGAAAAAGTTGATTTAAGTTAGTTTGATCTTGCTGAACTACAGCTACTTATCTGCTTTCTTGGTATAATTATTTTAAAGCTTGCAATAAAAATAGGCATTCGCAGTAAAACTATCAGTTAAGTGCAGCTTGGATTCGAACGAGCTAAATAAACCTACGAAAACGCTTGCTAATTAAGAGATTGAGGTTACCGAGAGAACCATTAGCAATAAATCATTAAAATATGACTGAGGGAGGAGTATACTGCCAATTTTCCGCTCCCACTTTCAAAGCCTCTTTCTTTCCTTTCAAGGATGACTTAGACTGCAATTTGTCCGAGGCATCGTTCCTAGTGTCGTCATCCGGAAGCAGCGCAAGTAGTACGTTCGTAAAAGAAGTTTTCGATGTGCGTTTGTGTGGAGTACAGTACCAATCGGTCGACTTTCCTTCACCACTGCTAAACGATAAATTCCACGACTACTTTGAATTCGAAAATGGAGCAGCAAAAAGCAGATGTTACTGAAGAAAAGTACATAAGCTAGTCGACGTTTTTGAATCCTACTTACAATCAACAACGACTAGGACAGAAATTTACTTGTTTGCTCGTTTAAAGTAAGGGTCTGATTAGCAAGATATTTACAAGACAAAAGAAAAAAGCTACTTCTAATCAGAATTCTTTTCTTTAATTTAAGGTGTCATCAGACGCATGACAGTTGAATGATAATAAAAAAATTTCCGCTTTTTGCGAGTGCTGGGTTAAAGCTGTATGAACAACAAATTTTGTAAGCGAAAGGCAGACAATAGCAGGCTGTCCGGTACCTATAACGACATTTTACCTGTTCATCGGCGACGACGACAATCAATAGAAGTGCGATTACAAGGAGCTGCTGCATGTTGCAATGTGAATGAGTTGTGATCAGCGCAGTTTAAATGCTCGCTTGGTCAAGGAGTGCGTGTCACAAAGTCCGGTTCTATTGTGGGATAACGGAAGGACATGTTTCCGTCCACACTCACTCACTGATAAAAAATCGAAACACTTAACGAACATCATTCGAGCAAGTAGCTGCAGCAACACCACACTTTTCCTAATACGGCTAATATCTTTGTTCTCATTTCCGTCAGTTCGATGAAACATAGCTACGTCCTTTCAAACGTGAAATACGCCAACAGCGTTTTCACTGCGCACTGAGAGTTTTCTCGTCCAACAATGTCCAATCTCTACCATGCATGTATGAAATTTTGGAAACTCTTCATATGAAAATCTATAGATCGAATAATCCAAAGTAATCCGAATTTCAGCACAGTGAATTTCAGACAAATATGAACAAAACATTTGTGATTTTCTAAATACCACTACGTCCTTCAAATCTGGGATGTTTTCAAGTCTTAATCACAACACAGAAAAAAAGACGTTTTGAGATGTGTGCAATGCTATCGCCGAAGGATTGCTGATTTGGTCTAGAAATAGAGAAACATCACGAGCACTGCAATATAAATGAACTTGTTTAGTTTACACTACATCGCTCAAAGAACGAATACCAAGATGTTTATGGAACCTCGAAACAAATATACAAATACCCATCAGACAGGATCTTAACCGAGAAGCGACTATTCTTTCTTATGACGGCAGCACAACCACCTGCCACATGGATTGTAGTTGGTTGGGCAAATGCATTGCGAATTTTTCTGCTGTTGACAAACAACAGCCGTAGTCTGACACGAGTTGGCGCACGACTTAGCGCACGCAGGTGAGCACTGCGACGCCTGAAATAGTTGAAGCTTACTGGTAATCGGGCGCCTAAACGTTTACACTGAGTACCTGATTTTCCTGTACACACTGCATATTGCAGGTCTGCTCACACTGCTGCTGGCACTGGGGTGAGGAGGCGGAGATCGGTACTCTTACTGTTAAGACGACCTCTGGTTGACGCTACAAACAGTTTTTAGTAACCAAGGCACACAAGTTCTTCGTTTAATTGGAATTCTGTGATCATCCAATTTATAAAAATTAAGCCGATTATTCCAAGCGCAGCATATCTCGGCTACACGAAGAATGATAGTTGCAGATTGGAACAGAGTCAGACGTGGGGAGTTGCGCATCCTTCATCATGCGTTGCTGATTACAGGCACTGTTGGCTGAGGATGTCAAACTCTTGACAAATGACAAATTCATAAACCATGCATTGATACCATAATTAAGTCTATAATATGGTGATGAGTCTTCCTTAGATTTCTGCTCTATTTGCGGCTTGCAGTGCGGTATTCGTATCATCCAAAAAATAGAGAGGCTGAAAGGAAACTTTGCTCTGTGTTCTTATATGTGACACTGGCGTTCACAAGTAATAATCGCTACTATTAGTGCTGATGTAAGCGGGTAACTTCAACAACTGGTGGCCTGCTAACATCTACACAGCTGTACGGCTGTGTAGAGGGCATTACATAGGTTTTGAGGGGAGCAAATTTCACATGCCCTCGGTTTTTCAGGTTCATGGAAAAAGCAACAACGCTGTAGCCTTGGACGAAGTAAAAGATCTATGGCTGTATTGGTCATCTGTTTAGTGCAAATACATGACCCTACAACAATTTTGATTCCTTACAGAAATAGACAGAAATTGGCCCATACATTAAGCTGCTAAACGTTTACTCGTCATTAGAGGGCAGTAAAGCGAACACCACAAATCTGATGTCAGGTTTAGATATGAAACAGGAGTAATATTCGAAAACAGCGCTTGACTGTCTTTGTCTTCGCGCTTCAAAATTGAGAATTTTGATGTGTACATTTCTTTCCTTTTTCTTGAAGGTAAAAACTACTGCGAATTAATTAACAGTATGTCTGGCAGTGTTGCTCCTCTTACCGTTTTCAACAAGTTCCTTCCATCGTTCCAGAGTTTTTCGGTTCCCTTTTTATTTTTTGCCATGATCTCACATGCCTGTTCGTTTTTCTTAGAACTTTTCATTTTTCATTCGATATCCTCCACGACAATGCAAATCTTAAAACCGGCCTAAGATGTCTTACTCTTCATTTCTGGAATCAGTTTTATCTAGGTTTTTTTTACAGCGTTTTCATCATATGTTGTGCCTTTTGAGCACCTTTGTCGTCTCTAATTAGCTCATTCTTTTCGAGACATTAATATTAACAAAATTTAACTGCATTCAATCTGTCTTCAAAGAGAAGAACGCTCTAGACTAGTTCACAAACTCCTTTAAGCTTCCGTTTAACGATGGCGTTCTGCATGAAACAAGTAGACTGCGTGGATGTAGTAATATCAATGGAACCACCCACCATACTGTTCTGTTGTTGTACGCAATTTGTCGTACATTCGGGTTGGCAAGAAGAAACGCAGCCTTGTTGCTGAAACCGCATAAAATTAGGCTTAAGACAAAGAGGCAATCTGACGTCTCTGTGAGACAACCAAAAACTCTGTCCAAGCTGACCACCGAGTGCGAGTGAACACAGGAAGTAGCACAGGCTGGCTGACAGGCGGACGTACACTGTTGCGTTTGGGACAGCTGCAAATCATTTCTTCATTGATTCTGTGCGAAGAGAGTGATATTCAGTGATATTTTACCACATTCCGGCAGACCGTCTGGCACTGCAGATTGCATTGCTGTTCACAGTTCTGCCCATTCTGCTGGTCGCATGCCTGCATGCATGTTTGCCGACACTGGTTGCACTGATCCTGTGAGTACTGAAAACTGTGGTTCCGCTCTTTGCTTAGTAATTCTGGAAATCCATAAAGTGGTCGCTTCTCAGATTTCGTTAGAGAAGTTCGACGTTACAGAGAAAGTCCGCTCTCTCTGCACCCAAGAACTGCTACAAATGTCCCCGTATCGCTAAACCGAGAAGAGTATGAATGAGCATGGATGGGCTGAACTGATTTCAATAGCGTAACGTTCTTGTAATTGCTGTGAAAATTCAGTTACTCAAATAGAATAGTCAAAACCTAGGTTTGTCACCCACAACGAAAAAGGAAACTTTGTGGTCTCTTAAAGGGGAAGCATATTTTGCACCCGCGGTCTTAAATCGCCGGCAAGAAAAGAGAGATGATTTTGTCCTAGAGCAAACTTAATTTTTTCTTATATAGAATGGTTCCGTGCACATCTCAAAATAGATGAAACTAAAAATCATAATCTTACAGTAGATATCTCTTTTCACTTTCGCAATGTCACATTTCAATTAATCTTCATTAAATCTCAACCTTGCAGGAATCATTAGGGTTCAATATTATGGTCTTATTGGCTTAGGAGGAGAACAAGTAGCAAAGCAATTCACTCTCGCTTCTCTGTAATAGAAAATTTCAAGCTTCTTACCTCCAGCTAGAACAAGCTGGTTATAAATATATAAGCACATGCTGAAGAGTGAATCGGAATTTGACGTGTTTAAGAAAATAATAGTTGCGACATCTTATTTCTACCAACGTTTTCGAGTTATAAACGTCCACACTTTTGTATAACTGCAGTGAGAGAAAATATCCTCTCAGATCCCAAACCCGAGTTGCAAAAGAACACCTATTTTTCATATTCATTCATGACACAATGCAATAAAGAGTAGGAGGGTCTTGCAGTAATCCAAAATGACGTACAGATTATAGGTCTCCCTTGAGCCATTATATTCACTCGCGTTTATCACTGACAAATCTTACTTGATATAAAGCAGCTTGTGAAGATTAGAGAAAAGTTAGAAAATTTAAAAAATATTGGTTGAGATATTGGTTAAAACATTCACCTTCTTTTAGAAATCATCACAAGGGAGAAAAAAGTTTTTTCCATGTGGGTGAGATTCAAAAAAGTTGGGTAGAACCGTGACAGATGACGGTTGTAAAAAGGCGATCGGAGATGTGGAGAGATTAGGAATGATTCTAGCAATCGTATCGGCATTACTCGCACGCGAATTGGTGTTCGTTCTACATACTTTCCGTCTTTTTACACGTACAAGGTATTTTAAATGCAAATACCGGGTCGAGTGTAGTCTGCAGTGTCTGTGATTGCCCGCAGGCCGATGCACAATTCTGATCGCAGAACTGTTGGCATTGCTGTGGCGACTGACCTGCCCCGCTGCACTCGTTCATACATGCGCCCATGCACTGCTGACATGGATTTTGCTCCTCGTAGTACGGCTGATACATCTGAGTCTGCAGAGCACATATGCAGTTATACACGGTTAGTCGGCAACGCAATTATTGAATCATGGGATTCTTTAAAGAGATTACCGTTGTTGTGATTGGCTGGAAAGTCGTTGCGTAATTGAACGGAGCCACAGTTGTGGTGGGGATGTAACCAGAAGTGCTGTACATTTGCTGAGTATACTTGTCACTGAAAGTGCTGTAAGACAATACAACTATCTTATGAATTAAAAAGAAAAAGCAAGACAGCATCTACACCATGTGAAATTGTTAACACCTATCCAAGAATCATTTGATCACAGTTCCAAAGTTCTAGAAAGCCCAAGTTCTACTTTTTTGTCTCCTTTTGCTCTTAATTTGATTGATTCGTGTGGAATTTGTAAAGTTTCAATGTTTGCAGCCAAAACGAGTTCACCTGCCTTTTCCCTCGTACGTACGCAACTTCTTTGAAGTTATTTCCTTAGAGCTTATAAAGCCTCTTAAAAAGCGTCTCAAAAATTGACTTTTAGATGCAGAGGTGAGGAGCAACAATTCCTTACTGCGTGGAGACATAGCACCACAAAGTTTTGTCAACAGTTTTCTTTTATTTGTTCTACATTCAGCTATTTGCACACTGCATTTTTTTCGGATTACGCTTGTTTGCGATGAGACTTACCAGCCCGCCTGGCACGTCAACATACAAGTGGAAGGATATTGCGCTGCTTGACAACCTGTGTTACACTGTTTTATGCACGATGTTGACTGCTGCAATAACGTTTCTAATAAAAATAGTTGTAATTGGTTGTAACACTTGAATCACCTGTTGAATTGGCTGCAGTTGTACGAGTTCGTTGCAAGCTGACTGACAACTTGCGTTGCAGGACTGCTGGCACTGCACTGGCGGTTGTTGTTGCTGGATACAGGAACTCACACAGTTCGCTTGACACATAGGAGCACACTGAGTTGTCTGAAAGAGGGATAGATCAGCGGTGGCGGACATGAAATCACCGATTTTTCTAACTAACCGTCTTTGCAGTGCACTGACATGATTTCACCTGTCTCGGTTGATCACATTGACATCTCTGTCGAGCACCGACCGACGCTTGACACGAACAGAGTGGTTGTTGAGTACATCCACATCTGCGTTGGCGAATCTAAAAGGACTGCCGTTAAACCTTCACGCTTTTGCGTGTTCTAAAATAATATGTTTATGTTCAGGACGATTGCCTTGAAATATGTCAAAATTTTGCGGACATCCTGTCCATTACCTACAACATGATGTACTGTTGGAAATAGAGTGTCGTCGGTCTTCTCAGAGTTACAGTGGGGAAGTATTGCATGGTGCCCACACGAATTCTCGATATGCAATGTATCGGAACTCCGGAAAGATCCCAGCTTCGCACATCTCCACTCTTACCATTAAGAACCGAGTTCTGGATGCTGAGATTCTTCCATTGTTGCATGCACAAGTCTCTCCTTTTCCCAGCTCTTTAGCAATGACATTATTTCTTATTCAATCGTTGCTGCACCTCTAAAAATCTTACTCCACTACTCCACTAATTTATATTGCAATGATGGTTTACCTTAGGTTAAGTTTTGCAATTAGGGAGCAACTTTGTAATTCAATGCTATCCATTGAAGAAGGATGAAGCAGTCTACGACTTCCTCCCATGCTTTCCTCCGCTCTTTCATATTCGACTCGAAACGACTTGAAGCTCGATACCGTTGCATAGGCGGTTACAGTCGAAGCGGCCGGTGGAGCGAAACGCTTGGGATAATAGAGGAAACCTTATATGGGCTTACTGTCCTCGTCAGCGCTAGTCATCGCTAGCTAAAGTTGCATTCGATCAGCAACCGTAACTGGCACTGTAGCTCCCACCTCAAGCCCAACTGCGCAGTGGGAAGCGCAACCGCGTATGCAACTTCGCCGAGCTTTAAGTCGTTTTGTTCCGACTATACCTCACTGAAGGAACGCATTTCACAGAAGTCGAATCACCTTCTAAATTCACTGATGAAGACTTCTTAGGTCAAGCATTAGATAAGATAATACGTTACTAACACTAAAGCGGAATTTGTCGATTGTCAAATTGAAGCAAGAGCCAAGATTGTTATTATTAGAACAAACTTTATTACGGCGAACGTTTTGGCGTCGTCGCCTTCGTCAGAGCCTCGAAAGTCAGATCATTTTGCATAATGTATCCTCCCAAATGCCTCATCCAGAACAAGTCATCATTCTGTAAGATGCTACATCTAAGACCAAAACCAAAAGATAGCCGCGTTGCCGTGATATTAGCGGACCTTCGCGTGATAAAATCGCTCCGCTAATACTAATTAGGATGCGACCCGCATATGACCCCGTAGATCAAAACCAACAAAGGTCTTCATACAGAGTCATCTTCTTGATCACGGCCATGCACTCTTCCTTTCTATTCATTTTTGGACTTTTAGTGTTTATCCAAAACGCCTCCAAAATTCTGCGAGCCAGGAATTCGGGTTCGTACGATAGGATCAAGGCAACTATGCAGAAAGCAGCATTTTCAGTACATTTTCTGCGATGGGCCCCAAAAGGGGTTCCAGCATTGAATGTTTCATCTTATTTAGATGTTCTTCAATACAAAAACAAAAAGGTCGGCCTGTTTCGCTAATATATTGTTCACTACATGTTTTGCACGAAATTAAATAAACTACACCAGAACCATGCAGTCGACTGCATTACCTAATGGTAACCTACACAGTTTGGGGTCAAGCAGTTGTAATCGTACATTCTGCTTCGGATTAACTGCTTCTTGAGAATTGTGGAAGATACTTCCATAACTATCACTTGGTCATGGAGACCACACGTAACCAGACTGGCCTTTATCGCCTTACTCAGGTCATCTGTTACAGAAGGTAAGCATCTTTCTTTTTTTTTAATTTTTTTTTTTTTTTTTTTTTTTTTTTTTTTTTTTTTCCCTTTTTTTTTTTTTTTTTTTTTTTTTTTTTTTTTTTTGGTTTGGGGGTGTTTTGGGGGTTTTTTTTTTTTATTTTTTTTTCATGTCCCCTTTGTTTTTTGGGTTTAAAGGCCCCCCATAATCTATCGTATAATCCCGCTGAAATCCGTACCATCTCAGAATCGTGGGGTGATGCCTTTAAGGAAGGACAGCCAATTTACCACATATTTCTGTGGACCGTATTTAAGGGGATTGGTTTGGTGGTTCAAAAGCTCGAAACAAGTGTCCATCGCGTCTTGAGTGGGACATATAATGCAACAGTCATCAATGTAACAACGGTACAGGAAAGGTTTTTGTTCTAGGATGGGTTATTCTATTTTGGACATGAATGCAATGACTAGTGTGGGAACCAGTCTTTGTTCCATGACCAAACCCTTGACCTGTCTGTAGTGGTGTCCCGGACCAGCGAAATATGGAGCACTTTACGCATTCATCCAGGAGCGTCATAATCTGCCTTGTGGAAAACTCGTGCAGGTATAGAATGTTTCGATGTTCTACGAGAAGTTCGAACACGGCTTGCGTTGCACCGCTGTTTGAGACATTGGTATGAAGTGACATCGAAAGACTCAAGATGTTTCTGTTTCCTTCTTCGTTTTTCTTTGAAATTGCTCAAAAGACATGTTGGTATGGGATAACGAGAACATACTTAGCAACGGGGCAAGCATGACGTTTTAAAGCCACGATATTCTATCAGTAGGCTCGCCTACATTGCTCATGATAGCACGTGCTTTGAATACCCTTGAATCTTCTGAGATGAGAACAGAAGGAAAAAGTTTATGTGTTTTTATCAGTAACTGTGGGACCGGGCAACTACGAAGTGTCCGTACTTCAGTCGTGTGTTCATTGTTTTATGTAAACTCCCAGATAAATCAGTAAGACAGGTCCAGGGGCGCTGCGTAGATGTACTGGCGCCGCAAAGCGATAAAGCTGTTTGGAACGGCGTTGGAGTGGTGCGCCAGAGTTACAAACCGCAAAAATTACAATTGAATTTCTCAAGGTGTATATGAGACGTTGTGAGTCGTTTCTTGGCTGTGTAAACTGCGTGTGTTGCGTTTCACTCATATGTACTTCCAGTGCGTATACTCTCTTGTACGTTTCCTTCATGTCGACTAGACCCATCCTTCAGAAATTGAGAACACGCATAAAAACGATTGCTCAAGTAGTGGCTAACAGTTTACGTGATCTGACATTGATCTTTATTTTTATCAATACGATGGTAGGGTTTATGCCTCCATCGCGCCGCTACAAGTGCGACCGCTTTATGGTTTTTTCATGTTAAAACATTATTCTGTGCTCATTGTTGAAAAAATAAGAGAAGAAAAATAATTTGAAAAATGTTCCCAATTTTTCTTCTGCAGAAAAGTAACACAATTGTAAATTAAGTGCGAAGACTAGGAAGTAAACTAGGAAATCGTCATTTCCTTCCATTATCATCTCACCGATGCACAAAGGCATCGCCCCATTAATGTGGAGTGGTATGGACTGTCGTTGGAGTATACCTATTTTGTGTCGTAGATAATAAATACAGGGGTGGTTCCACTGATTTCTCCCTGTACCCCTGTAAACAGAGGGCTCCGGAACGTTGTCTTACAATGTCCTCTATTGCAAAGCCATTCTAAACCCATTCGGACGTCCCGAAGGGAAATTCATTTCATTCGACGGATTGTAGGAGAAGGCGGGGCGCAGGAGTGGCGCGTTGCGATAGAGGACGTCGTAAGGAACCGCATTCCAAAGCCGTCTGTTTACAGTGATGCAGGGAGAGATGAGGGGATATTGTATTATATTATTTGCCTGTACTCGTAATCCACCGTAATACCGATATAGATATAGTCCAACGAAAATCCATCCTGCGCTAGATTCGTGGGGTGATGCTTCTAAATTAAAAAAAAAAACCAAGAAAGCGTCGTTAGGAAAATTGCGTGTTTAATTTCACAGAAAACATTACTACCTTTAATATACATTTATCAGCAAAAGCGAGCGAAGCGAGAATTACAAAAGTCTGATGTCGGCTTTAACCGAACGTCCAGACTGGTATTATATATCAAGCACCTGCGCGTTCAACAAAGCACGTTGGATGAAACTAAGAAAAATGGAGCCGCTTTGCTCCTCTTTGCCCTTAACAGGATCAGAAATATAGAGAGTCGGGTCGAAGCAAAATGGAAGATGATGCAGTTACGCTAGCGGTCGCACTTGTAGCGGCGCGATGGAGGAAGCGACTGCGATTGAAGTGCGCTTTTACTCATCTCTGCAGTCCGGGTTGAGCTATGTAGCGATCGCTCCAACTCGATCGCAATCGCTAATTCTGCAGCGCCGCTCTTAACACAATCGCTGACGCAAAAGCACCAGACATAAGGTCGTTTTGACCAGACTATGGTAACAGAAAGTCGGCTGAGCATCGCTTTACAGACGACTACGATAAGTATAATAAACATTGAATCAACCGCAAAATTATTTCGAAAGTACATTGCAAACGTTTTACAGATAGTATATCAAGATAATTAGAGTGAAATGTCGTTACCGAATTAGCGGTCACAAACGCTACACAAAATGCAGTGACGAGGACTGGTAGACGCATACTTACTGGAGTACGAATGCGATGGTTCTCCTTCCTTTAAATATGTGCCGCCGACCCAGGCCGGTCTGCCGTTGACATGGCTGTGCCGATAATTCCGGATAAAAGTCAACCACACGCTTGATTCGTCCTCTATTTGTAGTTTTTATTTGTGCGATGGCAGCAGCACTGCACTGCATATTTGCGCTAGTGTGTACGTGGAAACTACGACGCTGAGCCCTCTCGCAAAACTTAGCTCACGTGAACCGGTTCTTGTGCCCTAGAAATATTCGCTAATCCAACGCAAACTGTGGTAGCTATTGTAGAAATACTATGATGTTCGGAACTTCGCAACAAAATTTTTACAAATTTAGAGTTCCCGGAAATGGGTAGAATGGTTCCGTCAAGAAATCAGCAACAATTTAGGCGAGGGCACTACTTTCCGTCGAATGAACAATCGCTTCGCGACTGGTACATATAATACTTACAAAACAATGAAAGCAATGGATGACCGTTTTTTCTCGACAATGACAATGAGTAGCTAACCCCCTACAAGGTGCACTGTCATAGCAGCTGTATACATCAATCAACTTCAAAAATTGGAAGACGCAGTTTGAGAAACATCAGCAGGAACTCGACAGTTGCACAAGATTTGCAGAGATCGGCCGGCATCCATTTGTCCAGCCGGCATTTTTGCTGAAGTTTGTTCTGTTAAGCTACCGTTTCTTCCAGCCGCGGAAGCATCAACTGAACATGAGGAAGTTCGAAGTCTCCTGAATTCCGAGGAAACAGCATTGATGATTTGCCCAACAAATGGAGAAATGTCATGGATGTCCATAGCGAACGTATGTACATATAAAACCTGTTTACGGTGTGTGTAGCGCAGCCGATAATAGGTCCGACTATAACTGCCTGGCTGATGATAATGATGACGACGGTTCGAATCCACCATTGCACCAACAACAATCATTCCTTCGATTCGAGCTTTCAAAAGTAACGGTAATGAGATTTATCGTTATCCTGTAACTCCAATTTTTTATCCTAATTTTTTTCCGGAAAGAGGGACCTTCTGTATCTCTGACTACTTGGAACTGAGAGGAAGAAAAACAGTACAAATTTGATAAGATTTTTAGAATTTTTTGGATTTTTTTGAAGGTAATATAAAGACAAAGTCACCCCCTTTGTTCATTAGAACACCATACAAAATCCCATGTACTCCTATTTAACTCTATTATTCTTTGACTTATTCGGTAATTTCGACAACCCACACCACTCTTCCTTGCATATTTCCTTGTAACTGCGCAGTTCTTTGCGTCTTTGTGGCCAGAAGAATATCTAAGACGATTGTCTGCGTCTCCATGAACAACGGTAGGGGGTGACCACGTCGAGATATGTTCGCGTATCCGCCGGCATATTCACTGGGCACGTTGTGTCTCAGAGGCATTGGCGGAGAATCTGCCGAAACTCTCTTTACCGTTCCCTAGTTCATAAATGTTGAATGTTAACGTTTTCTCAGGAACGGTAGTTGAATTTCGTCTTCATTCAAAATTGGAAACTATTATCTCTTTGATGTACACTTACACTAGGTTTGCTGAAGGGTAAAGTACTAGGTGTTGGTCAATATGGATGAGGTATCTACTTCACATCACAATCATCAATCACTTAGGCTCTGCAACATCTGTAATGTCAGCGGTTTAGAACCACTCTATGCCGTTTCTCGTTTGACCCATTGAGGGGAAATAAATTGGTCCCAGACTTGTTTGAAAGGAGAAAAAAGCTCCTTACATAACTTGTTTTCACTATTTTGGTCGCAGAAAAGTTTATAGAGCTCATACAATTCTGAATAGAAGCGATATTGCCTCAATTTTGCACAAAAGCCCTATCCTTATTATGTTGTGGCCTCCTTATATTAGTTGATTTGGGTATCAGATGTGAGCTGTAATGACCAATCAGGATTTCTTTCGATTCGAGATGAAAATGTTTTTCTTCTTATTTTTGAAACTTCTTCATCTCAACTGAACTATTTCCCTTGTGCAAGTTCCAAGTCTTCTTCAATCATTTCTTCAAATATTACAAGGTTTTATTTAAAACGCCAATGCTTAATTTTTTTTTCTTATGCCATTTTCTTGGACAATTACGGGGAATTGAGCGTGACCACGCTCGTATTCTTAGTCTACAAATGCATGTCTATGATTCTATGTCTATGTCCGTTTTTTACGGCAATTAGGAAGGAATGGACGGAATCACCTCCCTCTCCATAGTCTCCCATACCGTATACGAATACTCCACCTGAAATCTGCACCACCTCAGATTCGTGGGGTGATGCCTTTAAAGTGATATAAGATAATTTGTAGATGCAATGTGTTTCACCGATAATGGTTAAACTAAAGCCGTGAGCGACTGGGCTTTACGCGACATTAAACTTACTAAAGGCCCAGACTCGATGGTTAGATCTCCAAAGGAGTGTCCTTTAAAAAACTTAAGGGCTCTGCATCTCTGGATAGGCTACTGGGTAACTCTTTCATGTGATCAGGACAAGTAGTTCTAATGCTAGTACGAGCTCTAGTAAGTTGAACAACCATCGGAGCACAGTTGATACTAGTGACAAGTATTAGAAAAGAGTGAGGATCTTTGCAAGATACTTTCAAAAAGTTGGACAAAATGGTTCACAATAACACAAAAACAGAAAAGATGAATTCCAAATGCTTTCGATTCTGGCTGAATCTCACTGCATTTCGCCACTTTCAGAATAATACTTTTCTGCATGGGTGTTCTGTTGCTGTGTCTCTATCCGATTAGCTTCACTTGCTGGCTCTCTCTTCGTGTCGCTTTGTGGGCTTTCGCACGCCAACGTGTTCATTATTGAATGAAGTGCATTGTGTTAAAAAGAGTAGAAAGAGCTATCATTTCAAGCAAACTGGATCTATCCTCATTTAATTTTTTCGAAAACCTAATAATATGAACAGGCTATCTATCGACTTTTCCCTCACCCTTGAAAAACCAAAAAATCGCTCATTGAAAGCATGTAAGACTGAAATCTTATGCCTGGGAGTTGATAAACGCAGTTAACTTGTCGCAACCGATCGCAAATCCTAACGGTTATACTGCCAATGTACCACATAGGCCACGTCTTATTGCTCAGCGAGAATATGCCTCGGTGAATTACCCCAGAAAAATCAATTTCTGCTGCCCTTTCATGTCCGACAAATTCAGCAGGACGATATGGGCTGTTTGGTGAAATCTCAATAACCAAGCGAGAGTTGTGGTAAAATCTCCCACTAATCTCAAGAAGTGATTTATTCGCGGTAGAGGGGTCAACCGCATCTACCTAACTTCAATCTGCGTAATATGCTCATTTTTCAAGAAAATGCAAAATTTCAAGAAATGCATGTTCTTTGAAGTTGCCTATTTGTTGAAAAGTTGAAGAAGACACAAGCATGTAGGGAACACTACATTGGGTAAACAAAGCGACCACAATAGGTTCGTATCAAATAAAATCCAAATAGAATGAAACACTTGAACGCAGCAAGCTTTTAAGGAGCTCATCTCGGACAATGTAGTGAAAATGTCCATTTTGCATAGCTGCCACGATCCTATCCTTTGAACACAAAATTTTGGCTGACCTTTTGCAGGTTTCAGTCTACGGGGTCATATGCAGGTCTATCCTAGTTAGCACTAGTGCATTATTTTGTCACGCGGTGGTCCACTAATATCACGGCAACGCGGCTGCGTATGTAACCACAACGATCTGAGTTCTTTTTAGGTCCCAATGTAATCCCTCAAGGAATAATGAGTTATTCTGGGTGAGGAATTTAAGATGTTATGTTTTAAATGTTCTGACCCTCCAGACTCTGACGAAAGCGACAGTGCCAAAACGTCAGCCGTAAAAAGTGTTAACTAGTGTTAAAGTGTTAAATAGTGTTAAATAGTGTTAACTATTTTGACTCTTTTTTCACAAATATGACCAAAAAATTGTCCGTTTTTACATTTGAACCATTATAATGTATATGAATTACACTCAAAGCAGGTGGTGAAAGAAATAAAGCATGGGAAGGATGAATTGTTGATAGAGGAATGTGGAGATGCGTCTAGTTTTCAGTTCATTCGATTTCGATTTCGAATCGTTTGAAGTTTGTAAATGCGTTTTTGCTTTCCGCAATGACTGGGGCGATGGGGCGAACCGATGTGACAAGTCAGTGTTATGTCTTTTCAGACGAGTCTGGTACTAATTCACCGACAGTGGGAAGAAGGATTGGTAAACACTAGAGCGGTTTTGAACCATTGATTAGTCACTGTCGAACCTTTTACACGGCTGCGCTACACACGCCCGATAGAAAGATACTAACAAGTGATAAGTGATAGTACAAAGATGGAAGTGACCCCATTAGTCGTTTATAATTGAGTTTGAGTCTTCGTTGTTCCATTCAAGCGCACACCACAAAGCCAAAGTTCTAGAGTGGTTGAAGATGTGTCAAACTTAAAGTGCTCATGAAATCCATTTTTCAAGCAGCAGAAATCAAAAATGGTTGTCATATGCGGAGTCCAAAAGACACGAACATTTTCCACTCCATTTTCCACCTCCAAAAAAATTATCTTTGAATCGATTGGTGATAGTTGTTTAGAGTAGAGCTCACTATTACAAGTGCTAATAAATTTTTTGCTCATACCATCGGAATTGCGGCTGTTTCATTGTACAAAGTCACACTGGGATTATCCAACAACTCTAAGGCTTTCTCAATGATGTGGACTCAGCCGTTTTACTCCGAGGAATTTGAAAAGGAAATCGCTATACTTTTTGGATATTTAAAAATGAGTTTTTTTTTTCGTATTTTCATGCTCGTCTTGGTAGAGCGAAAATCTGCAGCTCCTAGTCAGTGCATCGTGTCTTCCGATCCGATGTCGTAGTTCCGATTATCCTCACTCCGTTGCTAAAAAATTAAATGTAGCTGAGGACTCAAGCACATTTTTGACCACGTAAACGCTGCTACACGGTTTCTGTTGTCTTGCATTTCCAGCTATTTAATGTGGTGATGTTAGCCTAGCACACTCTCGCGTTACTCATACTGCAGAGTTTCACCGCCGTGGAATAATCAGCTGCATGAAATTAACGCTTCAATTAGTATACTCATAAGCTCTTTAGAAGTATTTCAAATCAATTCGTCTCTGTTGATTCGCTGCTCGAGTATCTTTTGGCACTCTATTTTCTCCTCTTGTGATGTGTTCATAAACAGCAGAAGTACCGCGTGGAATAAGATGCCATTGCGCTTGAAGATGGGAGGGACTTGATTGCTTTGTGAGCTTCCATGTTTTCGCGAGACGATTATCTAGTTATCCAATCTTGTCATAAGTAGACGCAAATATATAAAAAGCTTTATCCACGTTTCACTACCTCTTTTAGCGAGAACATAGATTCTATTGATTTTGTTGTGTATCATTTAATTCGCGATTCTAACTGCTCCTCACAGATGTCCCGCACTCCTAAGACTTCAAAACGGACACACAACAAAAACTCAGCTGAGCGAATAGCTGACTATTCCTGAGGGACATATAGACTTGAAAACAACGTGAAGGCAGAGTCTCCGAAAACTCGCGACATTAGCGCCCCTCCAGCTGTAGACAAGTTAGGCAATCGTTTATCGACAGACAAGGATCACATAAAAAACCATTCAAAAATCTATTAACCACAGGCCTCAGGAGTATCAGAAGCAGCAATTTTCTCAACGATGCAATTCTTTGCACCCACAAGACTGAAGGAATAAGCCCGCGCAAAGTGGATTTCATTAGTCGGTGTAATCTATCAAGTAATTTTTCGAGTAATTCACGTCATGCTACTTCATTGCATCAATACTATTACCAAAAGTTACTTAATTGGGTAAATTGA
Organism: Necator americanus; assembly: GCF_031761385.1. Lineage (NCBI taxonomy): Eukaryota > Metazoa > Nematoda > Chromadorea > Rhabditida > Ancylostomatidae > Necator > Necator americanus. The sequence continues at coordinate 41,789,811 of NC_087372.1, forward strand.
GGTATGCGATTATTAGATTTTTAGGCAATTTTTCGCTTGTTTGCTGTCGTTCTTGAAAACTATGATCCGAATATCCTACTCACTGGTGTTAAGGACACAATATCGAAGATTTTCTCGAAAGTTGTTTTTGTGACGGGAACCTCGTGTTCTCGAGTAATGCATTTAAATGTGTATAATATCTCAAGTAGAAGAATCTAGTTTACTCTATTCTCGAGTTATCCCCGTTACCATTCTCCACCTATCTGTTTTTCTGCTAATTCAACCCTCACCTTATCAGGCAAACTCGTCTTTCTTTCTGGAACAAGGAGCAAAAAATTAAAGCGAATCCCCTATTCCCAAAGGCAACTATTCCCTCCTTCCAAGCCTGATTATTGTCAAATCAATGAAGTGAATGTCGGCCGGGAACGTTGTTTTGTTCTTCGCTGGACGCTGCGCCTGGCGAGAAGATTATACTCGAAGCTGTCACAAGTCAATCGGAAAAGCAAAAACAACATTTGTTAGCAGTGCAGCGATGCTATATTTGTCGTATTTCTACAAATGCGCTCCGTCAGTTGTAGGACAAAATCTTAGAGCTGTGAATGCAATGATTCATCTATCATTACTATCTGTGCTTTCGGGCTTCGTAAGTGCCGTCATCGATTATGCAAAGAAAGCAAAAGAAGCAGTATTATATAGCCTAGCTTAAAATGTGTTGTCTATATTGTTAAAAAATAAAACAATCATCACTAAGATTCTTGATAATTGATGAAGAACACTGACAGAAGAGCAGAAGTGCAGAACGCTAGGCATCGGAGAATTTCCCGTGAGTACGTCTATTTTTTGTTCTCTTCTTCTCCTTTCTATTTCCGAATGCTGATCAGCAGACTGCAAATGAATTCAGCACATTTATTTCCATATTCCAATTTTTTGATAGAGGAATCACCAACAAGCAAAGGAGGCAGAAAAATAGGTGAAAATAGCATCATCTATTACTGCTTCAGCAGAGCTGCAATTAGCCTTTCCACGGCATAAACAACAAGAATGTTTGCACGGTGCGACCGACTCAAGTAATGAATAGTAAGATGTTGTGTAGGTTATAAACATTCACAAGCAGCAGTTCATAAGCTACGTGATATGTGCATGTGCTCTGCATGTTTAGTAAATATCTGAAATTGTCTTCACTCCGAAGAAATATTTGTTTCACTGCGTCGATAAACGCACAATCATTTTCCCAAGATGAGAAATGCTTCCAATATATACGACTTGTCTGCGATGCGCTAAACTAACCATGACAATAGATTTGTTTTCTGGTATTTTGTCCGGTCTTGTTTCCTACTTAGAGTAAAATATGTATTTCTCTGTCTGCACCTCGTTCTCGTCATTCTCTGAGCATCTCTTCAAGAAACAGCTCAATAATTTCTCTTCATTATTGGATTTCATTCATTTTTAAATCACGCTTTGAAAAAGGAAGCTTTCCAAATTTTGAAGAGTAGCCAAAGATTGTTTTTAGCTTTGAGTTCTCCTCGGTAGTAAGGTTCATGACGGGGTTTTCAAGTAGCCAAAACTTTTAATAGTTCCTATTGTATCCAGGGATCAAACTATCAGAAATACCAAAAAATCTAAAGGAAAAAGGATGACATTGCTCATTGTACAGTGCGGAAAATGAGACGAGGCAGATGATGTAATAATAATGATAAAGCAGCTATTTACATCCATATGAATGATGAGATCTACTGTACGTCCTTTCACTCGACTTCTCGTACTGGTTGCTTCGTATTGAAATCTGATAGGTCTGTGTGTGATCCAACTGATTTCTAGGAACATACTAATATGTGATGTTTCCCATTTTCATTGTGATAGTGGTAGACGAAATCTTGGAATTTATTATATTGAAAACGAGCCATCCCGTCTGATCTGTCCAGTTAAGCAACGTTGAGCTTAAATCGGAGAAGGTTTGATAATTCCTGTTGTCGCAGTGCCTCTCTCTCTTCTAAGTGTGAGAGTGGAAAGCCCCTATCATCGAAAATCCCCGGGCTTCAAGTAATACAAGAATGAAACATGGATTGGCAGCTTGTCCCAATAAGTTATTCTCAGAATTGGTACTAATCTGGTCAAAATTAGCTACTTATCATTAACCAGTCTGAACGCCCGGCTAAAGCCCGACTTCAGACTTTCTGTGGTGTTCGCTTCGCTCCCCTTCACTAATCAACGAAAATTAATAGTAGTGGCATTTTCTATGAAATTGGACTTGTGTATCTCCAACAATCTTTCTTCCTTTTTATATTATAACTAAAAGCGAAAGATTTCATAGTCTTCTTTCTCAACGCGTCAGTTCTACGTTTGGAGAACATTCGAACTTCAGCTTCATACACTGCATACCAATATATTCTAGAAAAAGTTTAAAAGCATCACGCGAAATATGGGTTTTCCTCCTGTTTTCCACAAACAGTTATCAAAGAGTGATGTTTTGGCATAAAATGACGTGAAAAGACATCTTCTTATCGATAAAGATAACGCTCCACGTCAGATCACATAAACATCTTGCTACTATTTAAGCAGCCGTTTGCATGCGGGTTTCCACTTTCTGAGAACGGCATGCTACCAACGTCAGGCGAACGAAGAAGGAAATAGAAACGCAGGGGAGTCATAGAGGTGAAAAGCAAAGCGCCCAGTGGCCACGGCTATGAAACGGCTGCAGCCATCTATCTTTTGCGTCATGCACACGTAGCTATTGCGCACCAATCCGACGCCGGTGGACCCGTCGCACCCGCTTCTATAGGTATCTGGCGCCGGTGGACCCGTCGCACCCGCTTCTATAGGTATCTGGTGCCGGCGCACCAATCTGACACCGGTGGACCCGTCGCACCCCATTTTAACTTTCTAGCGTCGAGGCACCAACTCGACACCGGTGGACGCGTCGCACCTGCTTCTATAGGTGGCTGGCACCGGCGCACCGATCTGACGCCGGTAGACCCGTCGCACCCCATTTTATAGCCTTCTAGCGTCGAGGCACCAATCTGACGCCGGTGGACCCGTCGCACCCGCTTCTATAGGTATCTGGCGCCGGTGTACACGTCACACTCGCTTCTATAGGTGTCTGGCGCCGGTGGACCCGTCGCACCAGCTTTCATAGGTATCTGGTGCTGGGCACCAATCTGACGTCGGTGGACCCGTCGCACGCCCTTTTTGAATTTCGTGACTGACACACACAGACGTGACAGAATAAGTCCTTTATTGTATATCATGATCATGATAGCGACCTGATTTTTTGAACAACAACATAAAGAATGGTGAGATAATTACCAAGTACTGGCTGAAATACCAAGCACAAAAGTTTCAACAGAGATTGATCTTTTGAGCACTCTCACGAATCAGCGTTGTACGCCGCACGTTATTATTACTGCTGCTAGAGTGCACAATACATGTTCATATAAACATCACTTTCTAAAACAATGGTAGAAAACTTTGCGCAATCGATGCTGAACTCTAAGCGGTAAATTTTGCTTACTCAACCAATTGAGCTATGTATGTGCAAACTTGCATTCTCAAAGCTAATGGTGTACAACTGATACACTCAGCTGCGGCTGCGTTCGAAGCGGTGCGGTGGGGCTAGCGGTTGAAATAGGGTTGAGACCGTCGGGTGCAGAGATGTGTGGTATTAGCAAAGGTCCTTCTTCGATCCCAACCGCCACGCTCCAGCGCATCGCCTCCAGCGCCTCATGCCATTTTAACCCCGCTGTAGAAGTAGCATACAGAGCCTACATCTCTGCTTTTTTTCCCAGTCTATTCCTATATAGGACACTCCTCTTCCTATTATGAAAGATGCATATGAATCTGGTTCGTAAATTTAATATGGATACATTGACATTATACCTTGACTACTCCCATTTTTACTATGTATCTTTTTGGAACTCATAGTTCCATTGGAGTTTTCTCATAACATGACCACTCCTCATTTGAGTATTGATTTAACTGTTTTGTCCGGAAAGTCTGGAGCTGTGGGCGCCGCTCTCATCTGTAGAAAAATAAATCTGCTAAAGAAGATCTCTTCGCAAACAGGAGAATTCAGAACAGGAGACGCTCATTTATTGATCTTGCTAAACTTATCAAAGGTTCTGAATGGCGGAAAAGCACATCTTAAGTGAGAGACATTAATTTTAAAAAAGTAGAAAACGTTTTTAGAAAATAGCGAATTACAAAGGCGTTTCTGTTAATTTCTCACATTGGAATTCGTGCTAAAAAACAATGTTACCGTTCCCCACCATCAAGCTATTCTTTTGGGTCTTCATCCAACTCTATTTACTGTGCCAACAATCCTTGAAATTCCGTTATCTACCATGCCAACTAGCAAGTGGAAATTAAAATACTTTGCCTTCTTTAGGGAAATGGACTGGCTAGATCATGTGTCAGAGAAGTACAGCCGAACAGTGCATCCACCGCTTGTGTTAATACTCTGCATTTCTGGATCACTAGGTCATTTGATGTCGATGGCCATTTTGTCTTCAATGATGAGCCCGACGAACGCTTTTCTCATCAGTATGTCATGGTGAGTTTTGATACTTTGAATAAAAAGAACAGTGTTGGGAGGGAAATCGTTAATGTTTTCACGTGACATTGGAAATAAACTCCTTTGTTTCAGGTAATTTTGAATAAACATTGTGATTGAATCTACAAAAATGGTTCTGATAGACGAGGAGTTTAATGTTGCCCACAGCACCGCCTACTTCTTTTTCGACGTGATCCTTCAACCTTATATATTTCTCTGTATTCTCAGTATGAAACAAACTTGCAAGCAAAATTTCTTAACAAGAAACAAACAAAAGCAAGTTGCTAAAAAAAAAACTAGCAAGAAATAATATTGACGAGTCGACTGCAAGCCTTGTTCACTTTCCTGTAAAAAAGGCATCTATTTTATGCTAGAAAGCACCTTTTAAAAGAAGTGATTTGTGACCATTTGAAAGCCGATTCATTTTCAGTTGAAGCTAGCAGTTAAATATAAGATTTCTGAGAAACGTTTTTGCTGGTATTTTCTTGGAGAGAGACGACGTTCTTACTATATACTAACTGATCTCGTGAAGAAAAGAATACCACTGAATAGTTTGGTTGGAGGACCACTAAATTTTTAGTATTGGAGACCTGTACAATAAAGAAGGTTTTGTAGGATATAAACGGTTTTTTGTCGATGGATTTGTATGTGCAAACCTGTTTCTTAAGATAATATGGAGACCTTCTTCTTTCTCGATCGTTTTAATGCCTTGTTTGCAAAATTTTTTTGTAGAAGCTGAAATACTATCCTTCCGTTGAATGTGTCCCATAAGGGAGGTAGAACGACTGCATGCGTACTATATATAGCATGTGAAAGGGTAGTTTCTTTGAGGAAGAAATCATACCATTAATTACTGAACAATTACCATTGTTGATAGCATGCTAGCTTCTCCGAATCTCCGTTATCGCATTCTGCCAAAAGAAATGCTGGGAAACACAAGAAAAACAGAGTTTTTGGAAATATGTGAAAAATTTCGTATTAATAGGAAATATGAATATGCTGCAATTTTTCTTAAGTTTCGAAAATACATTGAACATGAGGACTTTTTTGGTCTTTAATGGAAAATTCGAAGTCTGAGATTTCAGATACTTGTTTTTTTTAACTGTTTCATTTGAATTTGAGTGATTCTAAGAAACAGGTGAGTTTCTTCTTCCTTCGCTCTATTCTCTAAGAACAGCTCATCTCCTTATTGCTATTGTAAGACATTCCTAAGTCGTTTTCTCTGACCCAACGGAAGTACTGATGCTACAGTTCTTCTTTGAATTTACGGATATTCGCTCGAATTATCATTTGCTGCTTCTCGATGGAGAGACATAATGCCAAATAACTGCTCAGTCGCAACTTAAAACCAAAATGAAATAATTGAAAGATGTCATTTTTGCGTTCAATTTATGTTGATACGTTTCAACGCTACAAAAACCCAATCCATGAAGCTGCACAGATGTAAGTAACACATTTTCGATTATTTTCAGAGTTCAACCATTTCTTACAATCGAACATATTCCTTCGAACCACAGCGGCAAAATTCGGCATTGTATAATGATTTTTTTTGTTTTATTACGATAACGTCCTTTGTTGCTTCATTATTAAAACGCTATGAATCAACAATCGATTAGCTTGTAGATTTAGCAGGCGGCAATCAAGCCACCTATAACCGTAATGAACTTAAAAGTTAAAACATCGCCATACCTTTCAGCATACTTTCTAAATCCTGAATGGAAGTGACAGGAGTGCAAATATGAAAGGTGTAATGCAGAATCAATCTTACTCATTAAAAATTTCCGTGTAATATTGCCGTATAGTATTTTCAACATGGAACATTTCTTCTCTTAATCACATAGGAATCGGCATCATGAACCATCTTTCTGGCCCATACTGCAACTAATCGACACTCTTTGGTTTGCACTTGTATTCCTCATCTTTTAGACCTTTCAAACCTTTTTCCTTGGGACTATTCCTTTAACATGGGAAAAACTGGGAGGTAGTCGAAATGTAATACAAAGGTCTAGACGGCTTTACGTATTTCGGACTTTAGACAAAGATATGTTCCTTGTCACTTGTCAAAGAGTATTCATGCTGATGCCGAAAACTCAAGCATGGAAACAGTTATCAGCTTCAGCATCAAAATTCCAAAAATGACCAGTAACTAGTTGGGCTTCTTTGATATCAAGGCAATGAATTCATCGCAAAAAGTTAGTATCCGTGAATGCATGAGCACTCATTCAGCACCATTCAGAGTTTGAGCCATCTGCAACCCCTAGGACGCATGAATTCGGATCTAGACTACGCTAGAGGAAGCTCTTATTGGAGATGTTTCCCACAAATCCTGTGTTTCCTATTTCCTTCTCATGTTCATCGCGACAGTCGAGAATTTTGTTTTTGAAGCTGATAACGCAATCTTTCATGGTGCAGTGTAGCAAAGAGCAATCTGCACACAGATAGCACAGTATGCTGAACAGTGCGGCTAATTCATTAGTTGGCCGTCAAACGCAGCGATGCAGATATTGGTTGTCAAAGATTCTAATTTTCCCCTCATCTCTTGCAATTCGACCAATCATGCAATGGCCTGTGGCATTGGGTTGGGCAACAATATTTTTTCCTGCATTTCTTCTATTGAAAAACTTAGGGGCAAAATACTCCTAAACTACCTCCATTAACAGCGCGAGATTGCAGACTTCACCTCTCATTAGAAGAAGCCTGCAACAAAACAGTTTTCAAGAAGAACGCAAAATTTAAAAAAAAACGTTATTCAGAAATGTCCTTTTATCTACAGACAACTTATGGTATATGAACGAAAGCGCGCACTTCAGAGCACAGGTTCGCACGTGCAATTTCTGTTACCTTTCTTTGTTCCTCCGGGGCCACACCAGCACGTTTTTCACTCGGTGATAAACGTTGGCTGTCGAAAATTCTAGAACCAAACCACCAGTAAGAATTCTCCAAATGCACACTACTTCAGAGTTTGAGATTGTGGCTGTTTATATGTGCTGCTGTGCATAATTTAGATGCGTCAATAGTCGCGCATGTGCACTGCATAGCATGGGTCAACTAAGGTCCTTGTTTTAGGTGTGCAGGCAGCCATATCATGAACCAGGAGAATAATGTAAAGCATCACAGAAAATGAGAACTTATGGATTTATCCTCTGCGGCATTTGTAACAATTTGAAGAACTACTGTTTTGTTTACAGTATAAAATCAGGTGTAAAACAGATCGTGCATCAACGAGTGAAAGAGAAGAGGTCCTCGCAGAATGTTCATCAACCCTCAAACAGCCTACCAAAATTCTTTGAAAAAAAAAACCCGGTTTTTTTCACATTTCCATTTGTAACTAGATATTTCATAAAATTGGTATGTACAAAGCGAAAGTTGCTGAATAAAAAGTATGATTTTTTTTTAAAATTTGTGCTACCTACAAGTTTTTTTGGAATTTATTCATCCTCTCATCAAAATTCTTTGAGAAAAGATCGATTTCTTCGCATTTTCTGCTGTGTCTTACGTAAAGAAGAAGTGTACTACATAAAAAAGAACAGATGTCCAACATCTAATATATGTAACTGACTTGTGCGTCTATGCAAAAAAAACAACTGCTTTGACTCAGTTTTTCAACTACGTCTCAGATATCTCAGACATCCTCAAAGAATACTTGGTTTTTAACGCAGACGGACATTTATTTTGTAGTGCTAATATAAAAATATCAATAACGTCAATTTTTCTCTTTTTGAGCGCTAACACCAACGTTGTTTGGTACTTTGGAGAGCTGCTCCTCGATAGACATACCTTTTCACTCCGACTAATTGCAGAAAAGGAGAGGTGTCGGAAATGCTTCGTTTGGCTCGTTTGGCTCGTTTGGCAATGAATTCTAATTAACTGAAGGAACGGAGATCAAATGAAGTAAAAATTGTAATAATAATGGAACTTTCGTATAAATCGGGAAATTCTCCAGTAAAAAGTATATGACATTTTGCTAATATTTTTTATTTCGGAGGATTTTTTTTAGCCTCAAAGAGGCACTCATGTCCTATACCTCAATCCAATAAAATATGCATGATTTTAAAACCCTACAATTTATTTTGTTACCGCGTACATATAAAATAGAGGTACGCTCAAAAGCTAACAATGCAGTGTGATGTGTTTTTTTTTACCAATGATAGAATGTGTTTACGTCTCACTTTTGGAGGAACAGGCAGCGAAATGATTTGAACTGATTGATGTATTGAATTCCAGCTCTCAACTCGCTCTATGCGCCAATTTCCTCTATTCGACATTCTTCAAATGGGCGTCAGACGAGTTGTGCTCACCTTTCTTCTTCTCTTACTACATGGCAGAGACCATGCATGTCTCCGTTACGCTATCAGTACTCGTTCATATGGCTGGGGTGATCATCGATCAATTTTATTATTAATTTATGTGTGCTGCCAAAACTCGTCGCCGTCATCGGTTCTGTCGTCATAATCTCCCACATGAAAAGATATTCGTGCTCCTGGAAATGGATCAGTGGCTGATTGTTGTCAACGTCTAATCACACAAGTTTATTTTTCAGGTGTTTCATGTGGTGGCTCTTTCTATCATAAGATACTACTCATTAGCAAGACTAACAACCAGCGATAGTTCGCAACCCTGGTTTACGTATAAGGTGTGTGCACACTTACGTGAATCTGAAATGAAAATGGAAATGAAATCAATGCGACACCTTTCGTGTTTCTTGAAAATTAAATACGATAACAGCGTTGGTGAAGCTTGCATGATAAAACAGATGCTAGATGATGGATGATAGATGCATATACGTATCGTTTCTAATAATTAATAATAATGATATAACAGTCCTATCATTCATGTACCCTCTGCAAACCTATTGCAGTTTTTTCAACTCTTTTTCTTTGAAAAATACATCAGTAATGTCTTGAATCTCTCCTGCGAAGAAAGGCTTCTTTTGTATTCCACTAATTTGTAAAGTAAATTTCTAGACGGGAACTAGCGCTCATTTAAACACCTATCCGTCACGTAGTCCTGCAAGTTCCACCATGTTGTTGATGCTCTTCAGAAATATCAGTATCCTTTCATTAAAAGAAAGGTAAGAACGGTGACCCTTCTGGTTACTGTTGATCCCTTGGAGGAAAGGATGAGAAAGCTGATTGTTTCCAGTCATCGTCTGGTTAGGCGTTGCCATGAATCAAAAAAGTGTGCGTTGGTTGTTTGACAGTCTTTTGAGAGGCTGGCAGGCTATTTTGCTCCAATATTCGTTCAGTCTTCTGAAGGATGGTTGAGTCCGAAAAGTTCTGGGCGCCGTAAATACAAAACTGGTTCTACAAGTTTCTACGAGCATAATTACTGTCAATTCAAGTAATACTTTCCATTGGAAATCTTACCTTCAATCTCCTTCGAATTTATGGACCTTCCTCCAACAAGTTCTCTGGAATCCAGAACAAGCTCCTACATTGTCCTTCTTATTGGTACATTTGTAGTTATAGCACAAGACGGATTTGTTTGTCATGCTAAAAACTAAAATTCAACTGATTGCAGAAGGAACTATCATTGTAACCCCAAGTGGACCAAAACAACGTAGCCACATCCGTCCGAAGCGCATTCACTCAAAATCTAATTGCACCTCGAAGTTAGATGATCGGAGCAACTTTCAACACATTATGCTGCTGTCCCACTTACAGATATAGTCTAGCACCATAAGTTGCACAGGTGGGATTTTGAGATAGTTGAAAGTTGGAAATATTTGAGATTGTAGATCACGGTTATTTGTAGAGCTGCGAAGGCCGTCTAGGTGTTTTGTGCGCCGGTTTAATTTCAGACACAGAAGACATTTCCCACGAACTCGGCGGGTGGTAAGTAGCTTTCTAGAAGTGGCAGCAATGTCTGCCCACTTCTCCCCTGTGTAACAGAGCCCCGAAAGAACTGTGAAGCCGAAGAGATAGGCAGAGATCTCGGTCCGTCAGTTGGTCCGTAGCTCCCTTGACAGCTGCAAATTCTGTCCACGCTGCTCTCGTCCTTCTATTCAGTTCTTCCTTCAAGTCGTACTCTTTCATTCTTGCAGTAGACGTCCTTCATGAACTGTATCTTCTTCCGATTTATTCGCAACCCTCTCCTCTTCCTTACTTTTTACAATTCCTTGAGCATCGTCTCTGCTTCACTGGTACTTCTAAAAAAGAAAACGATGTCGTCTGCAAAGCGAAGCAAAGCAAGTGATTTCGTTATCCATTGTGATGCAGCCGTGAACAGCTCCGGCGAAATTGTCGCCTTCTTGTACTCTTTTCCAATAGGTATGGTGAAGGGGTGAAAAAGCTGTATCGTATTGGTGCATCGATCCTAGCAATTAGCTAATGTCCTCATATACGACTCGTCCGCACCTCGATCGACCAGCGCTGACAGTATTGCATTTGCTTCTACGCTGTTGAAAGCTTTTTCATAGTCGACGAAGGTTAGAACAAGGGCAGGCGGTATTTACCGCAAAACTCTAACATCCAGAACTCATCCAGACCCTCGACAAGGTCTGGATGTGATCCATGCAGCTGGAGCCTTGAGATTGGGCTTCATCCAGCATCCCATATACGGGAACGACATTGGTGAATATTTTGTAGAAGACTTCTAGCAAACATATCATGAGGTAGTTCCGAAAGTCTTCTCGGTCACCTTTCTTATGTATAAGAACGGTTCGCGAGTTTTTTCACTGGTCTGGGATCCTTTCTTTCCGAATATAGGACGTCAAGTGCGCCGCTAGAATTACATGGAGCGGATAGCCACCAGTTCGAAGAAAATCTGGTGATATAAAGTCAAGTCTGAGGGCTGTGCCAGGTTTCATTGACTCGCACTTCCAAAAGAAGAATCCGTGGTGGAGCTCCTCAGTTCCGATGAGAGAATTCGTGGTGGAGCTCCACCAGTAAGGATAATCGGGCTTGACACTGGAGTTCATGGACGGAAAATTTTCGAGTAGAACCTCTCTGTAATGTTTTCCGTCTCATGACGAGAGGAGGTGCCAGTTTCTCTTCCGCTCAGCAAGGCTGTAGTAAATATTATATTCGCAGAGGTCTCTACGGCATTTCTCGAGACTCGTTCTTCTTTGTGCTACTTTCTGAATCTTCTTCTGAATGTATTTCAAAAGATTCTTCTGCAACGCTTTTCTGCAGCTAGAGTTTGCTATTATCCCTTCAATGTGCGATTCATCCAGCGTCCTTCTTCTTCTGAACAAATCCTTGGTGATTTTCAAAGTTTGATCCAAGTTTGTAGTGTGCTCCTTCAAGGCACCTTGAAGACAGGTTCGTAATCCTGTGAGCAACAGCATGTAGTCCACGTTTGGGTCCTCCTCGATGTGCCAGTCACCATGAACAAGGAGTCCTCGAGAAGAGGACTCCTTGTTCATGGTGCTATCGCAGCATGCGACTTCTTTCCTCCTTCGTTGCAGATCCTTTATGCATACGTTCTGGTCTCCTAATCTATAGATTGGTTCCACCTGAATAGGCAGTCAAGGAGAACTCACCTGCTTTCGGCCGCTCCGCCGCATCCAGTTGAATTCTCCTCGACAAGGGTGGCGCGTTGCAACTGAAATGCAGCTGAAAATGAAAAAAACGGAGTATTTCACGTTGTTTCTTTTTGCAATGACTAGGGAGATATGAGCGGAACCACCCCTGATTCCACAACCTACAACCCATCTCTACTTTTTCCAGCGGCTTCCCTAGCTTCATCAGATTCATGGATGGTGCCTTTAAAGCCTTTAGAGAAAATATTAAGGAAACCAAGAAATGGAATGAAGAGTAACACTGTAAAACGTGTTTCCGTTGGATTTTAGTATTACCACAGTTGGAAATATTCGTGTTTATTGAAAGCAATTTTAGTATTACCACAGTTAGAAATATTGTTGTTTGTGTTTATTGAAAGCAGAGTATTTTCAGTAAAAAAAAGGAAAATTTTGGACAGAGTAGTTTCATTCTTACCAATATATATTATATGTTATTTCATTCTTATCCTTATTCTTTTTCGCGGTTTTGAAATGTATGCAAACATCCTTTGCAAGTTCAGAAATGCCGAGTGTCTTTGTTAGCAATTTTCCTGAGCGTCGTTATCATCTGTATTCCGCTACATTTCACATCTGAAGTAGTTATGGTGAGTTTTCATTCTTTTTCGTAGTGTTTACCTACCATATCGTAAGCTTTAGACACAAGAATTTCCGCACTTTTTTGTGTTCCACCCTTCTTTAAAATAGTTCTTGGACGACATATCAACAGTGTAATCATTCTGCGAAGTGCAGGTAGAGGAAAGCAGTGGATGCGTAACTCGACATCCTCATCTCAGGAATGCCAGCACGTTCCAGTTGCAGTTCTCTTCGTTTCCTTATTTACAAACGCTAAATTTCTGGTTGTTTAACTTGTGCTCCAGAATTATGCCATCAGTAAGTACTATTTAGTTTATTTGCCTTCAGCTCAAGTATAGTGGGGTCAAAACGACATGAACCACGGTGTATTTGCGTACGCGCTCGAAACACCGGGGTACAGCCAGCAGCTGGAAACGAGGTGGGATCATCGCAAACTGCAGCGATGGGTGGTGCCAGGAAGGGCTCCAGTACGCTCCTAACCACTATGCTCCACCGCACCTCCTCGAGATAAGCCGCGTACGCAACTGCACCGTGCTTCATGTCGTTTTGACCATACTATAAATGTTGCGACTTAAGGTTATCCTGTGTTTGATGACGATTTTAATTCTGGAACAACTAAAGAAAATTCGAAAGATTACTGTCCGCTTCATTAATGCTGAGAGAGACAAACAATATCAACGGATCACGAAGATGATTTTAGTAAGTGTTGACACTTTTGGAAAACGCTTCTTAAAGGCATCATATCAAGAAACTGACGTAACGCAGAAAACAAGCGAAAACATAGAGTTTAGGTTGTAGATTACTGAAAAGAGCGTGGATCCCCCAATCGTTGTAAAAAAATGACTCGGAAGACGGCGTTATTTCCTACGAAGTCAGTTGCGATCCGTATTTCAAAGTGCAGATCATTCCACCTTCGTGAACGTGTCCACGAGCGAGCGATCAAAAATTAATGAGGTCCTTAGCAGCTTATTCAAGTAAAACCAGTGAATAGGCTGCTGAGAACCGGAACGTGAGCAAGGAGGAGCGTTCTAACGTACCTCGTAAAAACTATAGTAGTTCCCACGCTGTTTTTCATAGCGATTAGGAAAAGAATTCAGCGGAGCCAACGGTATAGAAGTCGATGACTGATGGAAATGTTCTTGTGCTGTAAGAGCAAAGTCTGAAGCAGCTTTATTGAGAAGCCAAGTATCACTTTGGTCCACACCCAAAGACATCCTGAGCAATCTGAGATTAGATCGCCTTTCTCCGATTGCCCTACGTTCCGATGTTTGAGACTACTCAGTTATACAGAATACAGTGCTTTATATGGAAGTTGATTTTTTTTTTGTATACTAACCGGCTTCAGAGTTAGCTTGGTTTGCACTAGGGCGGTGTAGCGCAGTCAGTAAGAGTTCACGCGGTGGCTACAATCGACCGGAGATTCGAATCCGGCCTAGTGCAAACCAAGGCTTTCATCACTCCAAGATCGACAAATTGGCACCAGACTTGTCTAGGAGGATAAAAACACTGACTTGGCACATCAGCTAACTCCCGCAAGTCATTGAAAGGCTGCACGCGTGTAAGTAAACTCACTGCACGCGCGTTTGACTTCAACTCAAACGAAGTCGAAACGAGTAGGCGCACTTCCATGGGGATTGATCAACACTTACACTGCCGTGCACTTTATCCTTCATCTACGAACCAGCTTCGCAGGAAAGATCCTAGCTTTTTCACAATCGTCGTAATTTATGTGGATCAGGGAACGCTGCAACCCATCACGCCGCGACAGCGAAGGATCTCAGCATTGGCTTTGTTTAGTCAGGCGCCCGATGGAGACGTAAATGTAGAACCCCTACTTGGCTAGAAAGGTCTTTTGCGTCTCTGCGAAAAATGTGAGCATAACACACGATTTGAAAGCTGTTTTAGAGCTCTATTAGTTCCAAGTAATTGAGTTTTCCGATGTCTGTTAACTGTTCACAATGCTACCACTCTGTCTTTGGTCCACAAAAATATTTGTTAGCTATCTTTGGACGACTTTCAGAACCCTCATAAACTTCTTGCTGTTTCAGATCATCATGTTCATCTTTATTATTGTCGAATTACCTCAAGGTTTGTTAGCTGTGTTATCCACTGTAACCAAACTTCACCTTATAGTGGCTTTAGGTAAGTTTTTATAACTATTTAAGCCTGATCGGTTCTCAATTGGATCACGCCACAGGCCACACTCCATGTGTAGTGTTGGTTTTCCCGTTGGTGGTAAAAGTTATAGCCTACAGTCCACTTGCAAACATTTTGGTATCTACTATATAATAACGGGCTTATTCTGTCACGTGTGTCTGTGTGTGTGTGTGTGTGTGTGTCAGTCACGAAATTCAAAATGAGGGGTGCGACGGGTCCACCGGCGTCGAGTTAATGCCTCGAAGCTAGGAAGCTATAAAATGAGGTGTGAAGGGGTCCACCGGCGTCGGATACCTATAGAAGGGGGTGCGACGGGTCCATCGGCGTCGGATACCTATAGAAGGGGGTGCGACGGGTCCATCGGCGTCGGATACCTATAGAAGGGGGTGCGACGGGTCCCACGACGTCGGATACCTATAGAAGGGGGTGCGACGGGTCCACCGGCGCCAAATACCTATAGAAGGGGGTGCGACGGGTCCACCGGCGCCAGACACCTATAGAAGGGGGTGTGACGGGTCCACCGGCGCCAGATACGTATAGGAGGAGGTGCGACGGGTCCACCGGCGCCAGACACCTATAGAAGGGGGTGCGACGGGTCCACCGGCGCCAGACACCTATAGAAGGGGGTGCGACGGGTCCACCGGCGCCAGATACGTATAGGAGGAGGTGCGACGGGTCCACCGGCGCCAGACACCTATAGAAGGGGGTGCGACGGGTCCACCGGCGCCAAGTACCTATAGAAGGGGGTGCGACGGGTCCCGCGGCGTCGGATTGGTGCGCAATAACTTCGTATGCATGACGCAAAAGATAGATGGTTGCAGCCGTTTGATAGCAGTGGTCACAGGACGCTTTGCTTTCCATCTTTATGACTCCGACTATTTCCTTCTATTCGTGACTATTCGCCTCACGTTCGTAGCATGTCGTTCTCAGAAAGTGGAAACATGCATGCAGATGGCTGCTTAAATAGTAGCAAGATGTTTACGTGATCTGACGAGGAACGTTATCTTTATCAGTAGGATGATGTCTTTCACGTCATTTTATGTTAAAACATCATTCTATGATAACTATTGAGGGAAATCAGGAGGAATACCCATACTTCGAGTAATGCTTTCAAATAGTATATACATTAATGTGGCATCGAAGGAGTGTTTGTCGCTGATGGTTGAATATTCTCCAAATGTAGAATTGACGCGTTTAGAAGAAAAGCTCCGTAATCTTTTGCCTTAATTTATAATACAAAGAAGAGAAGGAAAGCGTTGTTTAAAAAAATCTAATTTTACAGAAAACACTACTACTATTAACTTTCATTGATCAGTGAAGGGGAGCGAAGCTAAAACCACCGAAAGTCTGAAGTCCGGCTTTAGCCGGACATTCAGACTGGTATTCAATAAGCTTTAAAAAGATGCAAGTTTTTGTTCTTCATGCCTTGCTTTTTTACGTAAATTTTATTCTGAAGTGATCACATAATTTGCTTCGAATCTCGCAGTTTCCTTCTCACGTTATCTTCGAAACTTTCAACAATTGGTTTGTTGCATTTCTTGCAAATCGATGAAACGAGTGGATGAGCCAACATTGCTGACTTACCAAATGTACATAGCTTTGAGCAGAACACCATTATAGTCAAATTATAATATAGTTATAATTTTTTCAGGTGATTTTACGGAGATGATTACACTAATGACGTCTTGTGTCATATTTGCGCTTTTCTGTTTAATGAATGGGAGAATCCGATCGGCGTTTTCCGAAACTTCATGTCTGCGATGGTTAGAACAATGGACACATGAAACCATTGAGAAGAGGTGTAAACTTTCTTACTTCCTCAACAAAGCCAAACTATTCTCCTCTTAGGATTGGCCGATCGGTCTGCAGAGATAAACTTCTAGATTATTCCTGCAACAACAAATCAAGAATGGTTAGCACGAATAAGAGCTTTACGGTACTGTGAAGTCAATCTGAATAAAAATACTTATTTGTGCTGCTTGCTTGAACATCTGGTTTTTATTCATGGTAATTGTTTGCATGTCAAGATCATTTGTGATTGCTGTATGTAACGACTTATATCTTAAAGAGTTTGAATGTACCGCTAAAAGCGGACTTCCTACTTCTTGTGATGTTATTCGGTTCGCTCGCCTTCATTGAACAATAAAAATTGAGATAATGACACTTTCTAAGCTTTTTTCAAAGAGAATTAAGTTTCTCTTTTCTTTAACAGCACGTTTTTCGATCTTTTTTAGACATCTAAGCCTTCTTTTTTAGCTAGCTTTTTCTTTCTAGGGGTAACAGTACCAGATCTAGATAACAGGAGAGTAAACTTAAACCTAAACTCGACCTTGTTTTACACCTATATTTCTTTGATACCGCTAGGCTTTGAAAATATTATTCGAAGTATAAGGTTTCTTCCTCTTCCTTCCTAAGAAAATGGCGCAGAATGATGTGCTACTATGATATGACGTTAACTTTATCACTGCTAATGATAATGTTAAGGTTCTACATCAGATCACGTCAACTATTAACCATTATTTGAGCAGCCCTTTACGTGCACGTTTCCAATTCCTGAATAAAGGATACTACCACCCGCATGAGGCGCTTAGAAGTTTTGTGCTCTACTGCTGGAACAATAAGCGTTCTGATTCCAATTTTTCCGCCATCGCACAAACTGTACACTGTGAAGTCCTCCTAGGTGCTTTCTGATTCTGTCGGCGCACCAGTCGACGACGTAGAACAGACCTCTCCTTCTTTTTCTCTTTCTCCACTAACTAGAGACCGTCGGACCCGTCGTACTTCATTTTATTTCCTTCTGGCGCTAACGCACCAATTCGACGCCGGAAGACGCGCACACACGTGTAACAGACTAACGCCATTATCATACGTCATGATGATAGACTTATAGGTTGATGTGTGATTGATAATCCTAATATGGAAAACATCCCCTTTCAGCACTTGTGACGTATATATACGTCATGGAGCGTCCTTTTTGCACAGGCGCGCGCCACTTAAGAGGTTAGTGCATGTATAGGGCCGTTTATGTTTATACGAATTATAGCACTTTTGGATATCCTTCAAAAAATTCATGTGGGACGGACCCAGCTATTGCATGCCGGTATTAGTACCGAAATCAGAGTAGAAAAAAAAACTGAAAGAGGGCATTGGAATAACTGTAATGTCGTATATGCTTAATGGTTTGTAGAAAATTACAGTTTCAAATTGTAAAAACGAAGTTGAACACTGAACGAAATATCAGAGCATTTCTAGAGGTACAGTACAATCCTAACGCTGTGATGGTCATGAATCTGCGCAATGTTTGCAAATTTGTGCTTTTTTTTTCGTCGCTTTCTTATAATTCCACTGCCTCCACTTCCTAAACAGCAGATACTCCGAATCAGCATTTGATGAACTACCAAGTAAATTAGTTTCTGTTATAAAATTCAATTTTCTATCAAAAATAAATCTTGCTGTTTATTGTGTTGATCTTACAAACCAGTCTCTCTTAATTGTATCCTAGGGAACAACGACTGCGCAGATCCAGGCTGCATGCAACACTGGAACGTAACATAATTCAAATTGAATTTTTCGCTCCATCTCATTTCGAAAGTAGAGAAAAAGAGTAATATTCTGGCAGCTCACACTTACCTTCACGCAGAGTTCAAAAAATTCCAAAAATTGAGGGATTCGCTAACTTTCCGTTCAATTCTTTCGACTCCGCATCATAACAGATGAGAATTGCGTGAGACACCTATTCCACACCAGCTATCAAAACAGAGTATTACTCTTCGAAGCAGTTAGAGACGGAAATACGTGTTTTGGGATCATATTTTCTAGTTCGCCATATTTCTGCTGCTTTTCTCAAAGTTTAGGCGTCTATTAGAGTGCGTAGAGAATAGCTCTAAGCTTGGGAACTCACCGTTACCAGCGAAGCTCCAACATTTTCTAAAACTACGTAAAGTCAATACTCAATGTTTGTTTCTAATGCAGCAGTGAAGCGCAAAAGATTGGAAATTTGTCGTGTATTTCCTTAGAGATGAACTTGTGATAATGAGGAGCTATTTCAAATATCATATGCAGCACTTATGTGAGAAAAACTTTTCCTGCCTAAAAATGCCTAAATGGATTTCATTAAGTGAATTTTTCAACGCATCGAGGCGGCGTTGCGGAAGCGGTATGCCCTACGTATGACCCACCAGGTATTCTCATAGTCTACGATCGTTTGACATTTTCGCATCTCAGTTATGTCGACGTAATTGAAAGTAGAACGACAGATCACTTCCCTAACCTAGATTATATAAATCGTTGTTAGAGAAAAAGAAGAGTATATATTAAAATTGTCAAAGCAATTTGTGAAAGAATTGGTGTAGGAGCGAAAAACCAGATTGAGTGTATTGGTGTAATGTGAACTACAGTGAACACACATACTATAACTGTGATAAACTTTATTAACGTTTGTAGTCTCATCATATAGAACATGCCACAGTATCGAAACCGACTGAAATTCAAAATAAATCGCTGCAAAGGAACTGACAAAGCAAGAAAGCTTCAATACTATCAGAATTTTCCGAATGAATGGTCCACTTTTCTAATATCTCTTCTGACGACAGAATCTCCTTTCTGAATAAACTCTACACGAAACTATGTGTGTTCAAATATAGCCTAAATTTCAATTCCTACTCTTTTTTTTGCTCTTTATAATAACAATTTAAACCACCTAGGTTGATGAAATAATCTGCTCAAGTTCATCAAATTCCGCCGTTGGGATTGTGGTATAGAAAACTCGTCTGTTGACCTCGAATAAATTAGGACGTGTAGTTAAAACCAGATCATTTAAGAAAAAAAAACGAGGACATTCTCTGGAAACTATTTTACTTCACGAAATGCAATTCTAGACTGACTTAATGTTGAAATTTGTTTCCAGTCGCTTTAGAACCCTGATTGACAATACAAATAATGTACAAGATCACGTTGTTATCACATCGAACCATTGTCTTTTCAACAACCAATCGATTTGGATCTCGCGTTTGTGTCTGTGATTATCTACAAAGAAAAAGCATCGCAGCACTGGTTCGTTCATACTTATATCCGTATCTTCGCCGCAGGTACGCACCCATGAAATCAGGGAAAGAAGTGTAGTAGTTGAACAAGAGTGTCGCAGCTATTCAAATACTTGTTTCGCGGACTTTTTATTTTGAGGTGTTCTTATTAGCTACGAAAGTAATTTACCCAAATACAAAGCTATAAAGGCTGCGAATGAGCGAAGAAAACTATCTCCGTTTGTTAGCTCTCTTCACATTCTTTGATTAATCCGATCCTCAAATTAAGTGTGGCAAATGGTATGTGTGCTCGGATAATGTAGTGTGGATTCTTGGTCACAGAGCTTTTTCAGATACTAGACTTTATTTTTGCACGCTTACAAAACATTAAATTGCTTTGCTAATTAGAGCAAAAAGACGACATACTATCAGATGTTTAAGCATATTTTTGTGCTACACCGACTTTAGCATCTTTACATAAAAGTGTTCCTAAAGTGTTGGTATCGTATACTGTTACTTAACATTTTTAATTTATAAGTACTTCCGAAGTGTTTTCTTATATGGTCACGAAATGAGAATCCCTCGAACGGACTGCAATTGTTAATTCATATTAAAGCACGTGAGGTGAGAGCTGACAACAAACCAATAATCTCCGTCTATGCATAAAAGAAAGCGAATAAAGAGATCACTTCAGTTGCGATGCCATCGTAAGTTCGACTTCAAATCAGAGTTATAAATGTTCGTGTCGTGAAAACGTTATGTTTGCAGCGTAACAATGACATCAGGACCAACTGGGGTATCAAATTACTGCTCGTATCTTCGTAGACAAATCCAGAGCCAATTGGTCGAAATGAAAAAATTGGTTGGAGTTGTGAAGTAGCGAACGATCGACCACGTGAACACCTATTACAAACGCGCTCTCGCATATATGTACATACAGTAAGGTCAAAACGACATAGAGCACGGTGCTGCTGCGAACAGTAGGGTCAAAAAGACATAGAGCACGATGCAGCTGCGAAAGTGGTTGCGCTTGAAGCGGTGCAGAAGGGAGTGGCATAGCAGCTAGAATCTGCGGAACACTTGCTGACACCATTCGTCGCTATATTTCGCAATGGACTTAGTTCGATTCCAACTTCCTTCTTCACTATGCCGCTTGGAGCACAGCAGCTAACGTAACTACGCTCTGGTTCATGTCGTATTGAAGACCTATAGGTTTAGATTGACAATAACAATTCCTGATCATCTTGAGATCATCTTCGCGTTTAGCGACAAAAGAGATTGTAAGAAAGGAAAATGTATTGGGGGAAATGTAGTTCGGTAGTTCGGGGGTAGGGTTTTCAACCTCGCTCTTATTTCTGGAAGCTCCATCTTTCTTTTTTCTCTTAGTAACTTTAGCTTACATGTCATACGTCCCCCAATACTAATCCATAGGTTCTAGGACGCTCAGTGATTTAATTATTTGCCTTCAGCAAAAAGAGCTTCCCCAATAAGCGCAATAAAGGTTGAGTTCCCCTACCTCTCAACTACACTTTGCCAAATGTATTTAAATAGGACGACATCTACTAGCGAAATAAAGCACTCGTTGTGAGCTCAAACGCAACAAACAAGTTTTCACTTCATTGTTATGCTGTATGAGTGCATTTTTTGTAAGAGTTATTCATTCTCACTCTTAAACGCGTTACTGCAACTACTTAACTTTGTTGGTGGGGCTGAAGCTTCCAAGAAGTAACCGTTTCACCCACAACAACAGCACCATAAAAAGTTCTGAATTCAGATCATACACACTTGAATGAAGAACATAGAGACCCTAAACCGTGTTGGTTTAGTCAGCCTTGGTCTGTCTGCACTCGCTATAACGTCTCTGACAATAGGTGTGCCATACCTTCTTTGGACAATGAGCACTGTCGACACACTTATCAATGAACAATTCTTGGAGACTACGGTACGTTCACTGATCACGTGACTTTGTAACATCTACTTTATTATAGAGAAAATCCATGGATTAAGTAAACAGCGATAAAAATTGAACAACTACTATCTTGTGTCCAGAATCCGTTTCCGACGGATTAATAAATCCCCTACGGATCTCCCTCACTAGAGGGGTCACAGCCAGTTAGTCGCTAGGCCACATGGAGCGTCCCCACGTGACTGATGAATGCTATTCGCGGGCCCAAAGCAATGTTGTGCCTACTCTCAGACGTAGGTGGATTCAGGGGCGGACTTCCTGACCGTGATATGCCAGGGCAAACTCATAGCATCGTTGTATCCTTTCCAGCCAAAAAAACCGCATCCAAGTAACTGGGAGCTGGAAAGAAGGCACCTCCCAGTTACTTGGAGTTCGAAGGTTGGAGATTTGGAGTCGCTTCCAAAAAGTAAGCTCCACTCCGGGGGAATGCAACGCTCTCCCAAAAACTCATGGGACTAGAGCCGCGCAATCTGCCCCTGTGTTTTCAAACTATATGCATCCTACAGTTATAGGAAAAAGTCTCCTGACTAAAGCGTGGAACGGTAGTGTCCTCACGAGGGATGAGGTTACAAAAGTCATCTATGATGCCGAAGCGGAAAAGGACTAGGATGACAATCTCTACTTACAATGCTTGAACGCTTGCATTGGATGCGGCCATTGAAGATCTGATGATGCAAGCCAGAAAATTTAACTACGACATCATCGGAGTGAACAAGACAAGACGACGACACCGACTGAACTCGGTATATAAAACTGGAAAGAAATGTTCTTAGGAACATGCGACAGTAGAGGAGTTGGTGGAGTTGGTGTCCTCGTCCACACGAGTGTGGCAAAGAACATCGACTCTTTCGAACAAATTACGCCCTGAATCTGACGCCTTCGGATGAGAAGATGTTGTTGAACACCAGCTTTGACTATCCACATTGCCTATGCTCCAACATCAATCTTCGAAGAAGTTGAAGCTTTCTAGATGGATCAAAAAAAGTTCTGCAGAGAAGACCACACATTCAATTGTTGATCATTGTTGGTGATTTTGAGCGGGTGTAGTGCAGTCGGTAAGAGGTTCCGTTGCCTGCACGATCAACGGGAGGTTCGAATCCGCCCTAGTGCTCACCAAGTCTTTTATCTTTCCGGAGTCGATAGATTGGTGCCAGACTTCTTTTAGGATAAAAACACTGATTTGAAACATCGGCTAGACACCGTAAGCTATCGCACAGGCCAGCTCTACGTTCGCAAACCTCAAACAATATTAAATCGAAGTGAACGTGGTGGCACCTCCCAGGCGGATTGATTAACGCCAGACCCCTTATCCTTCTACTGGTGATTTCAAGCCCAAGAAAACTGACTTTTTTGAACAAATTACGACCCGAATCGGACGTCTTCGGATGAAGATGTGGTCCAGCGCCAGCTTTGACAATCTCCGTCGTTTACGCTCCAACATCAAGTTACGAAGAAGTCGAGACTTCCTATATGGATCTAGAGAAGTTCTACAGAGAAGATCACACCTTTCAAAGGTTATTGCTGGTAATTTTAACGTCAAGATTGATCTTAGAAGGAACCTGAGGAACTTCACATCAGCAACAGCCGCCTCCAGTGGAACGAACGGAGAGGAGAAGCTTTTCGAGTTTATTATGACGACTGAGCCCCACCGATGCAAACTCGCAATTCCAGAAGCCCCCTCTCTACGCTGGACGCATGAGTCATCCGGTGGGGAGTAAAATACTGAGATTGGTCCCATCATTGTCAGTAAAAGTTTTGCCTGACGGATGTAGATGTTGTGCAAAAGTTTTATAAGGGATCAAACCATTGGCCCCGGGGAATATTTTCGCATCACCCGGAGAGAGAAGAAAGCCGTGAAGTTGAGAAAGCGAAGTCCCGGAAGCGCTTAGAAAGATCCCACAATGGACGACATCGACGAGGAACACGACTGGCTCGTTGAACACCTTCACGACTGCACGAGTAGGGCTGAGAGTTTTAAAACCACGAAGAGATGCCTGTCTTCAGAAACTTTTGACTTCAGAAACTAATACGCCTGCGTGAAGCAGCAGGAACCGCAGGCAACCAAGAAGCGTTGTCCTAGCCCGTAGAGCTTTGCAGACAGGTGCAGAAGTAAATGGTGCGGAATACCAAGATGTTCGACTGCAGGATTATGTAGATGTGAAAATAATTGACGAAGAAACCACCTAGTTTCAGGCCACACATCTGACAAGACCAATTTCTGGAGACATATTTGAAATGAGCAACGCATTCCGTAAATGTTAAAAGTTGCACCGAAAAAGAGGAAATAGGGCAAAATGCAAAACATGCAATGTGGAAATTCATTCACTTGACATTGACATTCATTTGACATTTTAAAATGTGTGGATTTCAAAGTTATAGCAGGCAGGTAAGGTTAAACTCCTAAAAAAGCTTATCTCCACTGAAGTGTGAAACACTTAATCATATGTTGCGAAATAAAAAAGAAAAAGGGTCACACTTTCAGCGAATGGTCGAAGGAATATGGCGCGATATTATGCTGATGGAAGATGATCGGGACATGGCGTGGTGGCGTTTCACCAGAAGCGCAGTGCAGGAACAGCTGCCTATGGTTGGTTACAAAGCCAAGAAGAAATTTATGCTCGCAGTTATACTTGTACTTCAGACGCAGAAGTCCACGACTGCTGCACAAGCGCCTGGATATGATTCTAAGCACCCCGAATATGTGAGTGGCATCGAGATCAAGGGACAATAACGTCAGAGACCCTCGAAGGGAAAGTCCTAATTCGAAAATGCAAATTCGCAACAGTATAAGCTCAACTTATGGAATTTTTTTTAAAGCGAATCTTCTTGTTAGGACAAAAACACTCTATTCAGTAAAAAAAAAAACTACACAATGCACAGATTCACGCTACGTGCTACAGAGTAGTTCAAGACTTTGCTTATTAAATGCCTGTAACCAAGTACACAAATAATCAAACCTCATTTTAGGGTTTTTAGCTGGTTTTTTAGAACCATTTATTTTTATAAGCAGGTAAACAAATATCTTTTACTGTCAACAGCAGCCTTCCCTTACCAAATTTCAACTAGGGCTAGGAAGCAAATACCCCGCTGCGTTTCGATGTTAACCGTTGGCACTTTCACCCTCAGGAATGGGAAGAAACACAAATACATCACTTGGTACAAGATTACTTGGAAGTTATACTTTAAATTAATTTTAGGATCTAACTTATTTCAAGAAATGACAGTATCGTGACTTACAAAATTGTAAAGAGACTCCGAAAAAAAAGCTTCATTTAAAACGATTTTTCAAGATTCTTCAGTAAAATACAAGACTGCATAGTAGGCAAAATCCTTTTTATTAGATTTAGGGATGAATACTTTTTTCAAAGTGAAAAAAAACATAGAAATACAGTATAATACAACGTAGAAAGTGACATAGAAAAAAATTATTCTCAAAACGTTATATTTCGTTCAAAAAAGAACCTTTCACTCTATAAGATTGAAGGCGTCACCCCACGAATCTAAAGTGTTACGGATTTCGGGTGGAGTATTCGTATACGGGATAGAAGATTCCGGAGAGGGAGGGAGGGGAGGGGAAAGGGGGGGGATGATTTTGTTCATTTCCTCCTAATTGCCGTAAAAAGGAAGATACGGCTTCGAGTGTTCCGGCGCGCAATTTTCCACAAGAAGTTCGATTGGAGCGCGCCAGCCTTGTGCACGGGCTGCATTTTCCGGGCCGTTTTTTACGGCAATTAGGAAGAAATGGACGAAATCACCCCCTCTCCATAATCTACTATCCCGTGCGCGAATACTCCACCTGAAATCCGTACCACCTCAGATTCATGGGATGATGAATTTGAGAAAATCCATAAACATGCCTTCAAAAATTTGTCGATTTTTATTTCTCTAGATCATGAATGTGCTGTCTGGCAAAACGAGCATTTCCCACATCTTTTTTTTTGCATTTAGAGACGTCAACTCCGCTGAAGCTGAAAAAGAGAGCTCGCCATTTATCCTCACTCTCTAAAATTGGGAATTTTGAATTTTAATTTCGAGAAATGAACACAGATCAAGTTGTCGATGGTGTAGGGATATTCGTATTTATCTCGAAAACAAACAAAAGCGGTGCAAACTAACCAACGGTATACTCTCCGCTATTGATTTTACCATCGTTACCAACAACTCCCATCGACCAATGGTTTTTCGGTGCTCCTTATTGGTTTTTTCCATGTTTTTTATTCGTCTTTAGTGGTTTTTTCAAAGCTTTCTCGCTCTTTTTTATTTCTTTTTTCCTCGTTGCATCCTTGTGTTGTGTCCTTCCTGCACAAAACAAATATTACAAGCAGCCTCACTGGCCTTATCACTGCTATTAAAGGCAGAAATACCAGGAAACTGACGAGGAACTGACGATACCGTTATAAGGTAGAAGTTATGAACAAAATGGCTGATTCCTCAATTGGCAAATTTGATATCGGATATCTTCAACACTTCACTTTGACCGTTCTTTGTCTTTGCTTTTTTTTTGTTGTGAAGATGGTTTCAGTGCAAGAAAACAAAACACCGCCTAAAAATCCAGGAATCAAAGACATCAAGAAACCTGAGGCATCAGTTCACACAACTAAACATTTCTTCACGCCCATAAAATAGACGTAATGGAATCACGCAAGGCGCATCTCAGAACTAATACGATTGTAGGCAGTGGCTTTTTCGGGTAATTTCAGCAGTAATTCGTTTTACTCAGTTTCAATCCCTTTAGTGTAAAGAATGGCCTCGTTTGCCAAGGTTTGCATCGGAATCTGCTTGTGCGTCTGGTGAGCACTGTTTTGCCTCTCCACTATGATAGCTGCAAATTACACCTCTAACATTACTCATTGCCGGAAAAGATCATTCATCAAAAGTTTGGACGTGAACACCAATTCGAAGCAATATTTATAATGAAAGTGGTTGCACGTTCCAGTCACAGCTGTCTATTTCTTAGAAGTTCCTACATTAACATGACATGCGAAACAGGCATTCACCTACAAGGAAACCTAAAAAATGTGTTTGAGTAGGTTATTTTTTGCTCAAAAGAATTGGAACATTACTTCAGGATGCAGGTGCTGAAGCTACAGCAACAATTTCCGTTTACTCAAAAGATGAGACTTTTACTCCTCTGTACGCTGAGCCAACTACCAACAACGATTATTTTTCGTCTCACGCTCGCTACCAAACGCCGCTAACAGAGGAGTACCAAGTTGCAACGACGTCCAACTATGAGAAGCTGTTGTCACCACCCTATGAACACTCTTACGCAAGCACCTACCCAGAGGTTTCAGTAAATGAAAAGAGATGCCTCTACCTGAATATGCCACATATTTTCCAGAATCCCAGCCGTCCTGCACAACCCACTACAATTCCTTATTACTCCTCTTACACCCGGCCAGTTGTTCCACAGTACGGATACGGCTATACAAAGTTGAAATGCAAGTTATATCCGTATTGACCTGCAGGATGTTTAAATACAGAATTTTTAGCCCATTCTAATTCACCTTAATTAGATAATCACATTTCAGGCTGTTGTTCTCTTCCTTCTTACGATCAGAAGCAGGAATTACCGCAGTCATACAAGTGTCCAGCTGGGAACAAAGGACCACCGGGACCAAAAGGGTGAGTCGTTTTTGCATCCTCAAGAATCAAAAAGACAATCAAAGAGTGCTGTATCTTTTAGACAGCCAGGTGATCCTGGAACGCCCGGTAGTCCCGGGTATGATGGCGAACCAGCGTTCTTCGTTACTTCCGCATATTCTGTCGAGAGATCATTAGGACGCCTACCTTGCCCATCTTGTCCTCCAGGACCCCCTGGACCTCCTGGACCCAAAGGTCCGTCAGGGTATCCAGGTTACAAAGGTTTGCGAGGGATAGCAGGAACTCCCGGAATGCCTGGCAGACCAGGACCTGTCGGATCTATTGGCGATATAGGAAAGAGAGGGCGACCGGGTATGATAGGATACAAGGGATCTAGGTTTGCAGAAGTCTTAACTTTCAATCCTTCCTTATGTCATTTTCATTTTAATTACCTTGAAAGGAACAAATTTTAGAGGGGCTGACGGTACTCAAGGAAGCAAAGGCAAACCAGGTGCTCCAGGCCCACCAGGAGCAATTGGAAGTCAGTGAGAGATGTGATTTCGCAGAAAAAAAGTGAATACATATTTTGATTACATCACTTAAACTTTCACTTTCAGTTCCTGGTCCTAGGGGAATTGGCGGGACACCTGGAGATTATGGACCTCCAGGAAGACCAGGTCCTCTGGGACCGCTGGGTGAAACAGTGTGTTTTCCAAGTGCTTGTAACTTCAAAAAAGGAGAAATGGAGACACTGCTCAGGGACTACACGGATTGGATGGTTTGGATGGAGTGGCTGGACGAGAGGGACAGCATGGAAAGGATGCACTGTATTGTTCCTGTCCAAGCAAAAACTCATTTGTGAACATTACATTTGCATCAACATCAACAGAATATATTGGTCCTGTCGCAAAAGGAGAGTACCGCAACTCTGCCAAAGAGAACAGCGACTTTGATGAAATACAAAAGTCTCCATTGGAGTCAGAAATTGTTTCATATGGAGTGAGATGCTGCTGTTATGCACCGTTTCTAGTGCACCTTTGAAGGGACTTTTTCAGGGCGGCTCTCCTGGCAGAAACCCATATCGGGACGAATCGTTGTACCACAATTTCGAGTACGAGAGGAGATCATCTAAGACTAAGTAGAAGAAACAAAAACTAATAAACAACATCTCGCCAATAAAGAAATTTTCAGCGGACAAATTTACGACTGGACTGGCAAGAATGCACTAAGTAACACCCACATGGAGACAAAGCGGTACCCGAATACACACAAAAACAGAAGGATGACACATTACGAAAAATGAGGTAGCACGTGTCACTATATATGCTCCATCTAATTTATTGTGGTAATAAAAATTTGTTATGTCCGCGCTGTCACATAATTTCGAAGAAATTTCTCACTGTTAGAACAAGACAAATGCAATAGAAGCTTGACAGAAAGCAAAACTGTAGCAAAACGTGAACACCGATGGCACAAATGCAGTACCACAACGAAAGTAAATACAGTAGAATCGCTAATTCTTCGACAGAAGGCGAAAAAGACACGAATCCGCGTCTTTTTCGTCTTTTTTTCATAACTCACCTAACTTGATCTTTATTATAAGATCTACACATCAATAGATTCGCAAAGGCGAGCTCTACCGATTGAATGTAAGTAAAACTTCCAAAACTTACCAGGGAAACAGTTTCTGAAAGCACTACCTGCGGGTACACATTAACAAGGCTGACTCCGAGATAATCGCGCCCCAACGATACATGATGTGCTCTGAACATATTTTCGAGAAGTGAAATGATAGCTACATAATCGTAATCTACATAATATTGCGAACAATTTGGTATCTCTCACAGCTATAACTCCATGACTCTGAAGATTTTGTAAATTTGACTGAAGTGACATGTTTGAACTCCAGGAACGAACGACATTATCAGCTTAAAAATTGTTTTCTTGCAAAATATGCAAGAAAACTATTTTTTGTAGGAGCACCTTATCTCTTGATTTTCCAGCTCAACAGGATTTTTTGTTTTTTGCAGCTAAAATTACAACTTCGGTACTTTGCGTTTTTTACTCTGATTTTTGACAGTTCATAAATGTAGATATGTTTAATTAGGAAGAAGAGATCTATTGAATGGTGGTAATTTCAGAAAATTCTCTATCATTCGAATTTTCATCACAAACTACTTCAGTCTCTATGGGAGGTTATTGTCATCCAGGGACGCCGATCCAGATACTTGAGAACACACATCGAGCTACGGCTCTATTACCGCATTGATTACTACATTTGAAAAGAATAGAATAACTATTCTTCTTCCTGATTAAACATATCTACATTATATGTGAAGAAACTTCCAGTAAATCAAAAAAATAAGCTTTCTCTAAAAACACATGAAAAGTTCTATACTTTTGCAGGTTCAAAACTGACCGCAGCTGAAACATATTAAAGAAGAAATCGGAAAAATATAAAGGACAAGAACTGTTCTCTATTGTATTGCGCCGACAGATGGCTAGCCTCGTTTGTTAGCGATTTATGAACTGTCAAAAATCAGAGTAAAAACGCAAAGTATCGAAGTTGTAATTTTAGCTGCAAAAAACAAAAAATCCTGTTGAGCTGGAAAATCAAGAGATAAGGTGCTCCTACAAAAAATAGTTTTCTTGCATATTTTGCAAGAAAACAATTTTTAAGCTGATAATGTCGTTCGTTCCTGGAGTTCAAACATGTCACTTCAGTCAAATTTACAAAATCTTCAGAGTCATGGAGTTATAGCTGTGAGAGATACCAAATTGTTCGCAATATTATGTAGATTACGATTATGTAGCTATCATTTCACTTCTCGAAAATATGTTCAGAGCACATCATATATCCTTGGGGCGCGATTATCTCGGAGTCAGCCTTGTTAATGTGTACCCGCAGGTAGTGCTTTCAGAAACTGTTTCCCTGGTAAGTTTTGGAAGTTTTACTTACATTCATTCGGTAGAGGTCGCTTTTGCGAATCTATTGATGTGTAGATCTTATAATAAAGATCAAGTTAAGGTGAGTTATGAAAAAAAGACGAAAAAGACGCGGATTCGTGTCTTTTTCGTCTTCTGTCGAAGAATTAGCGATTCTACTGTACAATCGGCGTCCTAAGAATTCTATTGCATATATGCACTAGTCCTTTATACATCTGATTTTCTTTTCACTTAGTAATCTTAATCATTGATCTCGACATACCAAATCCAACCAGATCTGTTCCAGCACCGCAGTCTTGATTTGCATCAAAAGCCTTCATATTAACAAAAAACTTGAATAATTTCCCTCACAAACACTTTTACAAATTGGCGACCAAAAAGTAATTTCTCGTTTTACCTTTGTGAGACATCAGGAAGTATTATGGAAAAGATATGTCTCTCTTAACTTCTAGAGTTGTAAAAACTAAAATTCTTCGAAAATGCATAAGTTTCACGGCTTCCCCCATAATGTAGCTCCATTGGCTTTTCCATAATACTTCCTGTTGTCTCACAGGGACAAGCTACAAGCGATGATACTTGAAGCCACTTTTTTCGATTTCCAATCGACGCTTCGATTTATTGAGATCTCCCTTCATCGGAAACTTCGTCGGCGTCGATCAACCTGTTTTTTCTTGAGGCTGAGATCACGCTTGTTACAGTGTCAGTTGTTCTGAAGCTTAAAGATACAAGGCGAAGGAAGCAGCTACGAACATGTGTTACTATTATATCGACTTAGGTAACGACTAATATGAAAATTACACCAGTGCGCACCAATCACGAAGCCTTTTTTTCCAAAATTACAAAAATTGTGGTTCCCAGGACCGTAAAGCTTGCCAGAAGAGGAGAAAAATGAAGGGAGCAACGAGAAAAGACAAGGGGATAGTCCACGTTAGATGAACACATATTATGGGATGGAAAATCTAGAAAAATAGATGTCGCGATTTTCAAAGATTTAGCTGGTATAATTACACTGCTTTTGGTCTGGGACTAGTTTGGAAAAGTACTAAGTAAATAAAGGACATCGACATTAGGATAAATGAGGTCATGAGTACGAAGTCAAGAAAAAGAAGGTAAATTATACGACTCTTCCTGAACTAAGCCTTGCGTCCTGCTTTGAAGTGAGTTGCTTGAATTTCACCTACAAAATGGAAAATACTGAGTATGAGTAGGGTCAAGCGTGTAGTTGGGTAAAAATCCACCTGAAAACGACTCCTCTCCTCTAACACCCCAAGGAGACCCTTCAGCCAACGACCCACTCATCTCGTCACTTATATTTATTTTTATAGCAACTCATGGTAATGAAAGACTAGTTATAATAAACAGATTTAAAGTAGCAAAATAGACTTTTAATAAATAAATCAAAATAAAATAATATAGCAAATAATAAATACTACTATAACGAATTTTAATGTAAAGTACTGCATGTGAGAGCAACAGAGAAAACAAACAAATAACACACCATTTCCTACTAATTGCACACAATTTTCATCGGCAACGAAAGCGAACAGTTGAGAGTCCAATCCCCGCAGGAATTGTTCCATTTTTGCGAAGTTGGAACAACAACTAATACCAGAACGCATTTTTAAAGCATTTTCCACTATTTTATACTTCCAACACAATTTTACTCATTCACAGTGATTACAAACAATGTGTGATTCGATCCCGCCTGAATCTCGATTTTTGCAAAACTGGGAAAAAAATTACTGAGAAGAACATTCCACCAGCAGCGTTTCTGAAATTGTATTCAGAGCACTGCTCATCGCATATAGGTGTTATTTAGAGGTCATTTTAGCGATTAGAACCAGGCCCTGACTGGAAATTACTGCCGGACTGGTCGGATTTAGTAGCTTGAAATAAATATGAATAACGGACTACAGAAGAGATGGAGGAAGATAAAGGTGGCTGCTTTCTGTGAACGGAAATTTGCGCTTTGAAAGGGCTGAAATATCTTTTTCAAGGACTCTCTGGTTTTTTTGAAACCTAGTTGACAAAAAGTTGAAAAATTTAGCATTTTCATCAACTTTCGCTCAACTAACTTTTGAGAGAAAGAAAACTAGCTGTACTAAAATAAAAATGAATTATGATAACAAAACTCTTCCTCTACAAAATGCTTGAAACGGAATTCGTTTTTACTGACTGCTACCTGAGTTATTGCACTTTGTTTGAAGTCCTACAGATTTTGACGCGTAGCCGAAAATCTGAGATTTCGCACTTTTCTCGTTGTGAGATTACGGCAGCGCGGTTGAAAAATTCGACGCCATATTTTGATAGAGCATCAAAGAAAACTTTTGAGTGCAAATTTTGGTCTCTGTAGATGTTATGATTCTCTCAAAAGCTAGTTGAGAAAACCCAAAAATTTGAGGCTAAATTTAGGATTTTTCTCAACTAGGCTTCGAAATAACCAGGAAAGCTAGAAGCACCAAAATTCGTAGAAATATAAAAGAAAACTCTTTCTACAAATCGCAGCCAGCTTTATTGCATAAAATTCACTTTTCCTAATTACGCTTGTAGATGTCTTTTTTCGCTCTGTTACAGCATCAAAATTGCTTTTGCGAGTAATAGCACTCACTGTCGGATGCGGAATGTGAAATGTTTTAACTCTCGTATATTAAATGAACAAATCCCGCTTTGTCAAGGATTGATCCCTGACACTCGCAATAAAATCAGTTAAAGAGCGACACATCACTTTGCTCCATCGAATGGTATGGTGTTTTGCATCAACTGGCTTTTCCATAGAGTACGTGATATATTTTTCCCACGGCCTCTTAGTACTCAATACGAGGTCACCTCTGGTTGGCTTCATTTCTCATAAATAAAGTAATAATACAGGAATTTGCAATACCAAGATTTGGTGGTTGATGGTGCATTACTTAGATCCAGTTATCCAGTTAAATTCTTAGGAGGATTAAAAAGATTTCTAGCCACGTGCATTTAAAACACATTGTTTTCCATTTCATTACTTTTACAACTTTTATTGTAATATTTACATATTCCCCATATTTACTTGGTTATTTGAAGGTTAGTTCTCAAATTGACAGCTGATTGTAAATTCCGGATACTCCTTCGTTCTGACTCCTTCACTGACTCAGTGTTTTCTATTTTCTTGATGAAATTTTTCTTAAAACTATTTACTTTAAAGCAAGGTTGCAAGGCTTAGTTTAGAACGCATTGTATTATAAACACCTTTTTTTGCCTACGTATTCACAACCAGTCGTATTTATCCTAATCTCAATGTCCTTCTTTGTTTTGTATTTTTCCAAACTAGTCCCGTATCAAAGAGTGTGTAAGTGTACCAGCAAAATCTTTAAAAAAGTACTTCACGCCGTTTATTTTTCCAACACTTTGCATCTCTTCATATTTGTTCATCTAACTTGGACTACCCCCTTGTCTTTTTTTCTGTCTTTAATTTTTCTCCTCTTCTGGCAAGCTTGCGAACCCCTCCTTCCCTGACAGCCCTCTTACGACCCCTGATGAGAAATTCTCAACGAACGCTTAACCCCGAGTATGAGGGAAGAGATCAAAACGAGTGAGTACCTGGTATCCACAATCAGCTGTTAATTTGAGAACAAACAATCAAATAACGAAGTAAATACAGTACATCATCATGATCATGGTATATAATAACGGGGTTATTCTGTCATGTGTGTGTGTGTGTGTGTGTGTGTGTGTGTGTGTGTGTGTGTGTGTGTGTGTGTGTGTGTGTGTGTGTGTGTGTGTGTGTGTGTGTGTGTGTGTGTGTGTGTGTGTGTGTGTGTGTGTGTGTGTGTGTGTGTGTGTGTGTGTGTGTGTGTGTGTGTGTGTGTGTGTGTGTGTGTGTGTGTGTGTGTGTGTGTGTGTATCTGGTTGCGTCGGCGCTAGAAAAGCTAGAGAATGTGGTGAGCCGGTCCCCGTCAAGGGTGTTCCTTGATCCTCTACCAAAATATAGCACCGAATTTCTCAACCGCTCTACGGTAATCTCGCAACGAGAAAAGTGCGAAACTTCAGATTTTCGGCTGTGCGTCAGAATCTGTACGACTTCGAACAAAGTCCAATAACTCAGCTAGTGGTCTACAAAATGAATTAGGCCTGAAGTATGTTATAGAGGATGACTTTTGCTATCAGAATTCACTTTTATATCCTTCCAAAAGCTTCAATTCTCTAAAAAGCTAGTTGAGAAAAAGCTGATAAATTTACTAAAATCCTCAACTTTTTCTCAACTAGCTTTCAAAAAACCAGAACGTACCTGAAAACGATATTTTAACCACTTTATAGCGCAAATCTTCCTTAAGAAAGAGCTGACACACTTGTCCTCCTCAGTTTCTTCTGCTGTCCTCTTCTGTTGTCTTCTGTTGTTCATGTTTACTTCGACCTAACAATATCCGACCAGTCCAGCAATAATTTCCAGTCAGGGCCTGGGCTAATCGCTCTGACATCTAATAACACGTAGATGCGGCGAGCAGCGCTCTAAATACAATTTCAGAAAAGTCGCCAGTGAAATGTTCGTCTCAGTATTTTTCAGTTTTGCAAAAATCAAGAATCCGGCGAAGATCGAACTATTCATTCTCTGCAATCACATTGTCTATGTCTATGCGTAAAATTGTGCACGAGAAGCAGAAAATAGTGAGAGAATGCTTTTAGAATGCGTTCTGTGTCGGCATTAGTTGTCTTTTCCAATTTGCAAAAGTGGGAAAATCCCGGCGGAGATCTAACCATTAACCGTTCCTTTTCATTGTCGATGAGTAAAATTGAGTGCAAGTAGCAGGAAATAGTGTGAAAATGGTTTTAAAATGTTTTCTCAGTCGTTTTCCTTTCGCAAAATAACGATTCCGGCAGGGATCGAACTTCTGAGCATTTGATATCACTATTAGAAGATGAATTGTGTCGTCGGAGACACTTTGAAAGCCTCCTCATATTTTCAACTTAACAGCTTTTCTAGTTGTGCACATATGCACTGGTACACTCTTAATCATTGCAGTGAGTTATCAATGGCGTCTATATTGTATTATACTTTTTTTTATTTTACTTGCAGCACTTTATACAAATATCCATTACTTATTTCGATTTATTTATTAAACCTCGAACTTGTTTAATTTCTTTAATTCTGTTTATTATGATTAATTTTTGATTGCTAAATATATGAGCGGCTATACTAGAAAGAATTAAATGAGGAAGTCGTTCTCTGGAGGGTCTTTAGTAGGGAAGTCGTTTCCAGAAGGGTTTTTCTATTCTAGTCATTCCACTACTTTTTCTTCGAATAATACTTGTCACACACGGCCACTATCGATTTCACAACGTTCCGATGCATGTCGATAGTGTCAAACAAGTTTCTCTGTCGATGGCCGTGCTGTTATGCCTGTTTCGGCTCCGCTTCGTGTTCTAGCATTTTTTCTGTTGATTCGAATGGCGCAACAATGCTCAAAGGTTAATAGTTTGATCGTCACAGATGACTAGTTACGGATAAACTTCATCCAATAATCTAACAATGCAAATACAATCAGGTGAAAGTTTGATAGACTGTTTGACTGATTACTGAACCCTAAAGCACTAATTGACAACTTTCAACGGGTTGTTCAACGAATTTTCATCTTTAGCTCCTCTTTCTGCCGTGAAAGGAAGATTAAAGTGTGTTTTCTAATATTTGGTGAAGATGGAACAAATAAAAATTCATTACACATCTTTGCAGAGCAATTCTCAGCACCAACTTTCTCTTCGAACTAGGCCTGTAGGCGCTGCTCTTTGCGTCTCTTGTAAGGACTTCCTGAACGAAATAAAATTGGGCGTCCCAAAAAAACTCGACATACTAGTTGATAGGACGCGAAAAGCTGGCAAGTTTTTGTTTGGAAACCTTTTTTTCTAGTGCACTTATTCGGAACGTTTAGCTCGCGATAGCCTGCCTTTTTACAATTACTTCGACAACACCATCGTCGACTTTCTCTCGACCAGTGTTCGAAACTGTTCAAAAAGACTTCTCAGTTACATTGATCCTAGTCGAGAGTGCACGATGCTCATGATGTGTTAATTTGTTCAGTGATGTATGACTCACTCGCTTATAGCTATGATATAAAATACCAGACTTTGGTGCAAAAAACTTGACACCTTAAAAGATTGCATTACCTGACGACATGATTACAATTAGGCCAAAGGTTGATAGGTGGTTGTGAACTTTAATCTACTCACTTCTGCTTCCTTTCCCCGTCTGTGAAAACGTTCCCCTGGTTTCGTATTCACAACAAATGAATATTCTAATTAGCATCAAAGTTACAACGATCTCCGATTCCCATACTATCTTCTGCAACATTTCTTATGATAGAGAAACCCACAAGATGAATCATGCAGAACGCGACTTACAGTAACCACACATTTAGGCGTGTAAATTGTGCAGTGTGTGCACTCCTCACGCATGGTATTTCACGGCAAAGTTAGAAAATGACGACTTATTAGGTGGTTGCTGATGTAGTTTTTGAAATACTTTTGCTATTTTCATCTACCTTTCAGACTGATGTGAGTTTAAATAGTTGGTCCAATGGTCCAGAAGACACGTAAACTCTGTAATTGCAGAGGTTTATAAATTTTTCATTCTCATCTAAGCTCAGTGACAAGTAAAACCTTGATTTCAACTTGTAAACTAATGTGGAGGTAACCTTAACCTGTCGAATTTCCAATAAATATTGACATAATGGTAAGGTCTCTTTGCTTAGTTTCCTCTCTAAAATGAATTTCCAAAAATTTGAAAATTTTCCAGAAATAAAATCTTAGCGACACGGTGAGCGATTTCAATGTTGGTTGCGAAGAAAAATACACAGTGAAACAACAAATAAAAACTTAGGTTGCCACTAGACTGTTCTTAGAACTGGAACCTCAACGCGGTAAAATTGTGTACTACGACGTCGAATTCCTGCCCTGGAGCCAGATAGCTGTAAAATGGGGTGGGACGGGTCCCACGGGGTTGAAATGGTGCGCCGGTGCCAGAAAGCTAGAGGCGGAGAGACGGGTTCCATCTACTTCCAGCATGTCTCCCCAACAATTTTGTCATCCTTTTTCAAAAGGAGGTAACACACGTGCAAACGACTGCTTAAATGCAATACGTAATAACCAACAGTTTACGCGATCTGACGTAGAATGTTATTTTTATCACTACAATAGTGATATTCACGTCATTCCATGATAGCACACCATTCTTGCTAATAGCTGAGAACGGAGCAGACTCATACTTCGAATAATGTTTCAAAATGTGGAGGTTTGAGGGAAACATAGACGTGAAATCAAGCTGGATTGCTCTCCAAATATAGAACTGAGGGTTTAAAGAAAAACCATAAAATCATTCACCTATTCTTAAGTATTCGGGTAAAAATAATGGATAAAGCTTTGATAAGAAAAAGCAATTCTAATTTCCCAAAAAATGTCGCTACTGCTGTTTCTTATTGGTTGGTTAAAACGAGCGGAGCGAACACCAGAATAAGCTTGAAGTCCGGCTTCAGCCGGACGTTCAGGCTGGTAAATAATAATAACAATATAACTGCACATAAATGATAGGGTGCCATCATAAGTTAGCTTATAATGTGCATTCGCACACGCAGCAACATATCTTACGCGTACTGTTCGTGGTTGTACCGGGCATATTGTTTTCCCATCTTGTTTGTTTACTTTTATCCTTCTCTTTTCTCTTAGTAACTTTAGCTTACATGTCATAGATCCTCTAAAACTAATGCTTAGGGCCCCGATTGATTAACACTTTTACTTCCTGAGATAAGGGCGCCACTAGGTGCTCCCATGCCAACTACACTTTACCCCAAATCGTTAACCGACATTTGGTTCCTCTTACTGTTTCAAAGCTAAGGTGTTCGGTCTCCAAATAAATGTTGGTATTCCATCACTTTTCACAGGTGATTGCTGTCAGCTCTATATAAGATCGAAAATCCAGTGATTCTCTCGTGATGCGCTGTGTTCTCTGCAGTTCTCATTTGAGATATTTCCCTATTATTGTGACGAACAGTACTTAAACTCCCTGCTTACGGAAACTAATCGCATCGAATTCCATAGTTCACCCTACGTCCTAGCCGTTGTAGCCCCTCTAGTTGCCGGTCGCATCAATAGCAGCATGGAGGATGGTAAAATTCGCATCATGGGAAAGTTCTGCAACCTCAGATAATTTACAAGTGTACATCCCTCAGTATCAGGCTTCCCCTCTAGGCTGCGACCATTGGATGCCGTGGACGGGAAACCTGATGTATACTTGTAACGTTCTGTAACGCGGTCAGTTGCGCCCTTATTTCTAACTTACTTTTTTCTCCTGGTAGCTTTAGGTTATATGTCAGAGATTATCTAAGACTAATGCTTAGGCCTTAGGGCCCCGACTGATTTGATCATTTAATCGAGAAATGAGGAAGGCACTGAGACAAGCCACTAAAGCACACTTCGGCGCAGATTTTGTTTCTGCGGCCGCGTCGCGGCAGGCCACATTGGGGCAGGGCCGCCTCGGCGCAGGCTTTTACTGTTTACTATCCGCAATGGTGAGGACATGTAAAGCTTTGTTCTTGCTTCATTTTCTGTCGTTCCTTCAATGTCGTTCTTCTCAACAGTCCTGCATCGCTTTTGGTACGCTATTGCTCCTTTTCTAATTTATTGCTACGTTGCTTATATGAAGGAGATGTTTCTTCTACATTGAAGGAACGACAGAAAATGAAGCAAGGACAAAGCTTTACATGTCCTCACCATTGCGGATAGTAAACAGTGAAAGCCTGCTCCAATGCTGCTGTGCTCCAAAGTGGCCTGCCGCGACGCGGCCGCGGGGGCAACATCTGCGCCGGGGTGTGTTTTAGTGGATTGTGGCAGTGAATGTACCCCCTCCTACATTTTACCCCACAAATTCTCTTCTCCATATTTTTTTAATGATTGAATTGCCTATTGGTGTTGTTGTTGCAAATCCCGTTGCATTGTAAGGAAGAAATTCGAGCATGACGTGATTGTGGGATTTCTTTAGATGGGCTTTTGGCCGTTATTTTGGGAGATGGACCATGACAGCCTTATAAGTGCCGGCGGTGCACTGCAGAAGCTCAAGATGTATCCATACTTCGATATCGCACACTATCTCTTAGTAAGTATAATATTGTTGGTATTGCAATTGGAGCTTTCTCTCCTGCTCCTTTTCTTTCACCAATTACAATTAGCGAAGTTGTTTGAAGACTAGCATTGAGTTGTCGTCCATGAACAGAATTATCCCACATTATGGTTCCTTCTGTAGCGAGAGGTCTAGGCAACTTTTTATTCGAGTGCACCACATCAGATATTTATATTACATTATTTGTTTGATAATATTATTTGACATCCACAACAGCAACATATTATTCAACCAATTAGAGATCATTGCTCGCAAGTCTTGTTTGGATCGCAGCTTATCTTCGAAGGGGACACTA
Organism: Necator americanus; assembly: GCF_031761385.1. Lineage (NCBI taxonomy): Eukaryota > Metazoa > Nematoda > Chromadorea > Rhabditida > Ancylostomatidae > Necator > Necator americanus. The sequence continues at coordinate 41,829,535 of NC_087372.1, forward strand.
AAGTAACGAAGTTTGCGAGCTGAAGCAAACAAAGTCTCGTCATCCTTGAAATACATCAATTTAAACAACGGTGTTGGAACAATAGAAACGTTCCATGGTAACTAGTATATCGTAGTTGTGAAAACATGAGTTTGTGGCGTATTTCAGCTATAAATCCGAAAAATAGTGTAGAGTAAAGAATGAGAATTCATCTCTTTTCTCGTTGGAGGATGGTATTGTACAAGTGATATACTACTCTTAATTGAAAGATGAATTTGTTTGTAAAATTTGCAATTTTTATTCATTCTTCCAGATCTATTTTGTCTCTTTCAAAGTAACCCTACTCCGACAAAGTACACTCACACCAACGTTTTGGCGGTTCACGTTGAACCTCTTCTATAGTCTCGAGGGGTGTTCCCACAATAGTCTTCTTAGTTTATTTAATAGCCAGAAGTCACAAGCGAATGCGGTGGTTGTGGATTTGGGTCGAATTTTTGGTACTGTGGTCACGAAAAATCAAGTGCAGTGTGAGACGGCACATTGGATTTAAATCCGCCCTGCCTTTTTTATTTCCCTAGTAAATGCTGTAGCGTCTGTGATTTTCGATCGTCAACATAGGAAAGAACTTCGTTTCCTCTTCACTTATGTGAGGCAGGATAAAGTAAAAGTGTGTCTGGCGTTAATCAATGAGTTTGTGGTGTGCCCCCATGTTCACTTCAATTCAAAATCGTTGGAGGTTTACGAACGTGGCCTATACAATGACTTTGAGTTGCGGTGGCTAGCCGATGTGTCAAGTCAGTGTTTTTATCTTCCCAGGCAAGTCTGGTACCAATTTATCGACCGCGGAGGGATGAAAGGCTTGGCGAGCACTAGGGCGGATCCCAACCTCCGAACGATCAGGAAGCGAAACCTCTAACCGACTGCGCTACACCCATCCTGTGAGGCACGGTGTTCTTAGCAATAGAAGAGGGTTGATGGAGCGTTAATTGACGCTGGCAGTTCTGTTCCCCTTAGTTGCACAGGTTTTCGAACTATAAGCTAAAGCAGAGAGTATGATGGTATTGAAGAGGTGAGCTCGGAGCCGTATGTTGTTGGTTTTCCTCGCTACACAACTGAGCCTCTTGTATGCAGGTTACCGTTTACCTTCTTCAGGGGTCTAGCTCATAGGATGCAACTCAAGTGATGAGGATTCTTTTGTCAACCGTGCAAAAGTGAAGGGCCCCTTCGCCAATTGTCCAAACGTCGAGAGGGTTGGAGCACCTGCTCCGACTATCGCGTGTATAGGAAATGTAAAATCATGGTGTTGGTGTATTTCCCCTGTTATCATATGTTCCGCTAAACAGTTTTCTCTATTGTCACTGACGCGGTTCAGTGTACGGTGTCGCTTCGTCTCATTCATTCCAATGATGTTGTACTTGATCGTTTCGACTTGCCTACTTTCAGATCGTCAGTGGTCACTTTGAATGCAAGCGTAGGTGCATTTTATGTGTAGAACATCATCGTAGTTTTCCGTTTTGACAGCCTACATGGCTGCCCCAAATCTTAGCGCCCCAGAATGAGTCTTCTGTGCCAAACGACAACGATTATTTCTAAAGCCCAATTGTAGGTTGCTAGCCTCTAGTCCCATGGTTTTTAGAGATAGGTCTTCAAAGAGTGCAGATAGGATTTATTTGATGGAGGCGACTCGAAACCGCTCTTCCCGCACCTTCCAGTCACTTGATTACAGGTGTTTGGTCGAGCCGACATGTAAGCAGCACGGATAGAATGAGTGAATTGTGAGACAGATGAAACAGTACGTTTTTCATTTCCCTTTCAGGGCAAGCACAAAGCGTTTTTGGTCTCACGTTTAGCTCCTATCTGTAACTGAGAGCATTCATTAGCAGTCGCTCTCTGAGTACATTTTGTCGTTTCAGATGTGTGAGTCGGTTCGAGGTGACTTAGGAGCTTCGTCACTGCCTTTCTCTCGACGTCACCCCTTTTCATGTTGGCTATCATCGATGTTAATGTGTTTCGCCGGAGGACTTTTGGCGTGTTTCATGCTTGGTGAGCCTGTCATAACACCATTTAGAAAACATGACGATATTTTGTTGGTGAGTAACTTCCGTTAATTATTTATCTTGTTTTAAAAGGTCGTGTACCTCGCAACTGACGAAGTTGGGGTCTTTGTGGGGAAGTATTAGAGTTTAGGGTATGGATCACGAGCATGGGGGTGACCTCGCTCGGTTCCCACAGCATCAATCATAGAGGATACACGACATGTAGGTTCAAGCTACTAATTAAAAAGGAAGTCAGAACTGGAACTACTACTGTGTTAACTTCACCAAATCTTCCAAACAAGGGCGCAAATGGAGTTGTGGGGCCACTCAGTGGCAGTCTTACTTCTGGACGATCTGTCTTACTTTTTTCTATTGGTAACTTTAGCTTATATGTCATGGATCTTCTAAGATAGTGCTTAGATCTTAGGGCTCTGACTGATTTAGTTATTTACTTCCATAAATAGGGGGACACTGAGTGGCCACCCCTAACTATGTTTTACTCCGAAGGAGTTCACGAGAAATAAATAACTAATTCATATCATGTGTTACTTCCAAAGAAAAAAAAAGCTGAAAACGAACTCCGTAGCAATCCACGATCAATAAGCATGCATGCAAGAACTTTTTTTCATACATTTTCGATTTGTATTTGCAAGTTGGTGGCTTTAAAAAAAAGCCGCTGGACTGGCCTTTATGAGGACTGTGCACATTCGTATGTGTATATATCACCTCATATTTGTCCATGTTTAAGAAATCGATATGGGTAGAAACAATCGTTGACTGACGATCATACGGCATCCTATACGCAAGGTATGCCGCAAGGGATATTGTGTACCTGCAATACAGGACGCACTTACCAGATTGATAGCGTGATTGGTAGCGTCAGTAATCAGTCGAACACCAATAAAACAATCTAAAATAAACGAAAACAAATAAAAAACGAACTAAAACAAACCATGTTTAGAAGGGTGCGAGAATGATACATGCCACCAGAAAAATAAGGCGACTACGAATAACATTTCAAAAACGAATACGGCCAACCTTTAGGCTTCTCAAGTTTTGAATCCGATAAGAAGTAAACTATTTATTGAGGTTTACAGTATTCCATGCTCATGTCCACCATGTACGCGGATTGCAACGATCATAATCGCATTCTGGACTTCTTGGATCTTTCGTCAATCTGCGTAAGCTCAGCTGCAGAAAGTAGACGTAGAAGTAGTAAAGTAGAGAAAGGCATACTGGATGCACAGTGGAAGGGTCTGCTGTCGTTATCGACCGCAGCGCAGTGCAATCATCGACGCACAGAACTCCAAAGATACAGATACAGATACATTCTGACAGCCGCTCTGGGTACCTCCTGATGCGCACCCTCGTAATCTACATCCCGAGCTCTATGCCCGCAGAGACACTATCATCGTCACGATAAACTGACTCTAATGAAGCAGTTTTTAAAGTTCATATTTATCATGATTATGTGTTTGTTGTTGTTTACAAGCTGATGTCTCTTTCCATTAAATATCTTAGCGCAGGCATCATTGGTGTGGTACGCCGTTTTCTACTCACCGTTTGATGTCGTTCATAAGCTGATTTCTTTGAAGCCAATGAAAGTTGTGGTATCCATAACCAAAGAAGTTCAAAGAACCCACAAGGTGAGCGAGCTACTTTTCATGTTCAGTTTTGCTCTGTATTTTTCAGTGAAATCCTTAATAAAATAGATATCAATTCGTTTCCGATGTTTGCTTGAATGCTTCTGATTCTAAAGTTTCTTATGGGTTAGTCCGAAACTGTTATTGATCTTGATTAAAGGCAGCATAACACGACATTAATTATGTTGGGATCTCTCCAGGAAAAGATAGGGTAAATCGTGTACATTACAAGTATGGACGTCATAACTCTCAGTTCCTCATAATCACTCTAAAAACGGCTGAACCTTGCTGCTTTTTTGTTATACGTTAAAATGCGCGATCCCTGTACACACGCGACTTCCTCGAACGTGAGGACGATAAGTTCTATGTATCCGCGTCAAGGAGCACCTAGACGGACTCGTAAAATCAAAAGCATCATCCCTTTTAGGTGCTCATCGCAGACAGTGTCATGACAACACCCCTTTCAAGATAGCTGTCACTATCTTAGCACGCGAATCAGACGTTCTAGCGCGAAAAACATTGGAAGCGCTTTATATCACGGCAAAAGTCCAATCATGAATCGTAAAGAAGAATGCATCACTGTGACCAACGAGCTGGAGCCATATCAGGACCTTTGCGGGTTTTGACCTACGGGGTCAGAGGCGGGGCATCGTTACTAGTTAATACTAGCGGCGCAACTCTAACAACTGGTGGTCCGCTAACATCACGATTTCGTGGCTATCAAGGTGAGCGCTGATCTGCTTTTTTGACGTTGCTTTTAAATAATCTGTTTGCTAAATCATATCTTGGGGGATGACGAGGCGTTTGAGAGAGTAGATTACACGTGTCTTTGATTTTTCCAGGCTCTGAAGAAGGCGACGACGCCGAAACCTTAGCCAGAATAAAGATCAATAACAATCTTGGTTCTGCTTAAAAAGTAGTACACTATGTGAGGACGATAATTAGTGAGGATTCCTCACCAGCCTATTCACACGGCTTAGGCAGGACACACTGGCAAGAGTGAAACGCTCTTGTGTCTAGAAAGTTGTTTGTGCTATAGTCAGACAGTCGTTTTTATTCATCCACCTCGCAACCGTTGCAGTATATTCTGTCACCTTGCATTCAAAGATATGTCACTTCTGTCCAAAAGCAAAAGTCTACTTTCTGTTCTGAAGTGGGTAATTTTGCCAACCGTTCAAAAGTGAAGTAGGTCAGAGCTCCGGCTCCAACTATCGCATCTATGGTAGGAATTGGGCCCATTTGGAAAATAATTCAAGAAGTTCCCCTGTATTAAGGCAAATAGTGTCTTCTAATTGAGGAAATTGTTTCTAAAAAATATATGTGGTCTAAGTTAGTATTACATGAAAACGATTTTTCAAGTGTCGGAAAGAAGTTCGCCTTTCTTGAAATCAGATGGATTGTTTTAGTACATTTTGTCTTGAAGCAACTTTTTGTCTTGAATGCATTCGAGAATTCTTAAGGTAATTAAGGTTTTTGTAGAAAGCGTATGTAGTTATTGTTGTTGGTGTTTATTACGTGACTCTTTTTTTTTTAATTGAACGATTGTATTTTAAAAGTTTTCTCGAAAACTTCTCGTGTGCTCTCCTGAAAGGAACATGCATGAGTACATCCAGGAGACGTGGTCTTGACCTGTAACAACCCTGTTCCAAGCTAACGAACGTGTTCGATATAACGAATTAATATACATGAGAATTTAGCCATTCGCAGAGGTAATCTTTCCATGGGAGTAAATAAATCAATATACTGTAGTTCAAGCGTTCTCTTCTCTTGAAACCTCGGCATATTCTGTCTATATTTTGTAATAGTGTACCTGCGAGCTTCTTTAGATGGAATTTTTCATTTGCTTAAAGTTTCGGCTTTTTCGCCGTCTTCAGAGGCCTAAGCATGATTGGAGCAATGCCACGTTAATCCCGTCAAGTTCCACACCACCCTGGGTCAATGTTTCGATAATCGTTCAAGATAGTGAGAACAGAACCCATTCTATATTGAAAATAGTCTTACATGTTGTTCCACCGGACGTGGTGCGGCTAGTGGCACGCACTTGTCACTCAGTGTACAAGCGAATGAGTATTGCTGCGTGTAGATCACCAGCGACGATATGGATGATTTGATCTACACACAGAATATCAAGGAGTCATAGGTAGCACAGCGGTACAAGTGACAAGAACTCATTCGTTATTGACAAGCAATTTATTGAAGGGTTTCTTTTAAGAATCAAAAACGCCTCCAACGTCTTTCTTGCCGATATTTATGTTTCAAGAGCCTGTATAACGCATTTCACATCAATCATTAATCGTTTCCGTTGTGGGCCTCATGTCTATGCCTTCCCCAGTGGTGTTATCAAGCTTTTTCGTCGTTTTCCTTTTTCCTATCACATGTTCATTAATCCTCACTCCAACATTCCTACGGGCAAATGTCCCAAATGAAGACATCAAAAGACAGTTTGTTAGAAACAGATTATACGACAGATACTGCATCTGTGAAAGATGATATTTGTCCTTACGGAAAAACGGGCGACTGCGCACTATCATCGACCCCGATGATGTATAAGGGGCGTGGTATAAAGGACCGTTCGCGGTCATGGTTATGCTAGGATTACGACTTGTACGGTCAAAGAGTGCGGCAGACTACGCTCTGCCCACCTTTTCATCCAACTCTATTGCTGACAATTGTTCTACTCACCTGTACTCACATAATAAAGACATTCCACTGAACCACCTCTTTTTGGTCTGTTCAAATAGGGTTATAAAATACCCTAAAGTCTCTAGTCACCCACTCACACAGTTTGGTGCATCGGCCGGGAATTGTGCCAGAGGGGACACATTGTAAGTATGAACAAGCTGCGATTGCAATCCTGCTTGCATCTGCGAACAACCAAAGGCGTTTTTGGTCACCTACTCTGGGTGATAGTACGTACCTAGGAATTGATAATGTTGCTAGATCTACTTCTTTACACAATTTGTACCATTCGTCGCATATCTTTTGATCGAGCGGAGTTTTCCAGTCCACTTTTGAATCGAAGATTTCTCGCATCATGGACTTCAGTTTAACCATGAGCGGTCCTGTGAGACCTATTGGGTCGTAAATGGAATTAATTTGGCTCACGACATCTCTCTTAGTTAATTTTTTATTGTGAACAAACTTTGTTCTCACAGTAAAGTTGTCTGTTATAGTATTGTAATCAACTCCTAGTATTTTCATTGATCCAGATTGGAGTTTGTCGGAATATGGAATTCTTGAATTTACTTCTTCAGAATTTGAGATATACTCGCGTAGATTCATCCCTATCTTGCTGAAGAGATACTTTGATTCCTTGTACTTTCTTACAGCTTCAGGAACCGATTCTGCTTGCAAAAGTATATTATCCACATACAAATTTTCGGCAATTTCTGTGGATAGTTCCGAGTTTTGGGACAAGTAGGACAGAATCGCCATGTTTAGTATACTCGGACAAGCTGTAACGCCAAAAGGCAACCTTCTAAATCTATATTCGACGACGTTGTCTTTTGTTGGTGGGTGATTGACATTCCGAAGCCACAAGAATCTGCATAGATCCTTGTGTGCGTCTACCAGTCGAATTTGTGTGAAGGCGGATTCAATGTCACACATTAAGACGATCTTCGTGAACCTTGAGGAGGTAAGAATGTCGTGTATTCTGTTAACGAAGGATTCCCCTTTTCGAATGACGTCGTTCAGGCTGAGGTGGCCTCTTCGTTTAGACGAAGCATCAAAGACTATCCTTAAAGGGACCTTTTTCTGTGGTTTCCATACCCCTGTATGTGGCATATAATATATTCCAGCCGCATAACGGTCTGCTGTGTCGAAGGTCTCTACGATCCCTTCACTGACATATTTGTTCACGAGATCGCAGTACCATTGCTTTTGTTCAGGATTACATAAGAGGATGTTTTGTAAGGATTCTAGCCTTCTTATAGCTACTGAGTAGTTATTTTCCAACTGGATTACATTTTCTTTCAGCGGAAAGGGAGCTGTGATGATGTTGTTTTCAAATGAGATCAATTTCGAGTATTCCTCGAAATATCTTTGAACTTTTTCGTCTCCCTGGTTTCTTCCGGCATGATACCGAGGCCGTCCAACTCAAACATTTTTTGTAAGAGTTCTTGTTCCGTGTTTTCGGAAATTCCTGTCAGGCTGTGACATACTGTGTTAGCGGTTTCACTTACTTTGCTGATTCCTCGACCATAAATTGTGGGTCCAAAAACCGTTTTTGCTATATGAAAGCCAGATGGTGTTCGGATTCCGTTTGCTGGATCCGTAACTAAATCGTGGTAGTAGTCCAGTCCAACGAGAATGTGTGGATTTTGATGTTCACCACGAAGCTTTGAATTTGCTAGACAGATAGTGTTTGTTTTCAAGAACTCAATATCTTCTGTGTTCAATTTCACTGAAGGGAATCCGTTTGTTATGACTGGTTTGGTCTGTATGGTCATGCAAATTTCTTCTCCGAAAGCAGTTCCTAGTTTTACCGGAACCTTATGACTTTCGAAGCACTCGATATGGCCACCAATTCCGGACATGGTGCAGATTTCGGTCGTGTTCTTGGGTAGACCGAGCTGTTGTGCAAGATTTTCTTCGATTACTGTTTTTTGTGCCCCAGAATCGAAGAAAAATAGCACTTTTTCATATGTCTGTTTTCTGGCATTCCAAATATTGCCTTCAGCAGTCATTAATATTAGTTGTTTGCTAGTTTGACTGTGCTGAATGGAGTTTTCCTTGATCTGTGGGGGTTCCACAGACACCTGAGTGTTTATTGGTTTGAACCTTTGTGGAATATTTCGATTGTTTTCTTCTCTATTTTGCCAGCTGTGTTGCCTTTGCTGGTTTTGGCCAACACGAACAAATTTGGGTTTCGAGCTGTTGTTTTGGCTGAGTTGCTCTGTCTTAAAGCAGAGGCTCATATGGTGTTTTTGTCCGCACTTTAGACAGTCTGATCTTTGACAATCAAAGCTGCTATGATTAGGGGAGCAACATTTCCAACAGCGATTCTGCTCCTTAAGCATCTTGCGGCGAATGCTTTGATCCGTGACCGTTCGGCACTGCATTGATACATGATTGTCCTTATGACAGAACAAGCAGTTACGATTAGTCCTTAAGTTGTCATGATTGGTCTTTGATGGGATGGCCTTGTTGATATGTTTATGGCCAAGTCTGCTTTCGACGTAGGCTTTTGCAGTGATCTCTGTTTTTAAGAGATTCATGAGGTCATCAACTGTTTGCCGGTCTTGTGATTGACTGGCCACTAATACAGATTTTATGATGTCTTCAGGGAATTTAGATAAGATTGTTTCACACCACATTGGGTCGCAGGTTTTCCCTACATGATATCCTGCAGAAATCATTTGGTTGGTCAGCATTCTTATTTGATCAAATGTTGCAGAGCAGATGTCTGCGGAATTGTTTGCCACACTCATACTGACCAATTTTTTGACTATTTGTGATCTATTAGACTGGTGATTGGAGTAATTCTCCTGTAAAGTTTTGATCAACCAATTGTAATTTTCAGGAATGAGTTTTATCCCTTTGATGGCTGTCTGCGCTCGACCCTTTAAACTTTCTTTGAGTAGGAGTATCTTTTCCATAATGTCCAGTTCTTCACTGTTATGGACAAGGGCTTCAAAAATGGCCCAGTATTCTGGGAAGTCGTCAGAATTCCCGTAAAATTTTGGTAGTGTGGCTTGTGGAGGTTTTATTGACCTCAGCGTCCTTTTGGCTGTGCCACTATTGCATGTGGATGCTGAATTTGATGTGTCTTGCGAGCAAGATAGCATTGTGGTGTCTCTCACGCAATTTTCGTTTGTATTATCAATTTCACCATCCCCTTCTTCGTTTTCTTCATTGTTGACATTATTGTCTCTTTGGGGCTTTAGGGACATGTATCCCAGTTTGATTTCCATATTTTCGCGCATATTTTTTGTTTCATCAAGGCGCGCTGTTAGCATGAATGTTAGGTCGTTTGCTTCAGCTATCGCAGATTGTAGCTGCGATTCTTCCTCTATTTGTTCAATTTCAATCATCAAATCCTTCCTTTCGGACTTGTTTTTGCAGTTTTTATACTCATCTCTAACCTCGTTATATAATTCTTGGAGGTTTTCTCTTGCTTCTTTTATTTGCCTTATGCTACTTTGTAAAAGTGCTGTGGCTGATCTGCATTTCTGATAAGTTTCCTCATCTATTGCTGAGTACTCAACCTGTTTAGTGTATTCCCTGTAACGGGATACTAAAGTTTTTAGCGTCGTTGCGCTGAGAACTATTGGTGTTCTGTGAAAATGCAGTGCCATTTCTTTCTTTATGCACGTGCAAATGCGATAAACTTCGCTTGACCTTCTGTAGCTTTTGACAGAGGTCTGATCAACTGTTTCTTGACAGTGATCTGCGTTCCAGTTACGTTTGTAAGGGAACGACTTTTTGCCCAATTACTGGGATGAATCTGATGCGATTCACGGTCTTTGGTTTGACCGTATAAGTTGCTCAATGAGCTAGTCTCTTTCTCCTGGCCTCAAAGATGTTACTCTTTGACGCGGGAGAGTAATGGCTTGTTTTAGCCGATGCACCAAACTGTGTGAGTGGGTGACTAGAGACTTTAGGGTATTTTATAACCCTATTTGAACAGACCAAAAAGAGGTGGTTCAGTGGAATGTCTTTATTATGTGAGTACAGGTGAGTAGAACAATTGTCAGCAATAGAGTTGGATGAAAAGGTGGGCAGAGCGTAGTCTGCCGCACTCTTTGACCGTACAAGTCGTAATCCTAGCATAACCATGACCGCGAACGGTCCTTTATACCACGCCCCTTATACATCATCGGGGTCGATGATATTTGTCCTTACGGAAAAACGGGCGACTGCGCACTAATGGGGGAAATATATGAGATTGAGTGGTTGATGTGCAAAGCAACTTACATTGGGGAGTCTCCCCAATGTAAGTTGCTTTGCACATCAACCACTCAATCTCATATATTCCTGGATTTCTCGTGTGAGTCTTATGTTCTGCGATTGTTGGTTGAGTATTAGGAAACACTCTTCCAACTTCCGACTGTGTTGATGTTATGATGCAACGGTCATCGATGTACCTGTAATACATTATTGGTATATGCGACAGCAGGTTCTTCAGTTCTGCAGAAGAATTCATGAAGCAGGTCGCCAGCACTGATGCTAATCGTTGACCCATTGGTAGTCCTCTCAATTATGCGAAATAATTTCCCGGTCACGTGAAAATGGTGTAATTCGGACATTTCTTGATGGATGTCATTGCGCGAACTTTACTAAGACTATATGTTTCCATGTTGCCGCAATGTAAATCTATCATCTCAGTTAGAGCTTGTAGTGCCTCATTGTTTTTCACGTTTGTGCAGAGTGAGATCACATCAAAGGAATCTGTCACAGTTGCCTTCAGCTCTCGCATTGCGTAATGATGTGTTCGACAAATAAGATGATATTTTAGGCAAAATCTGACACACCATTTTATCAGAGGGTCACGAAACTGGATCCGTTGGTCCTCTTTCATAGCCTATTATTGGCGGATTTTGAATGTGGCTGCTGATGCTGATGTTGAATTTATCACATGGTCTCATCTAAATCTACTTAAACGGCTGGGCGGGCGGTCGCGTCGCGGCGCGCTGGCCCACTGCCACTTCTGCCAAATCGGGGGCCCTTCACAAGCGTGAGGGCCTTTAGTGTTAAGAGGCACTCGTAGCTATTCGACCTAAGGTAAATAGGTGAAAATGATAACTTCCACCTTCGATGCACCTGTTTCATTGCCTATTCTAGGTTCAAATGTATGCTAACTATGGTAAGTTATTTCTAGATATATATGTTCTATGTTGTGACTTCTCTCTCATTTAAGTAGTCTTTATTTCTTGACATGTGGTAGCATGGAGTTGTTTTTTGGCAAGAACGTTAATGATTCGTGGCTTTTACAACTCACGGCTTGCACAACCCTATCTGTTAACACATTCTTTATGTAGTTGAAAATTGGGTTTCTTTTAGGAATTGTTGCCAGATGATTGCCACACGTTTCCACTAATCATATCTCTCCCCTTTAGAGATTGCATTCCTCCTTACTCTCCTTCTTCGTCCTGAAATCATTCTATTTCTCCTTTAAACTGCGCTGAACTAATTTTCAAATAATCGCTTTCAATTATTGAATTGCTGAAGATAGGACTTCGATTTGCACGATTCCGAAATAAAGAGACTTTCAGTAGCGATAACCATGCATTTAACAAGTTGACACTCTTATAATACCCAAAATAAAGTTTAAGGCAAAGCAGATGGAGTGAAAAGAAATATGGACGTAGATGGAGGTTGACGAAGCGTTGTAATACACAAAAATCACTATGAGATTCGCGAAATCATTACTTCGAACGGTTCCAAATCACTATCCCAGCAAAGCAGTATTCTCTCCGAAAACCGTACCTTCGACTAGTCAATAATTGAAAGCGACTATTTGAAAAGCAACACTGGGTAATTCAGAGGAGAAATGGAATGATTTTCACAACGAAAAAGGAGACTAAGGTGGGATGCAGTCCCTAAAGGGGAGAGATAAGCATAATTGGAAACGTGTGGGACATATGACTGCAACTCGTAAAAGAAACCCAATTTTCAACTACATAAAGAATGTGTTAACAGATAGGGTTGTGCAAGCCGTGAGTTGTAGAAGCCACGAATCATTAACGTTCTTGCCAAAAACAACTTCACGCTAGCACATGTCAAGAAATAAAGACTACTTATATGAGAGAGGAGTCACAACATAGAACATATATATCTAGAAATAGCTTACCTTAGTTGGCAGACATTTAAACCTAGAATAGGCAATGAAACAGGTGCATCGAAGGTGAAGTTATCACTTTCACCTATTTACCTCAGGTCGAATAGCTATGAGTGCCTTTTAACACTAAAGGCCCTCACGCTTGCCGAATCGGGGGCCCCTCACGCTCGCACGTGAAGGGCCCCCGATTCGGCAGAAGTGGCAGCGGGCCAGCTCGCCGCGACGTGACCGCCCGCGCAGCCATTTAAGTAGATTTAGATGGCACCTTTATCACATCGGGTTTCCGTTTATTTGTTTTGAAGAGGGTCATACGAGAAAGTCTTCGCTGAAATACTCGGGAGCTGGAGAGAGAAGGATTCGGAGGTGGCTTTTTTTTTCGCTACTCGTGTCTAGTATAGCAATCACGTGCTTAGCTGTTTGTTTTGAAGTTCTGCTTATTGAAGAAATAGCTCGAAAATGCTCATAGTCGGGAGGAAGTTTGGAACATTTTTTTCCAGCGATTCCGGTTTTTGCGATATGTTAGACGAAGATTAGATTTAAGCATGTATGAGGGCTCGTAATAGTTAACCTAGACTCAAATCTGAGGCATCCGGAATTACCCTAGATACATTTCGTAGCTTTCCATAAAAACTACTGAAAAACTAAAAATAAGACGGGGAAGTGGAAGTAGACTACCAAAAATGCTCATGAATTCTTCTGTATGCATCAGGTGAACAAAGCGTTAAAGGATAAAGTGTCTGACGTTGATCAACACCACGTTCACTTCAATTCAGAATCGTTTGAGGTTTATCAATGTGTAACTGGCCTATTCAAGGACTTGCGGGGGCTAGCCGATGTGTCAAGCCAGTGTTTTTGCCCTCGTAGACATGTCTAGCACCAATTTATCGACCACGAAGTTATGAAAGCTACCACTTACCTACCGACTGCGCTGCACCCGCCCTTACAAGACATCCCCAAATTTAAACTTCTTTTTTTTTCTGAATTCATTAAACGCTTACTAATATGTCAAGACGTTTTGCTGTTCTTTATTCGTTAAAGTGGTGTTCAACGGTGTCTTCGCTGTTCTCCAAAAGAAGCAACCGTTGCGTTGAAGTCATATTCCCCTGCTATTTGATGGTATCCAACAATGTTCAATCAATTTATCTAGGGATACATTACAGGTTCTTGATACATCCTTCCTCGCCTATTAGGTAGTGGAGATTATCAAGATTTTTCCCTGCATGATTAACATGGTTTTATCCCCTGGCTTAAGGTGTCCTCACCAATCCCTTCGGTCCAACTAGGGCCAATGACGGTCTCACCTCGAGTGCAAGCGCTTACATTGTTGCATCAGGCATCAGTTCGTTTTGGGCAGATTGTGTTTGCAAAATTTTCCATTGCAAACAGCTTAAGATTAAGAAATAATCAAAAAATGTGAAAATGCGTGTTTTCTAGATTTCTTATCTTCTGTTAATCTTAAATAGTCTCTTTTTCTCAAAATTCGCGTTCCTTTTTATCCAGAAACGTAGAAAAGTTTCATCTCTTTTATACGATGACTTTGCTTCATATTTTTCCATATGGGCTACAAAATCTTAAAAACCTATACGTGTTTGATAAGCCTGGTCGGCTTTTCAAATACGTATAGGTGTCGATTGCAAGAAATTTTATTCGGTCTGAAAATTTCTTATGAGTTTTTTTAAGTGAAAAGTCTTGGGCAGTTCATACAATTGCTGGATTTCACGGAAGAAGGTAGAATAAACTAGTTCAGCTCAGTTTGAGTTTGACTCATCTGACAGACGAAAGTCTGTTAGTCTCTTTTGAAAGTATCAAGAGAATGCGAAAAATTGTCTCTCTTTACGGACTGACTTTCCAAGCAAACAATGCACTGGTGCGCTGGCTATTATTTGTCATTTTTGATATAATAAATTAATTAATGGTTCGAATTAACCAATCTGTTTGGAATTCGTGAGTGAATAGCTCGAATTCGGAAATGAAATTGATAAGTATTTCGAGTTTTCCAGTTTTCTTCTTGACCCAACGAATGGGCAGTTCGAAGATTCGAAGGTTTCAAAGAATGTGCTCGACCTAAATACTGTGATTGTCAATAATAAAAAATATTGGAAGATGTTGAACTTCAGACGAAGCAATGTAACAACTACACAAATAACTTGGCATCCTATTTTTTCCTTCACGTTTTGGGTGAGCAGATTTTTCGTCGCGTCATTTGCAGTATTTTAGCAGATTTTTCGTCGCGTCATTTGCTTTGAAATTCCGAAACCCACGTTATGCCTATTTGGTACAGAAATAAATAACCCTCTTGTGTTAGTTTTTGTTTTACTGAAGGGATTATTTAGTTCGATCTTCTACATTTTGCTTTGCTGTTGTCGTAATTCTTTCTCGAAGAACAACGATTTTGTTGGTGGTGCTTAATTGAACAGCCGTTGTGTTCTTGTTTCATTTAGATATCTCATGGTGTTGCATATGCTGCGAAGCTGTATCCAGAATCATACATTGTCCAACTGTTAGTAGGAGTAGCGAAGGGTGCTGGTTCAGGTGTGGTGAAGATAGTTGAACAGGTGCTTCCTAAATTCAACTATAAGTTTTCTGTATCTAAATCACGTATTTATTAGATAAAAAGTCTGGTTCAGCTTGTCCGAGGTACGTGGTCCCCGTCGCAGCATGAAATGTTGCGTCCATCATTTACTACAAAGGCATGCGTAGTGGCTGCATTAGTATTCACGTTAGAACGAAATAGTATGTATGTGACGGCACCTCATGATCTCGTTTATCTGGCAAGTTACTTATTTTTATTTTTTAAATGATTATGTATAAATACGCTTTCGGCGGTTTATGCCGCAATGTAAGTAGTTTGATCGCGCAAGAAGTGAAGAAGTCACTTACAAAGCAGCTACCAGGTTGTTTGGAAAGTAGTGTCTGTGTTCATGAAAGAAATTTAAGGTAGAGTCAATGCTTTCTTATCTTTTGGCCTAGGCGTACACCCGTTCGTCGATCCTCGGTGCTGTATTCGTTGTAATATTCGATGAAGGTTAGAACAATGGACAGGAATATTACCGATTATTATCTATCACCCGTTCACGGTCCGATTCATGCAGCTGAAAACCCGATAGGATGTAGTGTATTTTTTTAAATTGGGCTTTATCAAGTTTCCTTGATTTGAGTCGGAAAATGGTCTTCGTAAATACTTCGTGTGAAGCGCTCAGCAAACAGATAGCAGGGTATTTCCTAAGGCTCTCTCGGTCATCTTTATGAAGGGGAAGAGGTTATCCAGTTTTCCCCGAAAAAGTCGGCTGATATAAGTAATATCAGGCTCGGGGTTTTGTCAGCTTTCGCTCTTGATCGTACCTTGTAATTTCGAGAGATTGACTCACGGTTCTTCACAGGTGGAGTTGTGCGGACTACATAAGTGGAAGAGGGAAAAAACTTCGAGTGGAACGCTTTTGTAACTGTTTTTGTCTCGCGGACTGCTCGGTGGTTATGAGGAACATGCGAAAAGTTGGAAATCTCGTCTCGTTTAAAGGCATCACCCCACGAATTTGGAGTGGTACGGTAGGTGGGTTATGCCTATACGGGGTTGTAGATTTTGGGGACGAGGGTTATTCCGTCCATTTCTTCCTAACTGCCGTAAAAACGGCCCAAAAGATGCAGCTTCGAGCGTTTCGGAGCGCTATTTTCTACGAGTCCGATTGGAGCGCGCCAGCCTTGTGCACTCGCCGCATCTTCCGGGTTGTTTTTTCTTACAGCAATCAGGAAGAAATGGAATCTAAGCATCCCGGCATCCAGCACGACGTAAGCGAAAACATTCCCGACGAGTGAATTGCTTCGCAGAAATTTTCATTTTGGGAAGACGAGCTACTCATTTTCTCGTTGTTTTTTTTTTTTCGTTCTCTCACAGAAAACAGTTAGATTACTTTGAATTTGTTGATGCCTTAATTTCTCGAAGTTACTAAGCGTCCAAAAGTGACGAAGAGATCCTGAAAATTAATTCTGAATCGATCCTGTTCATAATTGAAGCCATGACCGCCTCATACTGAAGGAAACACCCTTCCATTCAGTATGGGAAGGTCATGACCGTTCCTTTTACGCCATGGAATCTCCTGAATCTTGGTCTGTTTTTCACAAGCTGAACATTATTTATTTGTATTCTCCTGTAATAACAATAGTTCATCACTCAGAGAAGTTATCTTTGCTACGCACCATATATCCGAAGAATAGGAGTAAAGAAGAGTCCATGTTCGGTCTTGTGGTTCCCAAAAACAATAGCTTTTCTAGCGTAGGAAACCTCTAATGGGCTGGAACAGATAGAAATTGAAGACGACGGCAAGATACCTAAGCGAAATTTAGGAACGCAAAAGGTATGACATCAGGATGAAAGACTTCCTTTTTCCTCAACACGGAAGGCGGAGTCGCATCGGAGAGGTAACCTCGTTAATCTGGAAGAAACATTTCAAAGTTCTAGTGAACCTGCCATAGGTTATTTCGAACATGTTCTGCGGTACGTAACATTGTTACACCGTAGAATATGGAATAGTGAGGGTTGATTCTACGCTACCTCTTGCTTAAGGTGAGACGAACAGGATGAGCTGGAATATGTTCAAGACGGCACATTTTGCGTTACACACCTAAGACTGGTGATTAGTAAGGGCACGGGTTCAACTCTGCGAGATGGAATATGGGTCACTCCTGTCAAGCAGAGTTCTTACATCCTGAAAGCAACGTTATCCAACAACTGGTATGCAATCTGGCATGTGTTCACCATCTCAGAGGCTTCCCTTGAGCGAAGAAAGGACATGATGAAATCCATTTCACGTGCATTCACCCCACCACTTCTGTGATTGTTCGGACCTCTCTGAAAACTTTAATTCTTGAATTTGTAAGATGTGTTAGCTTTTTTCACTGTCATTCTTGAAAACCACTTCCCAATGTCTATCTGCTTTTGATAAGGGAGAAAATCTCACATCCAAATTCCCCGCGCTCTTCTTTGAGATGTCGGTGTCACCAAGAAAAATAACATTCACTGGGGTAGATTAGATTTTATTAGATATCCTAGATTAATGTGAGTGTAGTTGGGAGGGTGAGTTTCGTCGCTGAGCTTTTACTACTACTGTTTAGTAGTGGAAAAAGTTAGCTACTATTGTCGGCCTATCGAGTTCTGGAAAGTAGAATTCTCTCGTGCAGCATGTTCAATATAATGTTCAATATAAACTATATAATATAATGTTCAATATAAACTGTATTGTTACAAGATTTTTTGACTGTCTGTTGAAAGAAAGTTTTTTTTTTTAAAATCATAAGACAGGTCATGAAATTTTCTCGTTTAATTTCCAGAATTTGGATTTCTAATCTACAGAAACAGGTCGCGTTACAACTTTTATCATGATTTACTAAATAAGGTAGATTTGAAGACGAAACTCAAAAACACACCTTTCTTTTCGGACACCCTGGTGGAATATGTGGTTGAATCCAAATTTCTACAAATTATGTAGTTGGTATACACTATTATGCAGCGAGCAAAATAATCTAGGGAGGTCTCCGTCGTTTTATCCATACTAAAATTCGTAATTTTAAGTGTGTTATCGGATTCTTTGCATACTTCAAGCTATCAGCTCTTTTGCTTGGAGTTACCGACCCGCTGGCTCCGATCGAAAATCTTTTTTGCGCTCTCTTTATGGGCGGAATCTGCGACGCTCTACACAAGTAAGTCTTTCTTTAAGGAGAGGGTATTCATGATTTTAAATCCAGTGATTTAAAATGTGAATCTTTAATCTTTTCAACAGTGCCGTTTGTTTTCCTGACTACTCGTTTTGTTTATTAACGATTTTTGGCTATTTTCTTTCTGTCGCCTTTGATATGGCTCATTGGCGCTCAGTCATTCATTAATAAGGTTATTTTTATTTCGATGTTTGAACGGACATGACCAAGATTCTGTCGGGCTCCTACCTATCAAGTGAACTTTTACATTTGAATTTCCTCAAAAAAAGAAAAGAAATTTTAGACTTCTTAGGCTGATCATTACCATTCAAATTCACTATTATTCAAGACTCCTGTAAGCAATGTCTTGTGTATTTCCTAACGAAATTTGACCATTTTGAAGGTGTTCTGTTCTTGGTCAATTTGTGTTTACGTAGTATAGTCGGGTCAAAACGACATGAAGCATGTTGCGTAAGCTGTTGGGCTCCAGGCGACCCGGAAGAGATAGGTTGGAATAGAGGGGGACCATCACGAACTGCAGAGCATGTGTAGTTAGAGGTCCGCTGTACCCGCACGGTCGATGGTTCAAGGCCAACCAAGCCTTTCAGTCCTCCAGGTTCAATAAATTGATACCAGCCTTGTCTCGGAGGGGTGCGTGTAAAGGGGGTCCCGGCAGATTTTCGAGCTTGCCCTGATAATCCCTTGGCAGAGCAATTAGCGGTGGTGCGAGAAAGAGATTTACCTTCGTTGCTACTTAAATAGCTAACTCTGCTCACCTACCAATAGACATCATACGCTGCATCACAAGCTACAAAATTGTTCTGAAGAATCAGACAGATCCACTGGAATTTTTTGATGTGAATTGATCTCAAATTTATAACAGAACCAAAAGAAATCCTCGCGTAAAATAAGAGGGGAAGGTGCATCTAATAGCTCAAAATTAAGTATATGAAAATGTTCGGTAAAAGCGGAACATTCCAGCTTTGAAAAGTAACAAGAATGAGGCTTATCGTTATCTCTAAGTTCCAAGCTTTTTTATAGCCTAATTTATTTCCGGACAGATAGGCCCTCTGATTCTGACTTTTTATAAGAAAAAGATTCAATTTGATAAGATTTCTAGGCTTCCTAAAGGTAAGATCTAAGCAAAGGTCGCTCCCGTTCTATTATTAGAATACCTAAGAAAATGGCATGTACCTCTAACTATATTGTTCTCCAGTTTATTCGGTCCTTATAAGTGTGTAGTTATTTGCGTCTCTGTGGCCAGAAGACGGTTGTCTGCGTCTCCATAAGCGACTGGAGCGTGACCTCATCGAGGTATGTTAGTGTATCCAATGGCATATCCACTGGACACGTAATGTCTCGGAGGCATTCGCGGAGAATCTGCCGGGATGCTTTTTACCGTTTTCCGTTTCGGAGGATAAAAACACTAACATGATGGTCGGCTAGCCACCGCAAGTCATTGTTTACACGTAAACAGGCAGCGCACGTCCCAAAAACCTTAACTATTCCGAATCGCAGTAAAACGCACCTCCACCGCACAGCTTCGAGCGCTGCCGCTTATGCATCAGCACAGTACTTCATGTCGTTTTGAGTCTGCTACAAACATCATTACTCATCTAAATCTATCTAAAGGTAGTGCGCATAGTGCAATGGTAGAAGGATTGCACAGTCAATTTTTTGCCATCGCTCAGTGCCAAATAAAATTAGCATGTACTGCGTCAGATTTGTCTGGAAAGATAAGAATACAAGTCATTGTGTAAGCCCACTTACGCGTTCGCGTTCTACGATTGCGAATTGAAGTCAGACGAATCTTATTAGGATTTCTGGACCCCAAGCATCTCTTATCCCTTAAATCCACAGTTACCCAAATTTGTGGTTCGGGTGTGTGTATTATCTTCATCTTTGGATTGCAATAACCCATACCGAGCCATCACTAATAAATTGAAATCAGCTTCTTTTTTTTTCGTTCTGGGATGAGTTGAGTACTTTCTGCAGAGCTGTTGATGCAACAAGGGAAGAAGCGAACGCTGGAAAGAAAAAAATCGAGGACGATATTGTTGATGACAAAAAATGGAAGAAAAACGACAAGAAGAACAAGTGATAAAACAGTTTGGAGCTTCTATATCTAACTGTCCAATCGAATACAAACTGTTCCTTGAGTCAGTTTATTGGTGACGTTACTGAGAAAACCCTTAGCAACTAGCTGTTTCCTTTTTTTTTGTCTTAACAGAGCAAAGAAATTTGTAGGTAATCTAACTTTCTAGAACATGTCTAGTTTTGTATATTTTTTGTTCTCTGAGACAAGTGGTGAGTTTTATCATTTTCGTTTCACATTTTTTCGATACTAAACTGTCTTTCACAATGCCGCACGAAAAGCTTTAATATGCTATGCATTGTTTTGCTATTTAGGAATACCAGTGAATGTGAGGAGACGGCACTTTGACATGCAAACCACTAAATCGTTTTGAGATTGCAGCTTTTGTTTTGGTGACCGTATGGCGGCCCACCAGCTGGAATGCAGCTATCTCACTACTGCGGAGACAGAGTCAGCGTTCATCTTTAAGGTTACTCAAGCCTCAGTCATAGCAGTTTTTCCTCACATATTTTGAGATGTATCACAGATTGCGGGACCTGTGTGACTATCTTTATTCTTTTCAACTACTCGAACTACGACATGTGCCCAACGTCCTGTTCACATCAAACTGTTCACCAGTTTGATGTGAACATTTCAAAACTTGTATTTATTTTACCAACGCTTTTAGCACATATAAATAAAGTAGCACCTCCTTTCTTTATGTCATTTGTTTCATTAGGACTGAAAGAGTATAACCACCAGATTTACGTTTCTTTTTTTCATTTGTTATGTGGGAGAATAACTTACTCTCGGTCCCTGCACTAATACCTTTCCGTTCTATTCAAATTCAATGAAGGTGAGGTCATTGAAATAACCAGTTTACCAGAATTGGTTCCTACTGAGGTTATACTGATAACTCTAGGTCTAGTGTAAGGAATATAGCTATAAATTTTTATAAGTAATATAAATTACAGGTAGCGAGTTAAAAAAAGAAACTACGCAAAAATAAACAAATTATGATTTTAGCTATGTCAGCTTTCTCACGCTTCTTTTCTTGCTGAAAACTACTTTATATAACGAATCGAATCTGACTTCTGGATCCACTCAGGAAGTGCTGAGTTCGATAATTTCTTTGAGCAGCAGCAAACTTGGCATGAGCGAATATCAGGAACAGGGTCAAGCGTGTGGTGGGATTTACCCACTGGCAGTCGTAAAGAGAAGGGATTGCGGAGGAGGAGGGTCGTAAGGGAATATGCGATAGTGAATGGAGGATACCATTAAAACAAGGGCAAATTACGTAGTATAAAATAATTAGATAATAGAGATAGATACTTACTACTCTTCTGCCCTCTTCACTGCCGTTTTGGAAACCGTCTTCCGTAGCCTAGATTGGAGAAACAGAGGTATCAACATAGATGGACTCCGTTTAAGTCATCTCAGGTACGCTGATGATGTAGTTCTTTTCGCGCACAAACCACAAGAACTCCGATTAATACTTCAAGAAATGAGCGACAAAAGCCAAATTGCAGGGATGAGAATGAATTTCTTCAAGACACTTGTCATGACCAACTCCGAAGAAATACCGATCTTCACTGATGGATCTCCTATACATTAATGCAGCAACTTTGTTTATCTTGGTCAATGTATACCCTTTGATCGTGATCTAACAACTGAGCTAAATAGACGAATTCGCTCTGGTTGGAACACATTCAACCGATTCTGTGCATATTTCACAAACAGAAAATTTCCAGTGAACTTCAAACGCCGACTTTATACAAAATGTATGGAACCTTGTCTCCTCTACGGCTGTGAAGCTTGGACTACAAGAAGCAAAGATCTCAAAGCACTGCAGATAACTCAACGGCAGATAATGAGAATAATGCTTGGTGTAACTCTTCTTATGTATCGTACGAACTTATGGTTGCAAAATACTACTAAACTCCCAAATATCAGGGTTAGAGCGATTGAAAGAAAATGGACTGGGTTAGAAAGATGTGTACTGCAAAGAACAACCGATGGACTAAGATTATTACTATTATTAGATTATTAAGAGGCCATGGATTTGGAAACGACGAAAAACAAGATGGAGAGATTTGTTCGTATTGGAGTTTGTACAAACACGGATGCGAACCGCCACTACTGATGTGAGGAGATGGAGACGAAGCATGCAGCGACACATCCTGAAATTGTGATATCGTTAAATAAATAAAATAAATAGTTACATACAATGCAAAATATTACATTAAATAACATTATTATAGTTATTAAATATTAATACTAATAATGAAATGAATAATAATTAATTAATAATTTATATTAAATAGTATATTTACATACATCACGAAATACTATGTTAAGTTCCAGGCGACATGGAAACATCATTATTTTCTTAACAATGTACAATAAGTTGACATGATAATGGGACGACGCAGGTCCGACACATTGGTGAGTCAAAAAAAGAAGCAGAATTAGAAACAAGTGATAGAAACTTGAAACCACTTCTAATAGATGAAGAGTTTAATTATATGCAGCTTCCAGCACTTTAAAAGTGGATTTAATGCAATTTAAAAGATAAAAAGCTCAGATTCTGTTCAAATAGTTAGGTCTGGGATATCGCGAATAACTTCGTGAATAGGAGAACTTAGATAATTTGCGTGGCTTTTATAGGAGGAGGTTTGCATTACAAACTAATCATAGCGATGCTTTTTGAGACCAAATTTCCTGGAAGCTAGAAGCGACAAAATTCGAAATTTTTCGACTTTTTTTAAAAATTTTTCCCTCTAAATTTTGAGAGAACCTGATGCCTGAAAAGAAGAAGTTCACCATATGCAGATTTTCTAAGTCCTTCTATGCGAATATCTGTGTGATTCATTAAAACCCAGCCCGCTTTTCTACAATTGGAAATCTTCTCAAAATCCCGAATTTCGCTCCCGCGCGGAAAATGTATGACATTGAACAAATTCTCATAATAACTCAGAACAACTCTGCTATGTAGATCTCCTTCCAGTGTTTTGTAGCAGTAGCAGAGGATTTTCGCTATCAGGCCCCAGATCAAATGGTTTCCAGAGCCTCACCTTTTTTCAAATTTTTGATGAGAATAAGAAAGAAAAATCCCATTTCTCCCATCTTTGTCATATTTTAATTTTAAAAAGATTAGGAGGTGAAAAAGCGGTATGACTTGTTTTGTAGGAAAGGCCTCTAAAAAACTACCAAAAATATTTCTTTTGACCCTTTTGTGACGAAGTTATTCACCATCTCCCAGACCTAATGTGCACAGACTCAAAGCATTTTTTATCATTAAATTCCACTAAATCGCTTTTCAAACAGCTTTTAACTACGTATAAATATAAGTATAAATTCTATATTTTTAGAAGTGGTTTCGATTTTCCAACTCATTTGCATAAATTTGACCCAGGGAGTGTCGAACCTGCGTAGTCCCATTTCACATTGTCGAAACAAAATGTTGATTTTTTAGCTAGCTTAGTTTTTTTTGTTCTTATGTGATTGGACCTGTGTACCTGACTCTTCTCTTCTTTGTCGAATTATACGCTTTAATCAGTATTTAGAAATCTTTCGTAGATTTTAGAGTAAAAATGAATATGTTTCAATACCAATATTTCAACAACAGCAAATTTGCTTCTTCCACTGTTTGGTGTTTCTTGGTTCTGTCAGCAACCGAAATTCACATTTGTCATTCGCTCCTCGACTAATTTTCGTTTTTCGAAACAAATGAAATATCCAATAGATATAATTGACACCAACCGAGAACTGCCGCCGCAACGTTGTAGGAGGAGGAAGAGAGGAAGAAGAAGAGGAATGGGGTTGTGTTCGAGAGCTCGGTGTCTTATCACCAAGATTGATCCTGATCAGGAAGGAAAAACTGCAGTTATGCTCTCACATATGTTGAAGAGGAAAACGGAAGTCTTAAATTCATATGTATGTAGCCACTTTGTAATACAAAGATTCCAAGACAAACAAAACCATGAGCAATTACAAAATCGGCGCATTATAAATTGTTCGTAAGCCACAGATATGGGAGTGCAAAATAGTTGGCGAGGGCAGTCCAATTATTCCAATTTTTTTAAAATTTGGAGCTGTGCCATACTACTGACCTTACTTCACAAGCCGCGAATGAGTGTGGCGTCCATTCAGCGTGTATATTAATTATCCAGACGGTTTTCGAAAAAAAAAAGTCGAAATCAGCCAAAAGTGGCCGAAGCTAACATATGTATGTCAGCAGTCACACGAAAAATTTCCCAAAAAATACTACGATCACGGACGAAGTTATATTCTTTTGACCTGACTTCTATGCTGGCGTTTGGTTTTCTGTTGCTTTGTTTTCTTTTTAAAGCATGAATTAGGATGCAGCTTCTGTCCACATTGGAAGCAGTCCGGTTCCCGACAATCAAAGCTGCTATGGTTAGATGAGCATTCACAGCATCTATGTTTTTAAATGAAGGAACATACTTTTCAAAAGTCGAAACTTATTGGCTTGTGAACTAAAACAAATTCGAATTTTAGGCATATCTTTCTTTATTACTACTTTTATTATTACTTCTTCTCAAGAGAATTTATGTTTAAATTATTCAAATAAATTACCGAAATAAACACATCAGATGCGGGTCTCTTCGAAACCCTCAACGGGAATCAGACAACCTATCGAACTCGTGGATGTGTTCTTTTATTTGGCCTGTATGCTGAAAAACGAAGGCAACTACGAGAGATATATTCAGCAAAGATGCACTAGAACTAATTCGTCATTCAACGCATTGACCAAGTGTCTGTGGTCGACCCACATCATCAACGAGGTCAACCTCCGAGTCTAACTACAGTTCAGCTCAGTTCAGCCCTATCATGGTGTACGGATCGGGGACTTGAGCAGCGCCGCGGACGGTGATGGAAAAGCTTGACTGCATGGAAAGAAAGCTGCTTAGACGACTGCTAGGCTACTTTTGGCCGATGGTGTGCGGAACGAAGAAGTTACCCTTATGGAAATGAATGACAGATTCCCATCGACTCACCCTTGTATACGATGATTTTTAGAAAATATTTCGCTTTCAACCAACATCAGGTAGGAAGCTGAAAAGACGAACTCTGACAGGAAAAGACAAATGATTGTTTAAAATAGTTGTGTTAATTAACGTAATTACTAAATCAGCCAACCATATCCAGTGGCTCACAACTCAAAAAGCAGCTGATAAATCAGAAACGTCGCAAACCATCATTTACGCGTCAGAATCACGTATCTGTGTGCTGCCTACACACACCGCACAGGCTCTTACGACGTGCAAGGAATTTTGTCTTATTCTGATATCAACATCATACAAATCCTCCCGTGTCCACCAATTCTTCGAACAAACTTACCAAAATAGCTAAGTTAGTCGGGCCCTAAGACATAACAAGCCACTAAAACACGGTAGGGGCAGGCTTTGTTCTGGCGGTTGCGCGACGCGCCGCGTTTTAGCACAGCAACCTCTACAGGCTTCCATTGCTTTCTATTCATTATTATGAAGCCGTACCATCCCATGTTTTTGCTCTTTACCTCACGTAGTTGCTTGCATACAAAATGTGTGAGCAGAACAAGGGTGACTGCAGTACTTGTCTGAGGATAGATTTACTTAGAACTTCAATTCTTAAGCACGTACATCCAAGGAGAGGGAGTTCAAAGTGGGTTGTTCTCCGCAACTTCGAGTACTTTCATGAAAAACAAAAAGAAGTCTTGTAACTAGTGTCTTTATGAATCATACCTATTTTATGCTTTTATGTCTCAATTAAGAGTTCAAGAGAGTCATAATATAATGGCCAGACAAACAGCAACAGATCCACTTCTACTTTTTGTGTGCAAACCTATAGCTGCAGGGTATAGTGTGCTAGATGTAGAGCAGCTTCATTTGATATTGAAGTATACATCACCCGTATCTAAATTTACACCCGGCTGCAGGAGGCTCCGCCCCTTGGACCAGTGCTAACGCGGCGCGAAATTCAAAATGGCGCACTGAGTAACTACTTCCTCTGTTGCTTCAGAGGAATAAACTCAGAGGAAGGCAGAAAATGAGTACCTTACGGTTTTTCACGTACTCTTACCTCGAAAAACGATCACAAATATCACAATAAACCTTAATCTAACAAACAAAGGTTTTTTTTCCGGATTTCAAACTGAGTAAGGGATGAAGTTGGAACTTCGGCTTTTCGATCTTTATCTTGCAGCTGAGAGAAATTACTATAAGCAACTGCATGGCTTATATCTTTTCTTCTTCCTCTGTCCAGTTCCATTTGTTCTTGCATTGATCTCCTTATTTATTAATATCAGTTGTTTAATCGGAACTTTCATTCTCTCTCGTCTACTATTTCCTGTTTTACTTGATTTGTTTTCTTTCCATTCTATTTGCTTTTTTGAAGGTGGACTTATTCCAACATAATTAAGTTCTCTGCCGTTTTCATTCGATTTCCACGGTAATAAGCATTGACACAGTACCTAGACCCCACTTTAACCTCGCTACAGTTTTAGCGTTAGTAACAGGGGAAGAAACGACGTTATGTTCTACAAATTTCTGTAATTTTTTTCCATTACGTAATAGCATCACCAGAGCCGAGGAGCCTCAATAGTTTTGATTTGATTCTAAGTTTTTCTGAACAGAGCTTTGAGGTTGGGAATTGGTAAAAATCGGATGCACAAATAAGTAGTCTTACTCTCGAACAGACGAAAAACGGAAATTAAATCAAACTTTATTAATCAGTGCTCAAAAAAGTGTTCATTGTCGGCAAATTCTTCACGTTTACTTCCTATAAACATACTTTCCTAGGCCTAACTTTGAATATGAAGAGAGTTTGATTTTTCTGTCTCCAGAATAGGTTGAATGGTAGCAGAAAACTGCTCTACCAAAGAAAAAATCTTGAAAGCGAGTCCAAAGACAACAAAAACAAAGTCGATTGGAAATGTTTACGAGTTGACACTTCAAGTAATGTCTGAGAACGCTACATAGGCTTTGTTTGGTTTTTTTTTCATTATCGGTCCCAATATTAGAGCAACATAATTCATTGTGAATGTGTTGTGGAAAAAGCACTTTCTCCAACTAGGAAAAGATACTGGAAAAGAGTCTCTGCTTTCATTTTAAAAAACCACAATTTTTTCTATGCGAATTGTCTTCCTTTACCTTCAATGTTCTTGTCATATATTAACGTGATTTAAGTGCCGATTATCATGCAGTACGCATTCGCTACCTGGGAGCAAAGTAAGCAGCGCAATTACATGCTGGGAAGTAAAGACAATGAAAAAAGCAGAGTAACGTTGAAAAGAGTGGAAAACAGAAACAGAAACATGAATGGATTGAAGGACAGTGAGACACACGAAAGTGAAAAAAACATAAATTTGTGATATAAAACATGCTGCGTGAATAAAAAAAGAAGTTTTAATCATAAGTCTTTCAGAGGAGACAAAAAGAATAAAGTAGACATAAAACAAGGAATAGACACAAAGAAACAACTTTAAAAGACAGAGAAATAAGACAAAATAATCAAACCAAACAAGACAAGGGAATAAGACAAATCAATAATACAACGAGACGGTAAAAGTAGAACGTAGAAACAGGACGAGTAAGACAGAGATGATCCAGAAGATGAAAGGAAATGAAAATACAAATTGAATAAGGAAAGCAATGTAAGAGCAAATGAAAAAACCAGAAGAAAAATGAACAGAGGAAGAGTCAAAGACGTTAGCTGTGCAGTTACTTGAAGTAGTTCTTCTCAGGTACAAGATATAGATCGAAAAGCCTAAGTTCCAACTTCATCCCTTACTCTGTTTGAAATCCGGAAATCATACTTCCTTTTTCTTCTTGGATTAAGGTTTATTATGATATTCTCCTCGTTTATTTTGAGGTAAGAGTACGTGAAAAACCATAAGGCACTCATTTTCTGCCTTCCTCTGAGTTTATTCCTCTGAAGCAACAGAGGAAGTAGTTACTCAGTGCGCCATTTTGAATTTCGCGCCGCGTTAGCATTGGTCCAAGGGGAGGAGCCTCCCGCAGCCGGGTGTAAGTTTAGATACGAGTGTATACATCATGTGCAGCCTCATATTTAGTTCTCGCATTCATGAATGTACTTCATATCCTACGTGTTTTATTTTGAAGTGTTTGTGAGTGAGGAAATATATATATATATATATACATGTATATTCTATGGTCGAATCAGAACTATATGAATCACGAGTGTAATACCAATGGACTACTGGATATCTCCTTTCGCTATGCCTTCAGTTTTTTTTCCAAATCCATTCCATTCTAGAGTACACGTGATTTGGTCAGCTTCGCACAGATTTCAGTTACGCATCCTTGCAACTTTCTGCTTTATTACATCATGAAAGGAGCGTAACATGAGTTCCAAAGACAAGCCTAGTCATCTTTTGCAGATTATCATGCCGTTTTTGGCGACATCGTCGATAAAGAATGAATGAATTCCATGATGAAGAAATGTCGAGAAGAAATCTATTCTTCAGGACGGGAGAAACTGTAAGACGTTGTTTCCGTGTAATATCCGTTCGCTTCGATTCTGAACCATAGGTGCGATAGGGAGAAGCCGAACCCTCCTCAGGTAAGGGGGTTTAGCTCATGGGGTGCAGCTCAAGTGAAGGTGCTTTTCGTCAACCACCTAAAAGTGAAGGAGGGTAATTTCGCCAACCCTTCAGAAGTGAAGAGGTCCCTTCCCCAACCGTTCAAAAGTGAAGGGGGTCAGAGCACCGGCTCCGACTATCGCATCCATATTGTGAACATTCTTATTCCTTCTTGTTTTTTTTTCACATTTAGTGGTTTTCTTTTCACGTATTTGTACGAGTTGTTGCTGGTTTGTGACTGCGATCCATCTTGGTGAACCTTTCCCGAGTCTTGCTAGTGTTCTCAGTTCGATCTTTGTTTTGGAAAACATCGGTACGTCGATATGTTGACTAGTTTTTAAGAAATGACTGTGGTTCATTTTCAAGCAGAACCTACTCTTCGCGAATTTCTACCGGCCGTCGCACTTCCGAGTTCAATTGCGTATTTTATTCTGTTTGCCAACTTCTGTGGACCACGATTCCTGTCCCTTATGTGTACAGCGGACACGACTCGAATACGATGGCACGACGTATCCGCGAGTAGTGATGTGAGCTCCATCTAATGCATGCGAACTTAATTTCTGTTTTTTTTTTGTGCTTTCTCACTTTTTTATAGTAGTGCAAAATTAAAACACGTAGTCTTTTAAAAATCCATTTTTTCCATTCACTTACAATTACAGCTGCAGAAAAGGTATGACAGAAACAAACCGATAACAACAGTTCTTCTCGTTATCGTTGAAGGGTGTAATAATCCGATCTCGTCGATTTACGAAAACGAAGAGATGGGTGGTTCTGGTCCATGCTTGCTACTGTTACCCGAATAGACTTATTGAATTTTTGCGTAGGGCGGTGAAAAGTGTAGAATAAAATGTTTGGAGTTGATCAATCCCTTCATGATGCAGTAGAACGTCGGATTTCAATTCAGAATCGCTTAAAAACAGCCTATGAGGAATTTGACATGGTGAGTTAATCCGCGAGAAGAGCTAGAGATAGGGTTCTAGATTGCAGGATCCAGGGTGATTACGTTCATCTCTCCCTGATCGTCGTAAAAAAAACGGCGTGGGAACCACTTTAGTTTCTGCTAGGTGGGTGCTTTTGAACGCACCTCCACGTAAAAGTCTCAGCAACCTCTACAGTTGGTTTTTCTTTTTTTTCTTACTTGAAAAGGCTGGTGAGGAGATCTCACTAATCTTCGACCGCCCGCACTTGGGTGTGGCACGTGTACAATGGTGGGCGTTGCGGCTGAAATCGCGAAAAACGGCTTCTTTTACGCCGCTCTTTCATAACGACTAGGGAGAAGTGAGCGAAACCACCCCGAAACCCGCAATCTACAATTCTATCTCGTTTCGGTGAATTCCCTTGCCGCGTCAGATTAGTAGTGCGTTGTCTTTAGCGTTTACTAGTGTTATTACGGCTTTCGCAGTCATTTTCAGGCCCAGTCGATGTAACAAGTCAGTATTTTTATTCTTTCAAAAGTCTGAAAGTAAGATTGGTTTGGAAAGATTTCGAAACATTGACCGCGCAGGTGAAGGTCCTCTCATATTGTCTTATGGCAGACCCTGTGTTGCGAAATATTTTCAGTAGTGGATTTCACAACCTTATGGAAATTTGCGGAAACATTGCACCAAACTGAATGCTATCCTTGCTGTCCTTCTTAACAAACAGGAATAGTCACTATCTTGCAGAGCTCGCGCAAAGAAGCTGCCCACAAGCCCTGACAAATAGAGCGTATTCTCGCCGAGTGGCCGAGAATGTGGTCGGGTTGAAAAGTGAGAGGTGCATCTAGAAGTATCAACCTTTGGACTATCGAGTATGGAGGAGCAGAAAGGTCACTTTGCTCACAACTTGCCGCTTTATCGTTCTTTATTACTATATCTGTGGGCACCTGCATACTCGTTCTTTTCGATGGAAGTTCTAATGCTGCCATACTACAGCGCTCGGTAGAAAATCATCAATAAGTACGAACTGTAGTAAGGTCAAAACGACATGAAGCACAGTGTAGTTGCGTAAGCGGCGTGGTTGAGACACTGGTTGGAATCAAGAGAAAAATGCAGAAGAGGGAAAGGCATACGAGAACCAAAGAACTGAACTGCTAACTTTTCTTAATTAGAAGTTCTCCATGTTGCTTCAAGATGTAACAAATTATTGCTGTTTTTGGAGTGTTTGTTTGTAAAGTGTAAATTGTTGTATCGCTTAAATCTGAGCATCTTTTTGTGATATGCAACGATTGGTCGGAATCGTTTTTCTCACTCTTGGATGGCGCATGACATTTAGCTTTGTTTTGGAAGATTTAATGAACGGTAATGTCTAGCGTTAATCAATCCACTTGTAATACACGAACGGGTCCACTCAAATTCAGAATCGTTTGAGGTTTACGAACGCGTGTCTAGCCTTTACAATGACTTGCGAGGATTAGCTGATAAATCAAGCCAGTGTTTTTATCCTATCAGACAGGACTAATTTCTCGACCCCGGAGAGACTATCAACCGTGCGTTAACAGCGGAACGTCTTAACCACCAACTGGACTACACCCGCCCGGGCAAATTTAATAAATGACAAATGAATTTTCGGTTATCTTTATTGTTGTGACTTTTTGTTATTTGATGTCTGTTATGTTAGTATTTGCCCCTTTGGATGTGTTATAGCAGGTTTTTGCCACTTATTTGTATCCTAGTAGAGTCGAGCCAAATCTGTCGATCTTCTGAGAACGGTCAAGAGGTTTGGTGTGCCGCCAAGTATACAGAGTACAAGTATACAGAGGGTTCATGAGCGTCGATAATTTCTGTCGCGCTGCTTATGACAGTCGTTATCGCCAAGGCATCCTGATCGCTACCCTTTCGCGGCGACGACAGCCATTATGCTGCTAGTAGAGTTTACATGGAGCGGTCTGGTGGCGGTTATTGGGCGTATCCACTAAGATGGACGACGGTGTACGTTGCCGTTGAAAAAGGCGTGGAAGAGATAGTAGCAGCCATTGCTACTGTCAATTGGTGGCGAAACATGATTAAGGCAGTAAATGACGAAGAGAAAGAAAAGAGTCTAGTCCGTACTAGACTCCTTTTTCCCTCAACAAACACTCTTTACTAGAGGCAATGTAGAGGTGCTAGAAGTGAAGCAATAATAATCTCAACGGATAAAGAGTTGTTATTGGGAATAAGTTAGGGTTCGGAGTGGATAACTTGTTTCTTCGGCACCGCTGTCTTCACCTTTATTCTAACAGTGCTCTTTCAACTTTGACCGTGAAATAATGTAATATATTAAATATCAATAAATAGTACTATAGTGGTTATTAATACAAAATGCTGTATGTAAAACAACAATAAATAATATGATATAAATGTCACTGATAGCTCACTATAAGTATAAGAAGTGTGTCAGTACATACGCCCACGTATAAGTTGAAAAAATGAGGAACCTCCCAACATGTGTTCGACGACACAATTCGTATTTTGAAAATTATAATAAACGGTCGAACGTTCGATACCAATCGGAATAATTGATTTTGAAAAATGGAAAAAAAAACAGCTGAGAACGACAGAGAACACATTTCAAATGTAATGAAGGAGTGCCGAAGCAATGTTCAAGTTATGAAAGAAATGAAGTTTCTTTTCTTCGACCTCTTAGTACTCAATACAAAGTTACCTCTTATTAGTTCTATTCTTTTTGTATAAATTAAATTCTTAGGAGGATCAAAATTTTTATTTAACCACGTGCACTTGAAAATTGTTTTTTCCATTTCATTACTTTCACGACTTTTATTATATTATTTATGTGCACTATAATTACTTCGTTATTTGATGGTTTGTCTCCAAATTAACATCTGACCGTGGATAGATATGTAGACAGATATGTAGAAGAGTAGAAATTTAGAAATAGGAACGAGATTATTTATCCGCCTAAAATCCATTTCCGTTATCTAAGCGTTTTTTTTTTGTTTTGCTAGCGACCTTGATGTAGCTGGTACTTAATGTCTTACGCTACGCGAAGCGTGTCCCGCAGCTATGCATTGTACATAAAGCCGTGTACCTAAAGGATACACAGACGTTTCGTTGCCACTCATAATTTTTTTTTCGGTCAGATTGATTTACGCTTAAAATCGAAGGAAATGAAGGAAACATATGAAGTTCAACTTCAAGAAAATAAAAATAAACTTAAGTGCAAGCAGATATCGGGATATATCACATGCGTACTGTACTTGTACTAAATACGTAAAAGTTTGACGAAACATCAATCGGTTTTTTTTGTCGGTTTCATAATGGGACACACGGCGACAGGATGCGTTTGTCGTTACTGCCTTTATACAGCTGTTACTAAATCATTCTATTTTGGGTTCCTCGATGTGCTGCAAATTTGCATAGAATAAACATTGCATGAAATTTACAAAATTATGAGGTGGCGAAAATCTGCGCATTAATTGGTTGCCATACAGCATGCGTTTTTATTTCAACCTTTATATCACAGCAATTTTAACATATAACGATACGTGAGAAGTTTCTGAAACGAGGTCAATGTCTGCCATGATTAGGACATATCACACTCTGATATGCTGTGAAATGTGACGTGAAAGAGGATTGGATGTGATGGGCTGCTAGCGACATCCAAAGAAATATTTCGCTGAGCGTAGTGCAAAGTGGCTCTAATATTTCTTAAAGGAGTATGATGACGGAAAGCTCTGTCCGGTGATAGCTCTTCTACTCACACGCCAACCAAATGATCTAGATAAAAGAAATAACTAAGATTTCTTCTATCTAGATCACTTATTACTCCGAGGGAATCCAGAAAATTTCGTCACTAGTCGTAGAGCGGATCGACACATCTGTTTGTTCGTTTCAATTGCATTGATCAGTCGAGTGCAGTGTTGACCTAAGTCCGGAGTCAGAGTATTTCGAGGATTTCCCACTGTACTCATTCAGTTCTACCATATTCTATCGTTGTAGTATTTGAAAATGTTTTCTTTTTCAACGAAATAATACCTTATTACATCGTAGTATAGTCAGATCATCACGTCCTGAGACTCATTTGCGTGA
Source organism: Necator americanus (assembly GCF_031761385.1). Classification (NCBI taxonomy): domain Eukaryota; kingdom Metazoa; phylum Nematoda; class Chromadorea; order Rhabditida; family Ancylostomatidae; genus Necator; species Necator americanus. The sequence goes on from NC_087372.1 coordinate 41,863,348, forward strand.
GATCTTGCGCTTGACGCAGCAGGGCATTTACTAATTTCTGTAGTCTGATTGGAGCTACTGAGGTCACTTCGGACCGCTAGTAATTGCACCTGGCTTCAGATCGTTTTGACCCGACTGTACGTGAGCTCTCTTGATTGTGTGTTTCAAGTTATTGTAATGCTTAGCGGCAGGAACTGATGCCATTCTCTCCTAGAAGTTTTGGTAATTTTTCACTAGATTTTCTTCTACGCCGCCTCTGGTAACTTCGGTAACTCGAAGAAAATTCTAATTCGCTAGACTTGTCTGAGGACTTTTTTCTAAGGGAAGAACTTGAATTTCATTCATTTAGTGCAATAACACTGACTTCCGGTGTGTCAGAATTTGAGGTTCTTGTCTAGCCTACCACGAGGTCAATTTTATCATCATTTTACAATTTCGCTGCTAATTCACCATTTAAAACAAATTTGCGTACGGTGGATTTGAAAGGATACTCCGTATGCAAAGGATTATTGAACTATTTTTGCCATATGAACGGTGAAACTTCTTTTTACATACAGTACAGATTACAGTTCCCACATATATCAAATAAGTTCCAAAATTTTCGAAGTTCTAAAGATAATTTATGAACTTCATCTGCGATTTGGTTGATAAATGTTTTTGTATTCTCGCGTCAGCAGAAAAATGTGCCAAAAAATAAAATTATCGGTGCGAGAGGCTGCGCTAGTTGAGAATAGTAAAAGATAAAAGTGCATCATAAGAAACATGATTCTTGGATAGGTGGGACAGACGGGCTCAAACAAACGAAGAATGCACACAAATATCACTCATACATTTCGTCACAAGCAGTTTGGATTTTGAATAGCTTTTTTTTCAGCATTGAATTGTAGTGCCATCTTCGAACAGTGGACATAAATTATCTTCAAAAGAGATTGTACCCTCAGGTATGAAGTTATATTTGGTGCTGGATCTCAACACAGTGAACTGAGGAATAACTTGTGAGGGTCCTTTTCCGAACTCATATTTAGCAAAAGGAAACTACAACAGTTAGGTCAGCAATGTACTCTCCCTTGATGTTCCGGAATTTCTTCCCATTTTCAATTACTTTTTCGATATCTTGTGTCGTTTTTTTGGATTTTTTTTTATGCTTCATTCGATTTCCCTTTACAACAAAGTCTCAAGAACAACTTTGAACTCCTCGATTGAACGTAAGGAGTAAATTATACCGAAACATCCCTATTTTCTCCATTTCACATTCTATTTCAATACAAAAATAGAATCGAGAAACCAATCAAGTTAGAAGACTCAATCATATCCTCTGGGTTGCAGATTAGCTTCCAGGTAACGTAGAATAAGCTAACGTAGAAGTGTTAAATCTATTGAATTTTTAAGTTTAGGTCTCCTGAATTATTAATTTCAACTTAACGTATGAAGAAGACAACATTTGCTCTTATTTAAGAGACGTCACCAAAGAATTTCTTTGAAGGCGTCATCTTACGAAATTCACGATTTTGGGATTTCTCCACGAGTAAGTAGGGGTAGGCGTGTTTTTTTATGACTGTAAGTGTGATCACGTTCACTTTGACATGAAGAGGAAGGCGTGAGAAACACCCTTTTCTGCACCGGACTCAAATCAGTGCAACTTGACTAGGTATCAAAAGCCCTCGTGCGGAATCGAAGACGCGATGCGAATTGCCAACTTTCAGCTACCCTCCCTAATTTGCATTACAGAGAGGACCTGAGCAACCGAGGCTTCTTCGCCTTCCTTTATCTGTATTAGTAGTGAAAATTGAACGTGATGACACTCATAACGTGAACTGCAGTCCTATCCCTTCGTATTAGTGGTGGGATCCCCACACATTTGATTTCGCAGTACACTGTTTTTAACCACTTTAACGCTTACGCCGTGTATATCCGTCATAGAGTGCACTTTTGTACAGGCGCGTGGTACTTAAATGGTTAACAAATAGAAATCAACCGTCCTTGTTCTGTAATTTTCTTTCATCATGTCTTTTCGGCCCTTGGAAACTAAAAACTGTCTTTTTTGATTTTTTTTTTTTTTTTTGAGAGACGGAGGTATATTTTGCTTCAGAGTGACCCTCACTCTCTTCTTCCCATGAATAAACCGATTACTGTTATCCTATCTCTTCTGATCGTTCTTATATTGAGGGACGAGCATTATCCGCTTTATGAAAAAGTATCAGCCTCAGTATTCTACAGTAACTTGTGCGCCGTATAACTTACACATACATACTCACTTTTGCCACTTTCAATTCGCAGCTAGTGAGTATTACAATTTACTAGCATTTTTTTCCTCTGTCGTGTTATATTAGGGCTGCACTTTCAAATACTATGTAGGGTAAAGTGTCAGACGTTAGTCGGTCCGCTTGGGATGCACCAACTCGTTCGACTTCAAGTAAGAATCGTTTGTGGTCTATGAACACGTATGCGAACTATTCAGTGATATGTGGAGACCAGTCGAGATATCAAATCAGTGATCATTGAAAGGGTTGATTGGTCAAGAGCTGCTTCGACCCACTGACGGTGCTGGAGAACCTTTCACCAACTGCGGTACACTCGTTCCTGCTATACCACTCCCATTTACAATTACTAATCTGCTATATCACTAAACTATGTCACTTGCTTCCACCTCACTAGAAACCTATTTAGATTTTCTTATCTTTCTGTAGTTTTGAATTTAATCTCGACTCTTTTTCATAATGGCATTGATAGTTCGAGTAGTAGTATTATTATATTGTTTTTTTTGTTTTCCATGCTTTTTTTGTGGGTTACACTGAATTCTTGATCCGAGACAGGCCCAATCAATGCGGACGGGAGTGCCGCTTGCCAGGAAAATCTGCGTATGAGCACTGTGTAAGTCAGCTGCCAGCTAATAGCGGCGTACGTTGTAAGCTGGAGCACACGCTTCTCATTATTTTCTGCAATTTCTATACGAAGAATTTACTTGTAATTGCACTTTATTTTATTGTAGGGCGTAGTTATATATTATTAGGCATATTTCGATATTCTGACACATTCCCGAACTTTTGTGAAAAAATAGTGCTGTGTCATAGTTTTCACTCATGTTTAGCAAGCTATATGTTCTGAAAGTTCATCATGCTGGGCTGCAAATTCAGAAATGTCATTTCTAGTTCTTTTTTTTTGAAGTTCCTGGAGAAAGTAATGCTTCCTTTGCAACACTCACGTTAAAAAGAAGGGTTAGTGGAACTCAGTCCCACTCTCTATTTGAACGAACATTTATGCAATTTCATCGCTTAGCTTTGAAAAAGCAGGGGCTCTCTTGCTTATTCGCTTCGTTTCTCATTAACTCACAAATATTCTTATACACTAAGGAGAAAATCTTATTCATCTCATCATTACCAGATTGATTATGCTATCATCACATAGTATCATTATAGCCTTGATGTTTCGATATACCTCGTATACGACATATATTATAAAAACAATTTGATTTATTGTAGAATATGACGTAAATGTTTGCGTCCGAAACGATGCCGTCTTCAACTTCTCACAGACTACTGGGAATGTACCGGTATAGCGCAGCTCATTGCTGGCTTTAAGCGCGAATACGGTTTGCCTCACCCTATAATGTACAAGTCATTGTATAAGTCGCAAGCACGCTCATAAAATTTCCCGTATTACGATTTGAAGTCCAACGCATTGGAATCTTTCAAAGAGATTGATCAACGCCAAGGACTTCCCAATTTATCATTGATTAGGTATATTATAGAAATAACCCATGAATCTATATTTTAGTGATCCTGAACGCTGAACATTTTACTTCTTTGTTTCTAAAGTTTGACTTTCGAAAGAAGTTTACGAAACTGATCCTCGAAACTGATTTGACAGAGTAGAGAGTTACTATTACAGCACTACATAAGTTTGTGTGGTTTTTTAAAACCCCGCACAATTTTTTCTTCGAAAAAAAGCGGTAGCGAGAGCAACCACTTACGCTTGTAACCAACTTCATTTTCACCCCGACTTTATGTTCTTCAAGGGATGTATATAATTTATTGGTTTGTTTACTACAGGCAAACTGATACAGAATCTGCAAAAACAATCTAAACAGTCATATATGTTAAATTTTATTCTCTTGCAATTAAAGGGAATTACTAAGATTAATATTATAGATTGAGGGATAAGTTGTGAGCGTTTATTTTTTTTAAGTGAAGATAGAGATAAAAGTGAAAAGTGTCTCTATAATATTATCAATCATTTGAAACTGAATTTCTCACTCTACAGAGTATTCTTATTGGACTTTTTAAAAATTATTTTGATCATTGTTTTCAAATCATTGAGAAAGAGCTTTAACAGGAAAGAATGGGAGCACTTTCGACATTTTTTTGCACCTACTCCAGACGATAGAGCCGCTCAAGATGAGACTGGTGTTGCGTATGCGAAGGCAGCAGTGCTTGTAAGTAGCGCACGTCGTTTGTCTTCGCACTTTAATATAGGAAATAATGACCTCGAGATGGATTACACCCCGGCCGACCTTTTTCCAATTTTCTTAAAAAAATACTGGGAATAAACCCACGATTACTCGTCATTGCTGTCTTTGCTATCGCTTCCAACAACCTGCTTTCGTTCAATAGTTTTTTTCATATGTCTAATCATTATCAATTTTTTCATGTTTTTTCGTGAATATATTTTTCTAAGCCTTTGGTCTTCTCAAATTTTTTATTCATTAGATTTTATGATGATATGATGCCTTCCATGCACATCACAGTCTGGGAAGTAGCTTCAGGGATGTTATCGATTAATCGTGTTAAGGTGTGGAAAAAGTTCCGTTTTGATAACTTGACACCTTTCAATGGGACTATTTTGCAGAGTGAGAAATTCTCTGTTGAATTATTCACAACGTTCTTCACTTTCGTGTATTTTTCATTTCAAAAAAAAGGAAGAAAGAAAACGCTTTTGACTTATTAATCAACCTAATACAATAATGTCTTATAGGAGGTGATGTGCTTGGAAGGAAACAATGGCGGATGTCCATTCCGCAGTGCGTTCAAATAAGAGTGAACACGGCCCTTAAAATGAGGAAGAGTTACTTAAATGGAAATTAGATTAGATTAAGGATGTGTAAGAAAATTGCAAAACTTCGTCAACGTCCACGAATTTATAAACAATAGTTCGTTTTCTCACAGTCGTGCAACGAAGTAGTACGTAAACCCGAAAACACAATTGAGAATTTGCGTCAAATCGTGAGCAGCAGCAGCGCGATGCTTTCTATCAGAGTCAAACATGTAGACTCGATCCTCCAAAAACGACCCCTTCCCCGTTCTTATTCCTCTCATTCTCCTTCAGGTAGTCGCAATTAAAAATTAGATATAACAATTAAAGTTTTGAAATAATTTAGAAAGTTGGTAAATAAATAAAAATAAAAACAATGTATTATAAAAAACAAGAGATAAAACAAATACAGATGAATAGAAATAAATTTACGTGCGATTTGGAGATGACTTTTGCGACGAATACTGAACCTTGTTCAGTATGAGTACAGGACTGGTGCGGATTTCTGTATGTTGAAATAAAAATTTATAACTTAGCACAAAAAAAAATCCAGAATTTTTGGCAAGGGTACGTTTTGTAGAGGAATAGATTATTGTTCTTCGAAGCTCTCAGGTTGCTTTGAAAATTAGTTGACAAGAAGTTGGAAATGTTTGCAAATTTCTCATAATTATCTAGACTAACTTTTTAGATGAGCGAAATGATTGCGAGAAATGTGAAGTACGATTCTAATAGGAAAAATCTTACCGTATAACATATTTTGAACCATATAAGTTTTTATAATTTATGCTGTGAGTTATTATTATCAGGAAGGCACACACTTGCACTTGCAAATTTCTATTTCTGTAGGTGTTCGGGTTCTCTGTGAAGCTGGTTGGAAAAATTTGGAAATAGGAGCAAGATTTTTTTTTGTTTCAACTAGGTTTTGGCAAAGATAAATTCGTAATCTGTCTCTACTACCCTACAAAATTGTACTGGAAAATTTTATTGGAAAATGTGCCGGTAAATTTCCTGTGAACGCCGTTATTCAGCAACTCGTGCAACCTAGTTTGATAAGTTAATTACTTCTGTTTCCAGTTGTTGTGATGTTTTTTCTTCAGGTAGCACCGATATCGAAATTTGTCTTCTAAGTGGTGGTTGAAATCATTATTGTTGGACATTGTTGCTCATTCAACTCTTTTACCCTGAATGCGAAATTGAATGATCGCTGACAAAAGATAGATCAGCGATTGTAAGAGGGCCTTTCACCAAAGTACACTTTAGCTATCTTAATAAATACGCTTATATTTTAACATTGCAAATCCAAATGCAGCACACCACGCATCTGACTTGGTGAAGGAATCCCCAGGAAAAGCTAGAGGTTTGGTTGTAGATTGCAGAATCAGGGGTGGTTCGGCTCATCTCATCCTAATCGTCGTAAGAAACGGCGAGCTTGGGAGCAAATCTGGGTAATATAAGGTAAGTTAGAATGCTCCTCTATGTACACATTCTCTTAGCAGCCTATTCATTGGTTTTACTTGAATAGGCCGGTGAAAAGACACCACCGATTTTCGAGCGATCGCACTTGGATGGGGCTCATGCACAAGGGTGGGGCGTTGCAACTGAAATCATCTTAAAAACGTTGTCTTCAACGACATTTCTTACGATGATCAGGGAATGAGCGGAACCACCACTAATCCCGCAATCGATTCGTGATATGCTGCTTTTAGGTCTGTCCCTCACGATATCTTAGTGGTCTAGTGGTAGCAATGTGAAGTTCCTTCTGTTTTGTTCAATTCCTCTTGAAAGTAATTAGAAAAACATTTGCAGTGCTTAGACTTGATAATTGTGACATTTAGTTGTCAAAAGAATCAAAATTTTCAGGTGGTTAGTGCTTTTAAACTATTTTTTGCACTGCTTTACCATGGCTTTACCTTCATAATTTTTGTCACATCATTTATGATGAATCATCTTTGTTGAAGTATTTTATGGTTTGTCATTATATTGACAGTTGTCTGTAAATACCTGTGGATACGATTTTGCACGGCTCGAGCCAGATGCGCTACCCCGATGCCATCGAGCATAGCTTAGAGCAGCAAGAACACGCTAGGTTGTCCATAATCAAAATTGGCTAAGGAAACACACTAGTTCCGTTCTCAGAAGTATAAGAATAATGAGTTTTCATCATTTTAGGCTTCTTTACCCTCGTCACGGCAAAACTTCTTCGCTGTACAAGAATCGAGCTTTATTCATTTTTTTCCAAATATTACACCTTTTCATCCTAAAAAAACAAATGTCGAATATGACCTATTTTTAAACTTCTCGCGTAAGCAGCTGCATTCAAAGCGACGTTGTAGAGGCTCGATTGCGATCGCGGTGAAACTATCGCTAACATCACTCTTCTCAACAGTTTGCAGTCGCAAATGGATGACACACATCTGAGAAGCGGTAGGAGTGCAAATTCGCTGGTTTCAGCAGTTTCGTTCAAAAGTGAGTGTGAGATGAGTGTTTGTCTCAGAGTCTTCCATTTACTTGTAATGACACTGATATTGGATACCAATATCAGTGTCTATATGCGTTAGAGTCTTATCCTGCATATATTTTGCACGTACTTATATCTTATGTATCTCGATCAATCTCTCTCTCTAATCTCGGATATACTGTATCGTATATTTTACGTATCTTGATTTTCTTGGATATACTGTTTGTCGTGTCATTCAGAGTTTCCAAAAATACTATCATTAGAAATCATATAATAAAACCAAAGTGTTTTAAATTTTAAGACTCTGATTCTAGCCAATATAATTGAATATAATTGCTGAGTAGATATGTATTACACTTCCCCTCTACACTTCTTATAACTCTCTCCAAGCGTTGGGGTAATTTTTTAAAATAACTGATAGTATTGGGTTGAGTGGGCGGGTGTGGCGCAGTCGGTTAGTGGTCCGTTGTAGGCACACAGTCGAGGGTTCGAGACCGTCCTAGTGCAAAGCAAGCCAGACTAGCCAACTTGGTACTAGACTTGCCCGGGAGGACAAAAACACTGACCTGATCATCGCCCAGTCCCCGCAAGTTATTGTATAGGCAAAACGTGTTCCAAAATCCTAACGATTACGAAGTGCAGTAAAACGCGTTGGTGCTTCCCAAGTGGATTGATACGCCAGTAACTTTGTCCTTTATCCTTTTTTATTAGGCTAAATCGAGAGTTCTCGAACAAATTGACAATATTTTTGTTTATCCTACAATTTTTAAACGATAACTGTTAGTCATTTGAGGTTTGCCCATTTTCACTGATCGTCTTTGCCAGTACGTTTAGACAGATCGTAGATGCCCTTGTTCTAAAACGCTGGGACTGGTCTTCGAAGAACTCCTCGAGTGTCTTTTTGATGTCGTCGTGGGTTTGGAAGTCTTGACCATGACTAGATGACGTTGGAGATAGGAAAAAGGTGGTAACTAGAGGGAATCAGGTCTGGGGAATACGGTGGGGTAGTAAAGTGGTCCAGCCGAACTTCATCAGTCCAGCCTTGGCCGTTCTTGCAATGTGCGGCCGAGCCTTGTCGTGCCGGAAGTACAATCGTCCTGTAGCGAGCGTGCATTTTCGTGATTTACCTTCAAATTCTTCCGTTGCTCAATGTAGACGTCGCAGGCTCTGTACATCCCTCGGCGAGCAATTTCCAGTATTTGACGTCATGTACTTCCCACCAGATGCAGAGCATAACCTTTTTGGTGCGCACGTTAAGCATAGGGACGTCTTGCATCTGCACCAACGGGCGGTCCATGCCATACTTGTTCAGAGCATGTGATACCCATCGACATAGTTTTCGCACCATAGGTGCGATAGGGAGGCGTCGGATCCTTCTCAGGTGAAGAGGGTCCACCTCATGGGGTGCAGCTTAAAGACATCACCCCAAGAATCTGAGGTGGTACGGATTTCAGGTGGAGTATTCGTTTACGGGATAGTAGGTTATGGAGAGGGAGGTGATTCCGTCCATTTCTTCCTAATTGCCGTAAAAAACGGTCCGCAAGATGCGGCGCATGCGTGAGGCTGGCGCGCTCCAATCGAACTCGTGGAACATAGCGCGCCGGAACGCTCGAAGCCGTATCGTTCGGGCCGTTTTTTACGGCAATTAGGAAGAAATGGACGGAATCACCCCCTCTCCATAGTCTACGATCCCGTATACTAATACTCCACCTGAAATCCATACCACCTCAGATTCGTTGGACAATGCCTTGAAATGGTGAGAATCCCTTCGGCAACCGTACAAAAGTGAAGAGTGTTCCTTCGCCAACCGTACAAAAGCGAAAAAGGTCGGAGCACCGGCTCCGACTATCGCATGTATGTTTCGCACCTTATCGATTGATTTTAATCGATAAACAACTGTGGTTTGACTCATATCAAGAGCGGGCGTCAGTTCGCGAGTGGTTTGATACGGATCGGCTTCCACCTGTCTCCGCAGCAAACCTAGATCGAACTCCATTGGGCGTCAAGAGTTCTTCATCTTCGATGGAACACTCGCCCACCGCGAACTTCGAGTCCCACTTGTAGACATTGCTTCTGGCGGGGACGTGCTCCTTGTAAACTTCCATGAAACGTCTATCGATATCCGCGGGTTTTCGGCCCCGGATAGATGAAGAAAGAGTATGACGTTGCGGAGGTAGGGTGACGACGGCTTGAAATTGTGCGGCATTGTGGCAGGGAAGGAACTAGTTTGGTGTAATTGTTAACCTACACTTTGAAGAGCCTCTTGTACTCTATCAAACAGTAGCTAACATGGTCCGAGAATTTTCGACTCAACCTAATAAAAGTCGCAGAATCCCTGGGCTGAGCACAATGAAGAAAAAGACTCGAAAATTTACGAACAAAAACAAAAGTTAGTTTGCCTAGTAAAAAAATTGAGATTCATTGTGAAAAAAACAGACTAAAATATTGATTAGTGAAGAAGAGCATTTCAAAAAGGCTAACAAAAAATAAAATATTGAAATTAGTGCGATAAAAAGAAATGATGAGAATGAGTCACATCCATGTTTTGGGCAACGTGAAGAATGCCCAAAGAAATTTTCATCATATTAACGATGAAAGTTGAACCAACCTGCTTGTCTAATCCCGACCAAAATTGTGTTTGAAGTTTCAGCTAGGTACATTTGAATTCAAGACTGGTCGCTAATTGACGCTATTGTCTGAATATACCTTTTATACTTTGTTGTTTTCCAAACTCTGGAGTGTGATATGTGTATATTGGTCTTTACGAGTTAGTTCTTCAGATCAGCTTTGTTTGTTAGTGAGAGTCATTTGAGGTAACACCATGTGGCCGGAAGGGTTACAGATGGACCAAGAGATTTTGTTGGATGCAGGCGCCCAGTTACATCGACTGAGGATGTTTCCATACTTCGATATTGCACATTACATATTGGCAAGTCTTTCTTATCTAGCCTCAATACGATTCTCTTACCACTCAGATGAGGCTTAAAATATCTTGATTTGGTTTTGCTTTTGAGCCTATAAGATATATAGAAATTCAACAAAAAGAAGAGAGAAAGAACAAAGGGAAATAAGGAGCGGATAGGAAGGAATAGACGCACACTTTTTTCCTGTGCTTGACAAATAATCTCCCTAAGCTCCATCATGTCTCAGGGCGCATTGCGCTCACTTACTTGATCGGACTGCAAATAGACATTAAATTGGTCTAATCGTTTGGAGTATTTGTTTCCGCAGAGGGCTAACGTTAATTGCTTCCTAAAGTGTGCATTCCTGAACGTTCAAATTGCGATTTAGAATTTCTTGAACTAATTATTCTACTAAATTTTAGAAAGCTGGTTACCTCAACGATCCACATGGTCGTGAGGTCATTCTTTATGTATAATTTCAAGGGTAACTGTAATGCATCAGTAAATAAAAACCTCCATCCTTTGCTCGTCACATAACATATCCTGGACGTTTAACTCTTGAAGTTGCGCCTGGTTCTGACTTTAGATTGAATATACCAGGAAGAACTTCGCCAAACATTTTACTTACACTTCTACTCACTTTTGTAAAAAGTTAAGATTGCTCAGGAATTCTAGATGATCTGTGAGGTTCGCGACGACTTAGCAACTTCAGCTTGTTTGTTCTCTCGCAAACATCCTCTTTCATGTTGGTTGTCCTCGATGCTAATGTGCTTCGCAGACTCCTTCCTCGCAAATTTCCTCTTGGGTGAGCCGGTAATTGCGCCATTCAAACGGCATGATGACATCCTTTTAGTTAGTTTTACTTTTATATTGTCTAAGAATGATGTTTTGTTGGTCGCTGCCCCTTTTCAGGCGACAATGGTGTGGTATCTTGTCTTCTATGCACCTTTCGATGGAATCTACAAGTTATCGAAGGTCATGCCGATTAAGTGTTTGTTGTCAGTAATGAAGGAGGTCAAAAGGGCTTATAAGGTGACTAGTTCTTTCTTCCATCTAATTCCTGATTACCAATGTAATTAGGCTTTTATCTTTTTACTCTACATTCTGTTTTTGTTAATTCATGTAAAGTTATTCTAATAGAATACATCCGGATCATACTATGGGCAGGTTACAGTTAAGACTTTCGGGAATTCTAGATGATTTGTGAAGTTCGCGACGACATAATATGAACACACATTTTTAGTTTGAAGAACTTTGCGACACAAAGCGACAAGTTCGAAGGATTTAACTTTTAAAGATCGAGGAAACTAATACTATCATAAAGATGTCGGTGACTACTCGATTTCTTTATCGATTTGCTCGAGCGGGCACAAGTGATACTTCCATTTGTCCCGATCGCGCGCAAGTGTTCCCCTGTGACATCTCTTCTCGCGAGGGACTGGAAGAGCATGGTACTTTTTCTTGAAGGACTTCGTAAAGAGGTCTGACCATCGGGTCGGCGGTCTTCCTGCGGTGCGTTTGATATCGCGTGGTATCCAGTTGCTTACGGCTCTGGTCCAACGATTGTCTTTGAAACACATCCCGTGTCCGGCCCACCTAATTTTGCTTTCCATGGCATATGCGGCGGCGTCTCTGATCTTCGATCGGCGACGTAGGGGTGAACTTCGAATCCCTTCTTTCACTTGCGTAAAGCGGGTTACTCTTTGTATCATCCTTTCAGTTCCGCGTTCTATGACGCTGATCGCATTTTCCTCCTGCTTACGAAACGCCCGCTTTTTTGAAGTGTAGGTCAAAGCAAGAAGAACAGTACTGTTGAATAGGTGAGCACGGAGCCGGTTGTTCTTGGTCCTTTTCACTACATCCTCGATGCTCTTGAATGCTCTCCAAGCCGCTCGTTTCCTTCTGCCAGAGGTCAGGTCGTTCATCATGTTGATTTCCCGACCTAAATATACATAGCTGGAGCATTTGGATATGTCCATTCCGTTGAGCGTGAATGGGGCATCAGAAACCCATCCGTTTCTCATGAACATCGTTTTGTCTAAGTTCAGCTGAAAACCGATCTTTTTAAACGTTTCATCAAATTAGGCCAGCATCCGTTACGCCTGATGCTTGATGTTACAAGAACGATGCCATTTCTACATTAATATTTCTCGGGGTAAATTTTTAAATCATTCGGTGCCCTAAGACCTAAGCATTAGCCTTAAAGGATCTATGATATGCAAGCTGAAGTTACTAGGAGAAAAAGGTAAGTTAGGGCTTTGAGAAATAAGGGGGTCACTGAGTGCGCCTCCCTAGCATTGCTAGAGCAGAATTCCTACCAGCATGGCTAAGAAGAGCTTTATCGTATGTGTCCTCTTAAGGTTACCCATGGAGTGTCGCATGCAGCTAAGCTCTATCCTAGTTCATATATCGTTCAAATACTAGTTGGAACAGCGAAGGGAGCTGGATCCGGTATTCTTAAAACGGTTGAGCAGGTTTGTAGGAAATTAATCAAACATTGTTTTTCTCTTAGTTTTCTATCTTGGATGTTGTGGTTTTAGTTAGTGCGTGGTGTTTGGCTCCCAAACCATAACGAAGCGCTCCGTCCTTCGTTTGCTACAAAAGCTTGCCTTGTCGCGTCGATTGTATTATCTTTGGAGAAAAACAGCGTCTACGTCACTGCGCCACACGATATCGTATATTTGGTATGTTTGTTGTGCTTTTTTCTTCCATTTCGTAGGTTCGCAGTCCTTTTACTTGGTTGGACGTTTCAATACTACGTTCTGTATTTTAATTGTTTTAATTAGATGAATTTTGGTTTGTTATCATTCGTTTTCTGTTAGATTTCAATAACAGCGCTTTGTAACGCTGTTGAGCTCCGTTTATTTCAGTGTGTAGTCGGCTTTTTCGTCTATTTCAAACTTTCTGCTATACTATTGCACGTCACGGATCCATTTGCTCCCATTGAAAATCTATTTTGCGCTGTTTTCATGGGAGGAATATGGGACGCACTCTCTAGGCAAGTGTTTATCATCAATTCTTGTCCTATTAAACTGGTTACCACGCAGTGTTGATTTTCCAAAAAGAAAGTTCTTTTTAAAATAGAAGCACATGTCATCCTCATTACATATAAATCATTGTGATTGATTCTACGATATCTCCTTCGCAACTGTGACTGCGTTCATCGTGAATTTCTCCATTCCACTCGAAATTGAAATAGTCGACTACGAGAATTCCGACAGCGTAGTGTTTACTTAGGTTTTTCATCGCAGTGGTGCTGCATCAATTGCAGTAAGTGTTCGTCGGATGTCGGATATACCAAATCTGCATTCCGCCAGGTTCATGGCATCAGCAAGGTCGCTAATCGATCGACTGCCTTTTTCCGCTGAGCTATGGTCTATACGTCCTGGGTTTTTTCAGGGAAAAGCGAAAATTTCCAAAGTGACACACAGCGTCTTTCACAGCGGAAATTATTGCGATTAACCGCTTATAGTGTCGTTATCCTCACGATTATCAATGCGGAGCTGTTTGAGCTAAATAGTGGCGACAACAGCGAAACCGAGTTTGCCTTCTACATCCAATCCCAATTAGCCTCCGAGTTCGGTACAATACAACGAATGGATAAAGTAATGAAGTAAAATTAAAGTTCGCAAGAAGAACCGTGTTTGTTACGCGTTTTTCAACAATCTTGAAGTCGAAAGAATAAAGATCGAAGGACGCGAATGGAGCAGTGGACGCAGCGAAGGGCCTTCACAACGGTAATGTTCAACATAGACTCAGAGATGCGATGAAGATGTCGAAAAATTCTGCGACGTCAGTGACAAGAATGTAAACCTTCAGATGGGCCGGAACAAGGTGTTCGTATTGGTGTTGTTTCGTAACTATTCTGAGGGCATCTCAACGGAAGAATTTTCCCATCTACCTATTCTCCTAGCTTTGGTTACATGTGAAACTGTTTAGCCGATAGCAATAGACGATAGCGAACGAAATCGAAACGAAACGCAAACCAAATCAACGCTGAATCATTACAGAGAAGCGGGGCGCGCCCACGTTCCGGCAGCAGCATTGCGGAAGTCACAGTGTTTAAATCTGTGAGGTGGCGAACGCGGTTTTAACCAAGTCAGGGCAGAAGTGATATCTATGGGCTGACAACAAAACGCCGCTACATCTCTCAGAAAGGGGAGCAACCCAGCTGAGTGTTTAATTACAACCCGAATCCGCATGAAAGTCTTTGAACGTATCATAGAATTCGAGGCATTCTCCATCTCTCTACTAGTCATTGCGGCCTCGTTACTATTGTGCATTTTTGAATGCTACATCGGTGTACCGCGTATCCTCACACTTAAAGGACGCATCCCACCGCATCCTAACGCGAGCTCTTTTAGTACAACTTGCGACAAAATGCCGTCCCAAAAACAAAAAGAAAGTCGCTTCATATATTCCACACTGTCCTAAGGAATCGAGCGCAAGCGTAACTTCCTATCCTTGTTAGCTTAAATAAATGTTCATCTTTCCCCTCATAGTCGTCGTGGAAGCCGTAACGTGATATCCATAGATGCCTGCACTATCGATGCTATTCTGCGCTGGTGAAGTCATGTCTCGAGATAAAGAAGTTTACGCTAAAGATTCCAAAGTTTTGAACTTCATGAGAAATACAAGAATATAATGACGTAATCGAGACAGGACCTTCTGGAATGACGGGATAAAGAACGAGAACCTTCGAATCCCTCGGTTCAGTGACAGCATTCGACACCAGCCTTGCACGTCACATTACCATTTGTATAAACGTTGACTGACTGAAGCATTGAAGTGCGCCATTGTGCTCTGTGACAAAAGATCGTCTCAAATCAAAAGTATCTAGAACCGTATTCGATAGTACGTAGAAGTGTAGCGCTATATGGCGCTGGCACACAGCCTTGACCACGGAAGTGGAACATCGTTCCGAAGTCGCCGAAATTCTTGATTTCGCCTTTTCAGCCAAATTTTTCAGCCTTTTCAAATTTATACTCATATTTTGGTTCTTCTTCACCCTTTTTTGAGAAAGGAAATCTCTATTTTAGAGCTCTCGCTGCTGCTCGGGAACGACGTGCAGCCGGTCATGCGAGCGAGAATGGAACAATTGCAAGCGGTGAAAAAAAAGATTAGTAATTGAAGTGAGGTGTTGAAGTGTGAAGTGCTCATTCACTTTACAGACTAAGACCAAGAGTAAGGTTAACTATGGAATTTATCTAGGTTATCTTAACCCCATGAATTTTCTGGCGACCCTTCGTACGTGACCGAAGCACTGCCACATATTTTAATGTTTCCTAATGTTTGTTTTCTGAATGATGAAAACGCAATGAAGCTTCATATTCTTCCCACGAGTATTTGTTTAAATTGTACTTTTAATATGTTATGCTGCTTATTGTACGTGTGTGTTTAGTCTCAAAATATTACCCATGCTTCGAGTATCCAAGACAGCTGCTATTTCGTACGCTTTCCTTTTGAGAATAAATGTAGTGCAAGAACTGTTTGACTTGTTGGAATCGATACATGACGTGTGCTTTATTGTTACATATACAGCTCAAGTAGAATATGGTAGACTTTTCTTTTTCTTAACAGACTTCCATCTGAGTACAACCACTACTGTTATTGTTTGTTCTGTGTTCAGGATGTTTGGAGAAGGCCAGCCAGCAACTACGATGAAGGTGTCGTCAGCTCGTCTTGAGAAGATTCAGGTAAATTGTAGTGCTTCTCTTTACTTTCTTCTTTAAGGTCTCAAATAATCAGAACTATTAATGAAACTTGACAGCTGTTCAAGTGATTAAGGTGTTTTTATAGTTTTGATGCCCCCAATATTAAAGTTGGTTAAATGGTAAGTAACGCAAGCGATTTGGAGTGCACAGGCACTTGCCGCCCATGAGCTCCATCCTAATGCTAACCATTATCCTTGAGTCGAGTGAAGAACCTGAGTAAAATTTTCTTTTTTTTTTTTCTTTCCAAAGAAGTCCTTAAAGTCCCGATCAGAGTAATTCCATACTAGAATATGGCAGGAGGTTCTCAAGGCTTCGCCTCCAGGGTTACATGTGCCTGTCCGAGTGAAGTAACATTGACTTCATCTGACGAAATCCATCCACCAACAATCGTTTACTGTTGGTTTTTACGAACTTATAATCGGAGGAGTGTTGCCGATGACGTGCTGTGACCAAGGAAGAAATTATCTATCAACGAACTTGTTGGTCGTTCATTCGATATTTCCCCATACCGGCAGCGTTAATAACAAGGCCTCTCGTTGACATCAGCGCATTCGGCGGGAGGAAGTATAAGAGCCACTTCCGCTCTGGACTTTTTTGGACAACAAGGCTCCTGAGAAATGGGAAACTGCATTGGTTTCTACGAGGTAAGTTAGAGTATAATTAAATTTGAATGCGCTTCTACGAGCGGAAATCAATGTGGACTCCTTAGTGGTGTGTTCATGCAAAACCAATGAGTATGCTACTGAGGAAACCGGACAAGGGTTGCCGTTTTTGTGGATATTAGGAAGAAATTGGGAGAGGCCACGTAACCTGCAGCCTGAACTCTGTATTGTGCGACAGAGCGAGGCCTCAACACCGTCAATTTCATGATACGCTGCTTTCAACCAGGAGCGTTCGATGCGCGACAAAATTTGTTACCCCTAAGGCCCATCTCATATTGCGAAGGTGGCCTGCTAAACTCTTTCCGATCTCGGCCGAAAATTGCTACCTCTTCATCTTACTCTCCTAACCTGGCTCCTAAGTACCATCTTCGTCTCCTGAAACTTCTTCACAAAAAGGAATTCTACGACCACTCGGAATTCGAAACTAGGGTCGCCCACTTTCACTGCCCGCATCCTAATTAGTTCTAGTGCTCAGGCGGAGAAGGAAAGAAGAGGGAAACCCGGTAATGCCAAAACCCGATTGTCTGCAAAGAAAGTGCTGGCTACCATTTTTGGGACTGGAAGGGAGTCCTACTGGTGAATTTCTTACAGTGATGTCAAACCATTAACGCAACTAATACTGCAGCCTCTTGGTTCAAGTTAGGGTTCAGTATCGATGCAAAAGACGAGATAGTTCTATCCACGAGGTGCAGATTGTCCACGACAACTCAAGCCTCGCAGAACAGGTGCAGCGTAGCTTGATCATCCACCTTACGGCTCAGACTTATGCGATTTCCACATGTTTGGACCCCTCAAAGAAACATTTGGAGGCAAGGGATTTGAGACCAACGGACAAATGGAAACGTTCGTGCGCAGCTTGTTAGATACCCGTCTTGCTTTATTCTTCGAGAACGGAATGAAGAAATGATCAAAACGTTGGAAAAAATGTATCATAAGAAATAGTTACAAAAAATAAAAAAATAATTTAAAATAAAATAAATAAAGAACAATAATTTGTAGAAATGCAGATGTTTCGGATAAAATAAATTTTGTTTGAACAAAAGTCTCGTTTATATCTGATTGTACATCAGTGATTGAGAGGAGTAATGTCATTGTAATGAAAATGTGGGTGTTTGAAATAATGAGACATTCTATTCAAGACATCCTCACGCAGGTAGTCACCAGCTAATGAAACGCGTTAAGTTGGTTTGTTGTATGCATACAATCACACCGCTCCGCACTTGGAGAAAAGTGGAAAAACAACCGTAGCTAATTATTGGCATTAATTATGGAATATATGCTGAATCTTGCTGAAGAGAAATTGTGTTGTTCAAATGAATGGTTTTCCAGAGTGACTGACAAGGACGCTTTTAATCTGGCTTCGAGATGAAATTTGTAATAAAATTTGTATTTTTTTTGAGTAATAGTTGACATTCTTCATGCAAGTTATCACGCCAACAGCAACATTTTAATCACAGTGCGGCGCAAATGTTCTCCTATGAAATTCGTCCATAGCGATTTCTCAAAGTGCCCTTCTCTTGCGGTTATTAACCGTTATCTAAATCTAACAATGTTCACACAAACTGAGCATTTTGGCTTCCAGATGTCGTTACGTGTAAATTGACCATGTAAATTGAGTTATTCACCTTTTAAACACACTGATAAATTTTTCCTCCTGCGAAATTTCTGGTCAAACGACGGGTATCGAACCCCTTAGGTCCTACTGTCGCCTTTATGGAAAATGATATCTGTTCTCTGTTCTTTTTCGAAATCATCTACCACTCTCGGTTTCACTTCTTCTTCCTCTTTTTCCCTTCCATCTCCTCCTTTCCTACCTAGCTGCAGCGGACTAGGTTGTGCTGGTGTTGTAGGTATGCGGAACTTGAAATATTGCAGCAGAACTCTGTCGGTAACACTGACAAGTAATTCAGTGATCGGGCGTAATTGGTATATGTACTGAAACAAGGGGAGCATGGTTGGTTCTCTGATTTGCGGTAGATGAGCCGTAGCAATACTGTGTCGGTTGTTTCCTGTCTAAAATTGTTGCTAATTCACGGAACTTTTTTTTTAGCTAATGTGCTGCATGTGTTTCAGATCATGGAGGTCCGCCGGTGTAACTTCGATGCGGTTTGGCCGTATCTATTAGCTTCATTGAAAAATGCAGATTTCATATCCTTGGATTTGGTGAGCATATCAGCAGCGTTTTGCAATGTTATCAGGCTCTTCATTCATTCTCCTTATTTCCTTGAGTAGGAACTGTCCGGTCTCGGATCACGGTTAGCAACTGTTGCCAGAAATATTGAAGACCGTTATACAGCACTACGTGAAGCTGCAAGAACAAGGTGTGTAAGATTACTTTTGATAGTTAATTGAGCGATTGATTGGTTTTTTTTTTGCGCTTGATGAATAGCAACAGGTCAGATGTGAATTTATAGAAGCATTTTGTCGCTAGGTTTGGCTTTCTTCAAAAAAATAGGAAAAAGTGAGACGAAGAGACGAATCAAGTTCCAGTGCCAGGTGAGGCTGTCACTTCAAAAGTACCTTTGACCGTTTTTAATTTTCTGCTGCTATGGTCGGATCAAAACGACTTGAAGCTCGGTGCAGTTGCATCAGGAGGCTGCACTCGAAGCGCTGCGGTGGAGTGTAGCGCTCAAGATCGAGGGGTCCCCTGGCTAACACCACTCATCGCTGCAGTCAGAGTGAAAGTAGCGATGTTCGTTTCTAACCGCTACGCTACGTCGCCCCGCTCTTCCCTTAGTTCCAACAAACATGTTTCAAGTACAAATGAGACCCTTTTCAGCTAAGCTTTGAAGCGGTCCACCATCTTTCTTGTTGCTACATTGTTTAAAAGATAGCTGTTCGTGTTCAGGTGTTCAATATTCTCTCATTATGCGCTGAGCCGTTCATAGTAGAGCCCGAGGCTCTGGAGTTCCTTGCAAGGCATTCATTCGATTTCAATAAATTGATTGGCACTGGCGTGCGTTATTATCCAAGTACGGCTTCAAAGGTGTGCAGTTTACCATTTTAAGTTTTAGTAAATGATCTACTTATTATATTCTTCTTGTATGCTAAGTCATGCCATGGTACAGGAATCTCCACTACAGTCATTAGTAACGGAACTGTTTTCATGTTGTGCGCCTCTTATACTTCATAATGGGTTTGTGGATCTCGCTTTTCTTTACCATCATTTCTACTCACCACTTCCTGACAGGTATAACATGTTACAAAAAAAAATTTAAAAATTTGCTAAAATTGGTAGAATTGCTTTCATTAATATATTTGATCAATTACAAGGGCTCACCGACAATTTTTCTCTGCTTTGTGCGTGTGAATTATGTGTTAGGTACAGAAGAGTTTTAATCCATTTACAAATCATTCAAATCAGGTATCATCATTAGCTTTCCTTGTAAGGCGTCCGTACTATAACAATCCATCATTTGGTCTATAGTAAGGATCTTTCCGGTTGCTCACTCCTTTAATTTAGAGTTTGGCTTGGAATTTCGACAGCCATAACAGTTGTAGCCCGTTTTATCCAAGTGTGTTCATTAAAAAAATTTGAAACCCGTTTTTATCAAAGTATGTCCACGAAAAAACAGATGAAGAAAAATCTCCCGTAACCACGGAAAGAAAAAGATTTCTTCGGGCTGGTGGCCATCGGCAACGAAGGAGAAAAGAAGTCGTCTACGACGATTGCTTACTCGAGGACTCCTTGTCCCAAGGTGACTGGCACATTGAGGAGGACCCAAACGTGGACTACGAGATGCTGCTCAGAGGATTACGAGCCTGTGCTCAATGTGCCTCGAAGCTGGAGACGACAAACTCGGTGCAGTTCTCGAAAACCACCAAGGAATTGTTGGAAAGAAGAAGGGCTTTGAGGCTTGATCCGAATGCATCGCACATTGAGCGGTTAGTAGCAAACACTAGCTGCAGAAAAGCGTTGCAGGAGGATCTTTTGAAGTAAGGCGGAAGAAGATTCTAGAAGCAGCACAAAGAAGAACGAGTCTAAAGAAGTGCCGCAGCGATCTCCGCGAATATAATATTCCGCTAGCAACCTTGCTGAGCGAAGACGGGACTCGCACGTCTTCTCGTCGTGAGATGGAAATCATTACGGAGAGGTTCTACTCGAACCTTTTTCGTTCATCAACTCCTGTGCCAAGCCCAATCATCCCCACTGGCGAAGCTCCACCACGAATTCTCCCTCCGGAAGTGCGAGTCGCTATCAAGAGCATGAAACCTTGCACAGCCCCCGGACCTGATTTTATATCAGCAGACTTTCTTCGGGCTGGTGGCCATCCGCTTCATGTAATCTTAGCAGCGCACATGACATCCTACCTTCAGAAAGAAAGGATCCCAGACCAATGGAAGACCTCACGAACCGTTCTTATCCATAACAAAGGTGACCGAGAGGACCTTCGGAACTACCGTCCGATATGCTTGTTGAGCGTGTTATACAAAGTATTCACCAAGATCATCTTCACGCGCATATCTAGGACGCTGGATGAAGCCCAGCCTCAAGAACAAGCTGGATTCCGCCAAGTGTTCAGCTGCTTGGACCACATCTAGACCGTGTCGAGGGTTATAGAGGTTTGCCGGGAATACCGCCTGCCCCTTGTTCTAACCTTTGTCGACTATGAGAAAGCCTTCAACAGTGTAGAAACGAATGCAATACTGTCAGCGTTGGTCGATCAAGGTGTGGACGCTTCGTATGTGAAGACATTAGCCAATTGCTACAATCGATGTACCACGAAGATACAGCTTTTCCACTGCTCCCTCACCATACCCATTGGAAAGGGGGTACTCTACAAGGCGATACTCTATCGCCGAAGCTGTTAACAGCTGCATTGCAATGGATAATGAATCTTCCATCAACACCTATGCCCTTTTCTTTCCACTTTCCTGGGAAGAAAGGGGCATAGGTGTTGACGGAAGATTTCTCTCGAACCTTCGTGTCGCGGACGACATCGTTTTCTTCTCGAACAGTACCAATGAAGCAGAAACGATGCTCAACGAATTGAACGAAGCAGGGAAGAGAATAGAACTGCGAATAAACAGAAAGAAGAAACAGTTCATGAAGAACGCCTACTGCTAGGACGAAAGATTACAACTTGAAGGCTCCCAAATCGTGAAAACTTCGTCATACGTATACCTCGGACGTTCTATGAACATGGAAAACGATTTGAAGGAAGAATTCAGTAGAAGAATGAGAGCAGCATTCGCAGCCGTCAGGGAAGCTACGGACCAAGATCTTTGTGCCCATCTGTTCGACTCGACCGTTCTTCCTCTGTTACGCAGCGGAGACGTGGGCAGACGCCGCTGCCACGTCTAGGATGCTATTTACTACCCACAGAGCACTTGAGAGATGTCTTCTGAAGTTTAACCGGCGCACACAACACCTAGCCGGTCTTCGCAGCTCCGACTTAAGAGGAATGTCTCGTCTTCGCGACCCACCTTAATACGTATCGAAAACAAAACATAGATGGGCCAGTCATGAGAAGAATCGACGATAGATGGACTAAAAGAACGCTAGAGTGGATCCCAAGAGATGCTAAATGCCCTCGAGGGAGACCGCCAACGAGATGGAGTGACGAGTTCGCCACACGGATGGACCAGCTGAGAGCTCAGCTGGATACGGCTCAAGGGCCCGCACGTCCAGTGAAGACGAGTCATCTAATTATCTAAGTAATAAAAAATTAAAATTGAATCATTTGCTGTAGAATGTTTTTAAAAGACCAATTTTAACCAACCATTTTTAACCATCCAATTTTTACCTTATGTTCCGAATTTTGTAAATTTCAAATAATAAATTTTAAAATTTCTTACTAATTTTTGTAAGCAACAACGTTCTATTTCCCGAGAGTTATGTCATGAAGGTGTACTGAAGCATATACAACTTCCAGGTAGTGCAAGTGGTGTAGCTCATTCCATATTTTGACGCAATTTTTTTAATTACAACACTTGGGACTTTGAAAGAATCCTATTCTCTACTATTTTCTATTTCTATTCTCTATTTCTATTTCCTATTATCTATTTCTATGAAACTGAAGCATATTCAATGATGAAATCAGATGCAACCACCTTTGCATTTGCTTTGAACGGACGTAGATCTTTCCTTTTCCTTTGGAAGGAGTTCTCGTGAACCCCAGGCGTCGCATCCAAGTTCGGTCGAAAATTAGTGGTGTATTTTCACTGCCTATTCAAGTGAAAGCAATGATTAGGCTGCTGATAGAACCTGTGCATAGAGGAGCATTCTAACATGCCTTATAATAACCAATGTGGCTTCCACCCTGTTTCTTACGACGATTAGGGAGAGATGAGCAGAACCACTCCTGATTCCGCAATCTACACTCCCACCTCTAGCTTTTCCTATGGATTCCTTCACCACGTCAGATTTGTGGTAGCTGCATTTAATGTTCATATCTTGGTCTTACACTTACCAGGTGAACCCTTCATCTTTCGCCATTTTTTCTCATGGCTTTTCAGTCTCTCTGGCTATAGCTTAACTGTTTCTAATTCTTCGGTCATCCCTGATTCCTTCTTGTCGCATAAGCGCTTACGTGAAAGTATGGGTTCTCGAGGGAAGCGTCACTAAAATATGGCTTGCGAGCGCTTCTATCCCAACATGCATATTTCGGTCCAAGTGGGGAAAGTGATCGACTTTGCTAATTTAACTTACTATTTCACCTTTTTCCTCGCACATAAGTATTGATGCATCATTTCGAATCGTTAGTTCAAAGATCCACGACGTATGCACTACAGGAGAGTATTTTCTCTGCAGAGCTTGCGAAATGCGCAATTCTACTTTGTTAATATGTAAGCTGTAAATATTTGGTGATTGTGACACATATAATTCTGTCTCCATAGTTTCAAAATGCTTGATTTCTTCATATAAATTTTAGATCAATTATTAGTGAGAACATCTCATTCTTATCACCAACAATGTAATTTCTAACGATGGTGTGAGAACTTCCCTTATGTTGTCCTCTTTTCAGTTTTGGCGAATTCTGTAACGCTCTTGCTGATCTTTTCCCATGGGATTCGCCCCTGTGCGATACGAAGTATCTTGCAGAGAATCATACGCGAATGACAGCGTCGTTCTTAGAATACGTTTTCCGAAAATGGCTAGTAGTTTTCCATACAAATACCTCAATTCTCCTTTTCATATGTTGTGAACTGTTTGTGATTCTAGTTTCAAAGAAATTCACTTTTCTTCAGTCAAGGCGACAATGTTCGCGAAGCAATTGCCTCTCGTTGGTACCTTACAGTTCTATTTGATGACTCAACATCTATGATCAAAACCTTACGGCAAGCTTGTGAAAAGGTTGACTGTCGACTTCCAGAAAACTTCCCAGATCATGTAATACCTTGCGACCTTAGAGAGCAAGTGTGCGAGCAATTTTCTGTGGGTGAACGCTGTTTATTTTTATTTAAGGGATGTTTGAAAGTTCAACGTTCAGAACCATGGCTTCTGCCGTAGGCAGCGAAAAGGACAGTGCAGTTTGCTACATGATATCGATTTTGCTATCGATCTGGAAAATGAAAAATTGGAGAAGAATCGAAAGAAGAGGAAAAGGAGGCAAGCATCATTTTGTTTCTTCTTTCTACAAATTAGTTTGACTTTAGATTTTACCACTTAAAACCTGATAGTACACTCGAAAAAGAACGGATGATGGAAGAAGAAAAAGAGGCACGAAAACTAAGAGCTTCTGTAATTGAAATGAAGAATAAACCGAGAATAGCAGTAGTTGGTAAGATTTGACTAGATTTAATGAACTACTTCTTATTAACTAGTGGTGTTGTGAAGTGGTATATTAGGTTGTCATCGTGCAGGCGTGGATGCTTTCATGACAGGCTACTCAGCGTTGTTTCAGAGCCGGATCAGCTTATGCCGTAGTGGAAAACTGGATAAAAATGTGAGAATATTCACCTATAATTCACGAGATGTGGTGTGTCATGAAATTCCAGCTATTTAGCAAGTGAATCGCATACCTTTGTCCGGAAAAGAACAGCCTCTTACGATACAAGCGTCACAATTTGCTGGGTGCTGTTCAAAGCATGAAAATCGATTTGCTGCTATAAAAGTAGCGCGGTTGAGAAATGTCTCCCATACTGGTGTATAACAGTTGTTGTTGAATTGAACGGTTGTTGTATTACTTTCTCTGGTTCTCTTGTAAAGTTTGTTGGTTATTTTTGATACTTTCTGGAATGAAACATTGGCTGAAAGTATTAAAGAAATGTGAGAAATGTGGACTCGACTAACTTGACCGTCGTGACACGAAATTTTAAGACATTTGGATGTTTGCACTAAAAACTGTGTTTGATGTTGCCTTAGCTGTAAACAGGAGCACCTCTATGGTGTTTGCGAACCAGAATTTCATTTTCATCTCATGTTATGCAGTGCGTACCTGCTTAATAATCGGAAAAGTCTACTTGCCACTCAGGCATACACACTGCCTCATTACCCTGGGAACTGGGTCCTGCCGCCTCAAACGTGGAACAGCATGGCGACAGGTGAGAGGCGATCAAATTAGAGCTTGCTCAGGGCGTCTCTGTTTCTCGACCAAGGCGACTTGAGCACGATTCGCTCTGGAGGTTGTCTCAAGCTTTGTTCTTACGACACGAGGAGCGCGTTCACAGTTGTCGGAGTCGTTTTTCGTAGCTGTAGATCTCGACGTGCGACCGATGAATGAAGGTATACTCGTCGTTTGCAGAAAAAGGGATTTGTTGCAAAATGTAGGTCGGTTTTGTCGTGCACCCATCTGTCGTCCATCTTGTCGATTCTCACGGGATCCTCTCACCCCCTCCGGCCGCTCTTTGCCTTCGTCATGTGCCTCAAAAATCCATTAGTACCATCAACTGTTATTCACAAAGACACCGCAGTGAAAACTCCTTTTACAAATTCGTTGTCGCTGATTTTAACGCAAAATTAGGAAACGACACCGAAGAGGAATACAGGATGGAAGGTATCATAGGTGGACATGGGAATCGCCCAATGGCGCTACTCCTGCGGAGATCCTCCAAATAGTTACACACTCCATGGAAAAGAACATCTACCATCGGCATCGAAGGAGGAAAGAAGTCTTATATCACGATTTAATGCTCGAGGAATTCTTGTCCGAAGGTGATTGGCAAATCGAGGAGGACCCAAGCGTGGATTACGAGATGCTGCGAAGAGGAGTACGAGCCTGTGCTCAATGTGCCTCGAAGCTGGAGACGACAAACTCGGTGCAGTTCTCGAAAACCACCAAGGAATTGTTGCTAGGAAGATGGAGTTTGAGGCTTGATCCGAATGCATCACTCATTGATCAGTTAGTAGCAAACGGCAGAATTACAGGAGGATGTTTCAAAATATATACAGAAGAAGATTCTGAAAGCAGCACGAACAACTATCTAAAGAAGCTCACCAGGTAATATAATTTTGATCACCTTGATTCCCGCTGGTCTTCGAACTGGTCGAGCGGGCGCCAGTAATTCTTCCATTTGTCCCGATCGCATGCCAGAGTAGCCCAGTGGTTCCTCCTTTCGCGTGGGACACGAAGAGCATCGTATTTTTCTTTGAAGGACTTCTTAAAGAAATCTGACCATCGAGTCGGCGGTCTTCCTGTAGTGCGCTTAATATCGCGGGGAACCCAGTCCTCCTACCGACCTTATTTTACTTCCCTTGGCAAACGCGGCAGCGTTTATTATCTTCTATCGTAGGCTAGAATCCATTCTTTCTTCTGCGGTAAGCGGAATACTCCTGGCATCATTCTTTCGATTAAGGGTTCATGGACGCTCACCGCATTTTCTTCATGCTTGCGAATTCCCCAGGTTTCTCAGGCATAGGTCAAAACAGGAGGTGCTGTAGTGTTGAAGAGGAGCACGGAGCCGGATGTTCTTGGTCTTGTTCACTACATCCTCGATGCTCTTATACGCTCCCAAGCAGCTCGTTCCTCCTATTCAGGTCGGGGTTCATGCTTATTTCCCGACCCAGATAAACAAAACTGGAGCTTTCGGATATGTTCGTTCCGTTGAGCGTAAACGGGGCATCCGAGTCCCATCCGTTGCGCATGAACATCGTCTTTCGCAGATTCAGCTGAAGACCGATGCATGTTTCGTCGAATTCGGTCAGCATTCGCTCCGCTTGGCTGATGCTAGGTGTTATCAGTACGATGCCATCAGCAAAGCGCAAATGATGTAGCTGCCCACCATCAACCCTTACTCCCATGTCGTCCCGTTCCAACTTTCACATTGCGTTCTTGAGGGCGGCTGTGAATATTTTGGGTGTATCATCCTGTCGGACCCCCCTCTTCACGTCAATGATGATATTCTTGTAGAATGGCGAAATTCCGATCGTGAAGTTACTGTACAACTCTCGAAGTACCTTTATCTACTGAGTAGGGACGCCTTGGTTGTCCAAGGCTTCCACGACCGCTTCCGTCTTAACTGAGTCGAAGGCCTTCTTCAAGTCGATGAAGGTGAGACAGAGCGGCATCTTGTACTCTCGTAATACCTCGATGAGTTTCGAAGCAGTGTGAATCTGATCAATCGTGCTGAATCCTTTTCGAAGCCCTGCTTGGTCGCATGGCTGTTCTTCATCCAAGACTTTTCAATCCTATTAAAGATCACTCCTGTAAAGAGCTTGTAGATGACGGACAGTAAGCAGATTGGGCGATAGTTGCCGATGTCATGTGGATCTACCTTCTTGTACAACAGCACGGTCTTGCTGGTCTTCCACTGTTTAGGAACCTGCATTCCGACAGGTAACGTGTAAAGAGCCTCTCCAGGGTGTTGATGAGTACTGGCGGAAGGTTCTTCAGGTGTTCTGGTCTTAATCTGTCGCGCCCGAGTGCCGTACGATTTCTTACCGACATGATAGCATGTCGTATTTCGGACGGGAGAACCTCTGGAATGACTTGTCCGTCTTCCCTCAGATGGTGAGGAGGCAAGTGGGCATGGCTGTCGAACACATCAGAGTAGAAGTCGTAGATGATTTTCTCCATCCCCCTTCTCGATGCAGTGGTTGTTCCCTTCAGGTTCTGGAGAGCAATCATCCTTGTCTTGCGACTGGCGAAGTCTCGACGGGCATAGCGGATGCCTTTCCCCACCTCTGCAACTTCAGCCAGCACTTCTGCTCTTCTCTCTTTAAGGTCTTCCTTTATCGCCTCCCTGCAAAGCCTTGCGAGCTCGGACAGTTCCCTGCTGCTCGTGCTGCTCCACGCTTCTTGCTTCTTGGTTCCCTGCTGCTCGTGCTGCTCCACGCTGGCCTATCAGCTAAAGGGTTTCGAGGGACAAGTGTCTCTTGATGGTTTTAAAACTCTCAGCCTTCGCGCGATCGTGAAGGTGTTCAACGAGCCGGTCATATTCCTCGTCAATGTTGTCCATTGCCACACGGTCGCTTTTGGTCCGCGATTAGCCCCCTATCCGCCCCGAGGACGCGTCACGTAGCCTCGCGACTAACCGGCTGTTATTCCTCTACTGAGGGAGATCCGTGGTGCGCGAATACAGTGGAATTTACTAAGTCGTACAGTTTCTTTTTCTCTGTTTTTTCGCAGAAGGCTGAGTAGGGTTAGAAAAGAATTTGGAGAAGTGTCGTGACGGAATGCCGCTAGTGTCGTTAGGATGAATCTGAGCTTATCATACTTCAGGTAATCGTGATCACTTCCCGGATAATCTGCAGTCAATATATATATACATATATACATACCATTCTAAATGTCCGGCTAAAGCCGGACTTCAGACTTTCGCTGGTTTTAGCTTCGCTCCCCTTCACTTATCAATGAAAGTTGATAGTAGTGGTGTTTTTTGTAAAATCTGATTTGCGTTTTTATAACAACACTTTCCTTCTCTTCTTTATATTATAAATTACGAACTAAAGATTACGGAGTTTTCCTACCAAATGCGTCAATTCTACATTTGGAGAATATTCTACCATCAGCTACAAATACTCCTTTGATGCCAGAATAATATAGATGCAATTTGAAAGCATTACTCGAAGTATGGATATTCCTCCTGATTTCCCCCAATAGTTATCACAGAATGATGTTTTAACATAAAATGAAGTGAAAGACATCGACATTTCTTAATACTGATAAAGATAACGTTCCACGTCAGATCACATAAGCATCTTGCTACTATTTAAGCAGCCGTTTTCATGCGCATTTTCACTTTCTAAGAACGGCATGCTACCAACTTGAGACGAACGAAGAAAGAAATAGATACGCGGAGGAGTCATGAAGGTGAAAAGCAACGCGCGCAATGGCCACGGCTATGAAACGGCTTTAACCATTTATCTTTTGCGACATGCACGCGAAGTTATTGCGCACCACTTCGATTCCGCGGGACCCGCCTCACCCCACCTTATACCTATCTGGCGCCGGCGCACCAACGACGCCGTGGGACCCGTCGCACCCCATTTTCTAGCTCTCTGGCGCCGGCGCACCAATCCGACGTCGTGGGACCCGTCGCATCCCCTTTTATAGGGGTCTGGCACCAGTGGACCCATTGCACCCCATATTATGGCTATCTGGCGCCGGTGGACCCGCTGCACCTCCTTCAATAGGTGTTTGGTGCCGGTGGACCCGTCCCACCCCATATTATGGCTATCTGGCGCCGGCGGACCCGTCGCACCCCCTTCTATAGGTATCTGGCGCCGGTGGACCCGTCGCACCCCCTTCTTTAGGTATCTGGCGCCGGCGCACCAATCCGATGTCGCGGGACCCGTAGCAACTCATTTTATAGCTATCTGACGCCGGGTGGACCCGTCGCACCCCCTTTTTCGAATTTCGTGACACACAGACAAACAAACACACACACACACGTGATAGAATAAGCCCGTTATTATATATCATGATCATGATATATATATATATATCATGATATATATATATATATCGTGATATATATATATATATCATGATATATAATAACGAGCTTAGTCCGTGTCGCGACGGGTCCACTGGCGTCGGATTGGTGCTCCGGCGCCGAATAGCTATAAAATGGGCTGCGACGGGTCTCGCGGCGTCGGATTGGTGCGCAATAACTTCGTGTGCATGACGCAAAAGATAGATGGCTGCAGCCGTTTCATAGCAGTGACCACTGCGCACTTTGCTTTTCACCTTTTGTGACTCCTCCGCGTACCTTCTTCGCTCGCCTCAAGTTTGTAGCATGCCGTTCTCAGAAAGTGGAAACACACATTCAAACGGCTGCTTAAATAGTAGCAAGATGTTTAAGTGATCTGGCGTGAACGTTATCTTTATCAATAGGATGATGTCGTTCACGTCATTTTATGCCAAAACATCACTCTTTGATAACTGTTTGTGGAAAACAGGAGGAAAACCCATATTTTGCGTGACACTTTTAAATTTTGTCCATAATGTATTGATAAGGAGTGTTTGAAGCTGAAGTTCGAATGTTTTCTAAATGTAGAACTGAAACGTTTAGAAAGAAGACTATGAAATCTTTCGCTTTTAGTTACACCATAAAAAAAAAGAAGAAAGATTGTTGAAGATGCACAAGTCCAATTTCATAGAACTAATGACACTAATGTTAATTTTCGTTGATCAGTGAAGGCGAGCGAAGCAAACACCACAGAAAGTCTGAAGTCCGGCTTTAGCCGGGCGCTCATATATATATATATATATATATATATATATATATATATATATATATATATATATATATATATATATATATATATAAATGAAAACAAATTCGCAATTTCAAACGTATCCAAGCGGTTTTAACATGCAAGACTAGTAGCAAAGTAATTGTGGTTTCTGTGCAGTTCGCACCTTATTCAACAATGAAACGTTTGAGAATGCAACTAACTCTCTTTTGCGGAGATGAGATAACTGGATCCTTGATCTTCGTTGTCTATGAATTTCGATTGGGTGTTTACCAGATTAGAGGTAAATCTCATTTAGAACATCCGTTCAGTTCTGAGAGGCGCTCTCGAAATGCAAGAACAGGAGAAAAGGTACTGTGAAACATCAACAATTTAGGCTGCCTTCGCGGCTGTGAACTCTGCGGGCACCCTAAGATTTTGTAGCTAATAAATCCTCTTAGTAGTATCTCGGCAGCAACTGGAAAGGAACAAAGGATAGGAACGACACCGGTAGAAAATGGTGCAATTCAACGGATGCCTGGGAAAGACGGGGATGTCTCTTCCAGCATACCGCCGGTTATCGAAACCTACCAGGATCTAATCAAAAATCGCGTTGTTGGAGAAACACCGGACGACGAAATTTTGTGCACTCCTAGGTATGACTCCTAGTATGTTTCAGAAAGTATTGTGAAATTCTGAAGATCAATAATTCTTAGATGGCTCATCTTTAACTCCCCTAATGCTTACAAAAAACCATGCTATGGAGATTTTACAATTACTAACAGAGATCCTTTCACAGTGGCGTGGTGTATAAAAACGAAGGTTTGATATGTTCTTATATCGGAAGTCCATTTAACTGAACTAGTTTCACCCCTCATTTCCAGGAAAAATTGATGCGATTATCACAAGCCCATGGAATTTTGAAGCCTGGGGAGCATGCTGATCTAACTGTTAGTAAGCAGGAAAAAAATCCCTTTTCATGTTAAGCTCTGAATCGCAGTGAAAGCTGTGGAAAGAGGTGACATCAGTGTGACAGCTAAGAAATGCGACTTTAAGCTATATCTAATTTCATCGGATGACTGGCCTCGTGACTTTATCGAATACACGGGAAGGCGTCTCAAATTGGTTGTAGAGAATCTTAAAATCCCTGACAATATCCGTCCAAGAAGTAAACTGGTGTGTGAGTGAGAACTGATTTCGCCTTGAGGAGTATGGCAGTTTAAAAATAGGGTTTCAGGAATCGTCTCGTATGTCGAAGGATATTTTCCATTATTCAGCCAGTCAGAGCCCTCTCCTCCGGATGTACACAAAGATTAGTGTAATACTCGAATGAAGAGCTGTGTAAATGAACTTATTTCTGCATGAAGAATAAAAAGCGGGAGCAGTCGCAACTGTAACAATTTGTTCCCGTTAAATGCAACCTACCATGAAATTGAGTGCTAGTATCTCTCCGCGAATTGACAAGAGTGTAGCTCGTGAGTATGAGCGCAGCCATGCTAATTTCTCCCTAGTCATCAAGAATATGATGCGACACCTTCCCCTATGGAGCTCCAAATAAGGCAGCGAGTGGAAAAGGAAGCTTTGGCGGTCCTTTGATTGTCCCCTAGCAGACGCGTAGCGTATTCTCGCAGACGTTGTCGATTTCGAGGTAGGCTGCTTAAATCAAACTAAAAATTGTGAGATTATCATTTTGCTTACTATTGGGCAATTTTCGCTCGCACAAAGACTGGAAAATGAATAACTATAATTCGAGTGACACTCGAAATGTTTGACAACTAATAAGTTTAAAAAGATCTTTTTGGCCCCTATCCCGTCCCCTGCACGTCGAGATGTAGCGTCATATGTGTGTTATTTCGTCGCTAGTTATTATTATACAATGCCTTCTTTGGAAAAAAAAAGATACATCGCAACACAAATATAATGGAGAGGTTGAACCCGAGGAGAAAACTAGAAAGTTACTGTGTGCACTCTCACTCCATACGCTTGGAATGCTCGTAACTCCAGTTGTCCAGTTGTCAACAATATAAATGGGAACTTACCATTGCATGTTGGTGACATTGATCTAGTGACTTAGTTGACTTCATCGACGCTGATATCATTGCCTGATGCAGTTGTGCGTATCTTCGACGAGGTGTTCATCAGATACAGCCCCACCGAATTTCCATCTTGAGCAAGATCTCGCAGAGAATAAATCAATTCGTCTGTTTGGTATTCTGCAAATCTTGAAATCCCGATGTGCCTATCGAGGACAAGCGTTCTCAGATCTTCTTAATCAGTTCAGAACATCGTTTGTGGCCAGGTTTTCCAGCATGAATCCGACAGAGTTCTCGGAATGATGTTGTGATGAACAAGCGCAGCAGATCAAAAATATGCTTGTCTTTGCTATCCAGAAAAGTTTCAAACTGCTAAATTTTTAGTTATAGTAGAATTGTTTACCGGTTTCTTGAAAATGCTTCGTTACGTTTTACCGCCTTAACACGTTACCGACAAGGTACGAAATCGGGAAATCTCCGAAGATTTTGGGGAACTGCATCATAAAAAAATACTTTATGAGTAGTTGCAAATATTTAATGTTATAATATTGATTAGTAAATTCGTTAGTATCTACAACTGACAGGTCCATACAGATCTTATTTATTTACTGTTTTATTCATATCTTCATGCATAGCAGAAAATATAACAGAATAACAAAACTTATGGACTAGAACAAGATTTACAGCTCGTTTGGAAGCAGTCCAAGCAGATGAAGCTTTGACAGACACTGCACTAACTTCTGGTCTCATTGGCAACAGTTTTTGTATTATGACGTCCATGTTAATCAGTCAGCTTGCGATAGCAGCTTCGCTATTGTTTTCGTTGATTGCTCCCGAGATCTCCTCTTTCAATCAACTGACGTCTCTTTGCCTGAGTATCCGACTGGTTTTCATCTAAGCTCATCAGCTTTCTAGCTACTTCAATCTTGAAATATTCAATTGTGTTCTGCCATTCTGGCAGTAAAGAATCTAAGAGTTGACCAGCCCAGTCTGCGTCACAAGATGGAAAAGCGATCTCGTGTACCTTTTGGCAGTCTTCTTGACAAATGGACCTTAGGCGATCATCTGATCACTGAGATCTACAAATCCTTTCGCTTTGTTGTGGTCTTCTATAACCTGAGGTTTTCCATGGGGCTGCGAGATCCTTCATGGTTCTTAAAAAGCATGAAGATATCTCGTTTGTCTTTCCACTTCAGCAGAAGTATACTTTCGTTATTTCGCTGAAGATACAGTTCGCTCTTTTTCAGCTTCTTGCTCTCCACAGCTGGAGGGTTCTTTCTGATCGTTCCAACAAATTAGTACTTGTAGCAAGCAAGGATTTGGCCAGCGGCAACTAGTGTATCAATTGTCAGTATAGAGATCTCGATCTTGGTCCAAATGGCCGTCCATCGGTTCCAAAACTGCAGCGTCAGCTACACTGGAAGGAAGCATTACCAGGTCCAATGGATTTTCTAGATTCGATTCGCCTTGTCTGAACTGTGGCATTGGCAAAATGAAGACATGTAAACAGCGCCTCCAACCGGTGTCTGATCATAATTTTACTTACCACAGGAGCAGCGAGAACAGGCTCAGTGGACCAGTAGTAGCAAAGCTTTGACAAGCGGAAAATTCCCATATACACACCGATCTCTATGGAGTGTCTGAGTCCATCGACTCTGTCCAGTCTTTGTTCTTCCTAACCACCTTCTGACGGTTAAGAAGAACAAAGACTGGACAGAGACTACATACCTGTTCCTCTTTATCATTATGAGGTTAAGCAACTGGTTATTTAGGAGAAGGAGAAATTAGCCGATAGGCATCTCACAGCCTTGGACATGGGGCCGTCTTTCATGGCGAAAATAACTCTATCGTTGATAAAAGAATATCTCCAGTCTGCATTTCTTTTTCATCGACGTGACTCTCAGCATCATCATCAAATTCGGATGAAGCTGAGTCCACAGGCGCAATCAAGTTTTAAACAGCAGATTCATCATCCGCGAAAGGTTCTTCTTCCTCACTTTTAATCAGTGACTAGTCAAAAACTCCTATTCAGTTCAGCAATGTTGTCGGTAGAAGGATCCATCATTGGGTGGAAAATTTAGTGGTGATCTAGTGACCCTTCTCAATAACTTTTGAGAAGTTCCCATGTCTTTCTAAAGTCTAAAGTTTCTGTTCAGCTATGTTTCATTTCAATATTATTAATTTTTTATTTGGAGCATTACCTTTTTAAAAGTTGGAAAAATCTGTTTGCTGGGACATTGTCCGACGATGCAGTGAGATATTCGTGGTGCAAAAGTATGCATGGTCCCTGACGGCAGATACTCAAGAAATCACTTTTTCGTCAATGTGTTAAAGGCAGCGTATCACGAAACTGATGTGAAGCGGAAACACTAAGGAAAGAGTAGATTTTGGGTTATAGATTACGCGAGCAAGCGCCGCTCCGCTCCGCTCATCTTTACATAGTCGTCGTAAGAAAAAACGGTGAGGAAGACGACGCTCTTTGTTTCGAAATTATTTGCAACGCACCAGCCTCGTGGACACGTCCACGAGCAAAGTGTCGAAGATTAAAGGTAGCATACCACGAATCCGACGTGGTGAGGGAATCAGCGGTGAAAGCTGGAGATGGGTAGATAGTTGTAGAACGCGAGATCGGATGGTTCCGCTTATCTCTCCCTAAACGTCATAAAAAAAACGGCGTGAGACTCGTTTTAATTCAATTGAGGAAAGATGAGCGGAACTATCCTTGACCCCGTAATCTACAACTCCATTTCTAGCTTTTCCTTCGGATTCCCTCACCACGTCAGATTCGTGGTATGGTGCCTTTAATGAGGTCTCCTCACAGGCTTGTTCAACTAAAAGCAATAAATAGGCTACTGAGGAGATCGGAGCTTATAGAGAGGCACGCATTCTAACGTACCTCGTAGATTCCCCTCTCTACTTCCTTGAACCACAAGGGGATTTGAGCGGACCATGCTCGTTTCCGTAATTTGCAATCCAGACTCTACGTCTTTCCTTGGGTTCTCGTACCACGTCAGTTTCGCGATACCCTGCATTTAAGGAGAAATTTGCCACATGACCACCTAAAAGTGTTGTAGTTAATTTCTACATTTTGTTTACAGGCAAAACAGAGAAAAATAAGAATCCGGCATATGTAACGTACAAAAGAAGATATCCAGAATATGCACATCCAGATAGATTTCCAACGCAACACATTTCTATTTACGAGAGTGCAAAAAACGAGAGGAAAAGTTATTTTAATAAAGTCTCAAAATTAACGGTTTCTAAACGATACAGTGGGCCTGTACTGCATACAAATTGTAAACACTGTGCTTATCTCTTGTTTATCATATAGCACAGATAACAAAATGCATTCGCAAGCTCGATGGGTTGCCTATCCGTTCTTATTCTTGTCTGATGTCTTTTTTTAATAATTGTTTGCGAAGTGGACTATGTTCTTGAGTGAAATGAATTAATGAATGATGAGTTAATTTGTTTTGACCTTACTTGACTTACTTGACTTAATCGGCGAGCTGATGTCATCGCTTGATTACCCGCATCTTCGCCGAAGTGTGCTGTCCTTGGACACAGCTCTGCCCAACCTTCTCGATCTTCTGCGGGAGCTTGCACAGAATCAATCCATTCATCGCTATTCCATATTCTAAGAAACCTTACGTCTCGCCTGAAATGCCTATCCATGCCGAGTGTCCTCAGGTCCTCTTTCACAACCTCAGTCTAAAACTTCCGTTTTCGGCCAGGTGGCTTCTTCCAGCTCGAATCCGGCAAACTCCTCAGAACTCGTTGGACAAGGCGATCTGCCGGTCTCTTTAATATATGAACAAAGAAGCGACCACTTTAGCCACTTTCGATGGCGGTGCAGGATGTTGGCATCTTCCACGTGTCATCCGCCGGTATAAAGTAAAAGGATAAAGTTTCTGGCGTTAATCAATCCGCTTGGGATGCGCCCCCACGTTCACTTCAATTTAGAATCGTTTGAGGTTTACGAACGTGTATCTGGCCTATACAATGACTTGCGGTGGCTAGCCGATGTGTCAGGTCAGTGTTTTTATCCTCCCAGACAAGTCTGGTAGCCAATTTATCGACCCCGGAGGGATGAAAGGCTTGGTGAGCACTAGGGCGGATTCGAACCTCCGATCGATCGTGCAGGAAGCGGAACCTCTAACCGCTACACTACACCCGCGCCCATCCGCGGGTATACCACATCAGTTTCTGCGTAAAGATCTTCGTTGTGGCATATCCTAGGCCAAAAGTAGCCAAGTAGCCGTCTAAGCAGCTCCGTGCAGTCAAGCCTCTCCATCACCGTAGGTGGTGCTGCCCAAGTCTCCGATCCGTACATCATGATGGGGCGAATTGCGGATAGGTAGACTCGCAGCTTGACTTCATTGGTGATGGGGGTCGACCACAGGCATTTCGTAAAGGAGTTAAATGCAGAAATGGCCTTAGCGCAGCTTTGCTGAACATCTCTCTCGTAGCTGCCGTTGTTCTTCAGCGTACAGCCCAGCTAACAGGACTCATCGACGAGTTCTATCGGTTGCCCTTTCACCCTGATTACTGTTCCAGGTCTTGCATTTATCAGGGCGTAGACGTAGTTCATAGGTTGCAGCCAGCTTCGATACGAGGTTGACAACATGTTGAAGTTTCGTACTGCTTTCAACGAATATAACAACATCGTCAGCGCACTCGAGAACGGTCAAGGGGCGTCCTAGAATGATATCGACAGGACACTGATCTACTGTTCTCCGCATTGAGAGCGTTGAGAAAACGGCCTCGGTGAGGGGAGTCGAACGTGGCTTCAAGATCCAGAAACGCTAATTGCATTGGCTTCGAATACCGCTGCCAGATTTCGGTCACTCTCCTGACGATGCCTGGTCAATCGTAGATCGGCCTGGACGAAAGCCAGCTTGCTCGTCGCGCGTTGCTTCTTCACGATGTTTAATGAGTCGGTCCGAGATAATACGCTCCAATACCTTGTACATAAAAGGCAGCAAAGAGCTTCCTCGATAATTCCTGGGGTCAGTGACGGATAACTTTGTTGTGGAGGGAAATTATGATAGCGTGTCTCCACGGGTCAGGTATCCTTTCGTCTATCTATATTGAACGTATTATCTTTGTCATCTCACGAATCGCAGACGGAAGAAGATATCTCAGCATTTCTGCGCTAATCCCGTCGTCTCCACCACATTTTCCATTCATCATTATTTGAATACAGACTAGAACCTCCGACTCGGTCGGTGGCTCCTCGTTAACCGCATAACCGTTTTGACCTTAGTGAACCTCTACGATCTTAGTTTTCCGAAATTAAACTAGTCGTATTTTTGTATGACTGTGCACGGTTGACATAACTCTCAATCGTAAAACACTAAGAAAACAACCGCTAGTTTAATATCTATTTCTGATGTCAGGCCATCTTGAAGACTGCACCAAACCATTTCTTTTGTAAGAATTCGAGTGCGCCCTGTTTCTCGTGTAATCGCTCTTCTAAGGCGGATTTTCCGACTTCATTATGCTTACGATTACAAAACGATGCACAGTTACGACAAATTCAATCGTTACGGTTAAAATCTAAGAGGCATCTTAACGACTTAACAGACGACAGAACTAATAGAAAGCGCATACTTGGCTATGACTGCGTAGTCTTATCCACTATTTATTTTACAAAGTAAAGAATGAAGAACTATGAAAAACAGGAAAAAGAGCTTACGGGAGTTTCTCGTGAGCTGTGGAATTAAGCCGGTCCCCTTCAATGCGTCACTCAAATACAACAACATTTACGTCATTGTACTTCCCATGAGTCATTCGAAAATGTGTTTCTTTATAAGAGTCTCGAATGTGGAATTCAAACATGTTAATTTTGCATGACCTTGTACAAATTTCTTCTAACAATTTGCAACCAGAATAATTCCTAGAAGAGTTGCGTCTGTTCCGTTGTGTTTTCGACACGCTCAAAAGGAGCATTTCACGAAATTGAGGGTTTTGATATCTTTCTGCGAACACAACACGCCCTGGAAGATGCGGCCCGTGCACAAGGCTGGTGCGCTCCAACCGAACTCCATGTAGGAGATAGTGCGCCGGAACGCCCGACGCCGTATCTTCCTGGCTGTTTTTTACGGCAATTAGGAAGAAATGAACGCGATTTCCTCTCTCTTCATAATCTACAATCCCGTATACGAATACTCCACTTGAAATCCATACCACTTCAGATTCGTAACTAACTTATCTAGAATTAACTATCTAGAAAAACGGCATGGAAAACGGTCTTTTCGCACCAAATGCCTTTATAAGGAACCTAACAACGTTTCAAATATGGGGCGCATAACGAAAGGCAGAGTCAACAGCGGATCACTTGTTCGCTCATTTAAACGCGCCGCGCTTGTGCATGCTCGCAGACATGGCAATTCGCTAATTGTCTCGTGGGGGGATCCAGTGCGACGAGGACATATTCCACGCATTTTTTTCCGGATAATTAAGGTGAATTGAGTGTTATCGCATCCATACTAGTGACTTACACTTTATCCACATCCCTATCTATTCATGGAGCGATCTCAACATTTCATTTCGTGGTATACCGTCTCTAGAGTGAAGTAGCAAAGTCTGCGTACTGAGATCTATGTTAGCTCTGCCTTGTGCTGACAGCCAGCCATAATTGTGTCACGATGATCCGTGCGAAACCACCTATAAGCACAGGTCACTAAAACATAGAAAGGATGCAGACTTTATTTCTGCGGCTGCGTCGCGGTAGGCCACATTAAAACAGAGCAGCCTCGGCGCTAGAATCTACTGCCTACTACTCACTGTTGTGAGGCTCTGCAAAATTATGCTTCATTTTCTGTCGTTTCGGTACGTATTTCAGGTGGAGAATTCCTTTGCGAGGTCGTAGATCCTGGAGAAGAGCCTGATTCCGCTCGATTCTTCCTAATCGCCGTAAGAAAACGGCGCGTGCTCGAGGCTGGCGCGCACCAATACAACTCTTTGTCTCTGACAACAGCGCCCCGGAACGTTCTAGTCCCATCTTCCGGGCAGTTTTTCACGGCGATTAGGAAGAAATGAACGGAATCACCTTCACAATTTACGACTCCGTATAGGAGTAACCCACCTAAACCCACACCACTCCAGATTCGTTTGGTGATGCCTTTAAGACGAGCCCATATCGACAGCTTATAGGACAAGCCACTAAAACACTGCAAGGCGGCTTGTCAGTTTCCACTTTGTGGTCAGGTTTCTTTTAGGTTTTTTAAGTGCACATCTGGTATGTTATGACGTCTCCAGCAGAAGAACGTCCGTTTTCTTCTTATCCTACTGCTGACGCTACAATTGTCTCCGTCAGTTTAAGGTTCTTGGTGAAGTCTGCTAGCATATCATTTTTTTTCTTTCTTTATCATTTTTCTTCTTTTCTGAACAACAAAATTCTGGAGGTTCGAGAAGTTTGTTAACGTTTGTTTAGTGGAGGATACCTTGGAGGCGCAGTTTATGACCAATCTCAAACCACTATTCGTCTGCTAAGTGATGTCCTCGAAGATCAAGAATTTTCAATGTCGGCGTCTCGTATGTGTTTCCCTCTTCTGCCTCTTCCTTTCAAAGTGGTCTCTCCATGATTCCAGTACTTCAACAAGAGCAACCAACAACGATATTAGTCAATAAAAATCAGGATAACTGTTTCCTACGATTTCTTTCTCAGTTTTGTGAGTTTTAGTCAACGGTTATTCTTTTCGTTTATGTTGTTTTTCTGTTTCGTCTAAATATGTATATTTAAAATCCCTCGCGGAAAAAAGGGTTTATGTGCAGCTGACTCGTATAATTGTTGGTAACGGCGACGTATTTCCACCTCCGAGTAATATGGTGACGTCCTGAAGTAAAGAAAGCTCTCTCCTTAAGAAAGTAAAAAGAAAGCTTAAATTCGATAGGTCGCGGCGTCCCCCGAGTTCAGAATAGTTGCAACGGCTTCACTTAAGTGACATCTTATATTTAGAAGTTGGGTCGTCCGCATTAATAGCCCGTAACATTTTTGCTTCTGTTGCTAACAAATACGTGGAAGTGGTGAAAGATTCTATGCAAAAATACTGGTGTTAGAGGTAGCATTTGTATGGATTTCTTTTACTCATTATTTTGTTTTATCAAAGATAGCGATGCGAATTTTAATCGTTTTTTTTTTCTTGTTTTTCTCTGCTTTTTATAGCAAGCACATCAAAGCAAAAGTATGCACATCCATGTCGGAAGTAAATTCAAAAAAGTAAATTCTTTGTGGTGTTGAGATATGCTTCGTAGTATTATATTTTGTAGGAGCTCCTTACTACAGTTTAAATTTGAAACTGTATCTTTTTAAAACTTTTTTTTGATAATACTGGTGCATCCATAAATTATGCGGCACCTTTTCAGGTAGGATAAGAACCTCCGTTGATGAAATGTACCTCGATACTTCGATAGACTTTAATAGTTCAACTTCCATTCCACGCACGAGTTGCGCTCTTAGCACCACGATACCTACGGACTTGGGACAAGGTGCAGTCGCGTCGCCCGAAAATGCTGTTAGTAATGAAGGATGTGGCGTTGCTGGGGCAAATAATGACGTGGAAGATTCTGAAGAGGGAGTGCAGCCGCGGACACTAATTCTCCTCGCCAACCATATTTACAGTACGTGATTTTGGAAAAACATCTAAGCAGTTTTCATATCGTTTGATGTAGTGTTAGTGTTCAATTCAGTATTACATTCGTTGCAAATGTTTCTTAGAAGAGGTTCTATGATGGAGTATTCTTGATTTTCATTTCTATTGGTTTTTTTTTTGTGGATATAGCGCACTGCTTAAAGGTTTCGCCGCAATCACATTATCTTTTATCTTTTGCCCCCGTTTGATGATGTATATCTTTGCATGTGTTCAACTGTACTGACAGACTGTGCAGTTTGTAGTGCCATGTTCGAGTGTCCTTGAATCTTCTTAAAATTAATTTGCTTCAGATGTAGCCACCATTGGTATTGATAATTCTTTATCAACAGCTAATGTTTCGACGTTATCTATTTCTGTGGGCATGGAAAATCTTCTTATCCTCTCAAGCGCCTCATCACCCGCCGTCTGACATTTCGACAACTTCGTCTTTATCAAAGCCCTGAAAATGGTTCGAGGTTTTTGATGATATGCATACCCCATCAACCTCCTCCCTCCTTGCGAAGTTCGATATTGTACTAAGTAAACTACGAAAGAACTCAAAAAAGAAAAACTGATCAGTTGCCCCAACTAGCGAGGTTGGTGAATCACCGTGTTCTTACAACATAATCATTCACGGCGAATGAGATATACGCAATGTGCAGTATCCTTAATTACTGGTGTTTGGATAGTGTTAAGGAACTGCATGTGAGACAATCTTAGCAGGATCAGCATCCTAGTTTCTCCAATATGTCATTGCATGTCAGACGTTCTACCTGGTAGATTACTCCGATCTTCGACCTCTAGGTTTACCGAATGGACAAGCAACGCAACACTCCTCTACATATTGTATATCGTACAGTCTATTACGAGCTAACTGTCGCTTGATCCTATCCCTCGGGATGTGCACTAATACAACAGAAAATTATCTTGCAGATGTGCTCGCAAAAGAACCAGGTTTAGCGCAGCAGCTAAGGAATTGGAAACGAAGGGGATGCACAAGGGAATTCTAACTTCACGTGGGATCCTCACTGTTTCATTTTTAGTTCGAGATTAGGTGTTGGAGTTCGATCTCGTGCAACCGTTTAAATTTGCTACGTTCAGGGTTATAAGTTATAACTTTACAAATGTTTTAGTTGTGAGGGACCTATAACGGGGTATTACGGTAGTTGTGCAAACACTAAGAAGGACCCGATGTTGAAGTCGGGGACGCGTTTTTAGGAATAACCCCAAGTCTAGAAAACGATAACACTAAGATATCGTAAAATTTAAACCTGAACGCCGTTTTCCTGAGAAAAATTTACAATAACACTCTATTGTTATTCATTAATTAAAATTGAGTTTAAAGGCAACATTCCACGAACGACATTAGTTTTTCTCTAGGAAAAGATAGGGTTAGGGGAACGTGAGCGTAATCACACTCAGTCCCTCCAATCGTCCTGAAAAATGGCTAGGAGACGGTCTTTCTATACGAGTTTTCGTAGGAGGTACCTTTTAACGCCACTTTTGCACACGCACCGGTTTCATCTGGAGCTTATTCATTGGTTTTACTTTAATAGCCCGCTAAGGAAATTTATTGATTATCCTCCGCCCGCTCCAGCCCAAATGCGGCACGTTGTAACGTGCCTCAGGGGAAAAGAAAACCTACAAAAAGATCTCTCTTCATACCGTTTTCAGGACGATTAGGGGGATTGCATGGCCACACTCACACGTGTAATTTACACCCATAACCTTTTCTTTCCTGAAGAGATCCCAACAACATCAATTTTGTGGTGTGTTGCCTTTAAAGTCATCCACCAAAAAGTCCGTCTTGAAGGTCCTGAAGAAGTTAGGTTTAGCCTTAAAAAAAGCTGTTTGGTTTGAGTGTTCCCATAAACGAATGACATAGTTGGTCGGAGTCAGCTGCTCCAACTCGTCAGGAGGTTCTTACTGTTGCGTCATTGCCACTTATACAGTTCTTCGTAGAAGTGATAATTCCAAAGATCTTACTATCTCGTGGACTTAACCGAAATAAACAAGGTTGCTGTAGCCACAATCGCATCTCGAAATCATTGCTTCCACTGCACGATCGCTTTTCCGATCCATCCGGAGCGTTTGAGTCATTTCCCTCACATTTACAAGCGCGTAAGCGAGTTGGTAACTCACAAAAAACGTCTTCTTTCGTTCACTACATGAGAGCTCAGAAATCATGCTCTTTACGAAATCGATTTTCTTGTTGATTTCATATTGTCGGCACGCGCGAACTATTACTATACTATTATTCAAATTCTATCTATTAGAATACTAACATTCAAATTTTCATCTTCCATCATACACTCGCTTGAATACCTTTCTGAGATTGCCACAGATCCTAAACTTATCAAAGTGACGTCGCGCAGAGATGGCAGATTACAGCAAATGTTGTACTTTTGAAGAGTTTTCGAATGCAAGATTTGCTTTCCGCTTCTCTTATATGCACTCATTTTCGAAACTACTACAAATCAGTCTTCCGAAGTGAGTAGGGAAGCATTTCTAAACAATTTCGAAAGTGCTTCCCCGGGACTCTGGCTCGATTTCGAACTAATCGTGTTCGAGTTCTTTTTTTTTTAAGGAAAACTGTATTCAGATTCAGGTTTCACGATATGCTCGTCTTCTATAGTCCGAGTTCTTGCTGTTTTTCCATTTGAAAAAGCTTAGGTTGCCACGAGAAGCAGTTTTGACTGATTTCGTTTTTTTTGGAAGTCATAAAAGGGTTTCAATGTGTGTGCCGAATGAATGCCAATAGTCCCGGACGGCTCGAAAATTGAAAAACTTCTACTACCTTTCTACCCGTAGCGAGATCAAAATCCGTAGAAGTCTTGATATGGGGCTGGTTCCTTTGTGATCCTCAGGCACGCATTCGTCTTGTTCATTTCTGGACTTTTGACAGTCTAAAACGCCTCTGTGCTGCGTCCAACGACTTCGGACTCAAAGAAAAACGTGGTAACTAGTACCTCTATTTCGGAGTCTCAATGTCGTATTCTAAAATGTGCTCCGAGTGGAGCGCTTGCCATA
Source organism: Necator americanus (assembly GCF_031761385.1). NCBI lineage: Eukaryota > Metazoa > Nematoda > Chromadorea > Rhabditida > Ancylostomatidae > Necator > Necator americanus. The sequence goes on from NC_087372.1 coordinate 41,907,352, forward strand.
TGCAAACTTCCAAAGATACTGTCGTTCAAATACGAGACCAGAGCACACAGAACACTAGAGGGATTTTCAATAACTAAAGAAAGTTCAAAAATAAACGGAAAGGATGAGCGCATTGCGTTCAAAGCGCCGGATAAAAACCTTTGTTATGAAGCGCTTTAGAGGACAAGTCAAAATCTACTCCTGGATAGAAGCACTGACCTCTTTGGAAGCTCGATTGCCTTTCTTCTCTTACAGTGTAAACGGAGTAGAAGTGTGACTGACCTCCATCCTCTCTTTTGACGCAGTCATTGGATTGTCTTCTTTCATTTCATTTCTCTACAGACATTCGCGAGATTGGACGTGAGTTGATTACTGGTGCACTTTCAAAAAAGGGTGTCAGCTCGGAAGGTTCCGGAGAGAAGGATGTCTTTATGACTTTCGAATCCTCAGCTTAGGTGTCCTACTCGACTGGAAGATTGAAAACGCTGATATGATGCATCGGTTGCACCCCACAAGACATTGGAAGTGTTCATAAACTTCAAACAATTCTAATTTGAAATCGAAAGCGCTACCACGTCACGAAAGCATTGATTAACGCGAACACGTTTTCTTTGATCTTATCTGTATTGTCCTAAGATATGTTCCAGATTTTGATTCTTGTTTTAAACGGATCTCCGACTTATTTGCCGAAGAACGGTTTAGCGGGGCAGAGAGCAAACTAGCTGCTCGATTTCGTATCGATTTGTTTTCAAGGAATATGGTAAGTGGGTAACTATAAATTTTAATGGATGAATTAATGAATGAAAATGAATTTCAATCACAATTAAAAGCGTTACTTGAGGTGCGCGCTTTGGGCGCTCTACTTATGTACTTGGATTCTGCACGTGTGGGTGTTGAATACGAAACCGCCAACGTCCGCACTCCTGTTACCACAATTAAGACAATTTTGATGTCTGTTCATAAGTTTTATTGTTCATGTCATGCTTGTTCACTTCGTCAAACATTTTCTGCATTACGTCGAAAACTTGCTTTTTAGAGGTGAGATGGTTGAAATTGACAAAAGCACCTATCGCGCTCTAAATATCTTTTCCGCTGATGAGTACAAAGGGGTATTTTAACCGAGATACCACCATTAATGTAATGATACATTAAATTGTTAAGGAAGGATTCAGGGACTTTTCCGAAATACCTCGAAATCGTCAGAATGTAGATCATTGTTCAGTTTATGCAACAGGTGCAGATCAACTCCTGGAAAACATATGCTCAAGTTAGTGTTAATATTACTAATTTTCCATCCACTGTAAACTTCTCAAATTTTGAAAATAGGATTTAGCGCCATCTAAGAAAACAGATCGTTTGCTGTTTTTGCATTATTCAGAATTGCAATTTTAGTAAGTTTAAGTCAACATTATACTAGAAAATGTTCCAGGCAGTGGTTCCAACACCCTACGACAAATCGTGAAGTTCTAATACAAAGACAACAAGCAATTTCTTTTTTCCTTCAGGTGTACTCTTATTTTTGCGTTGTTTTGTTTGGTACTTGCAACATCTTGAAACTTTTGCACACATATATGAGGCGACTTTTCATCTGAAGTCATCCGATTCTTACACATACCCTAGTCGGTACATGCGTCTGCCCCCACTTCTGTGGATTGCTTCTGAACTCGCTTACTCTTTTTTTTTAAAGTCAAGTCACAAGTTTAAAGAAATGAAAAACTATGAGTTTCACATTAAAAGAAGGAAGTTTACATATCTCTGGAGTTTTTTTAGTTGGTGTATGTTTTTTCTGATTTGATTGTTAGATGATTTATAAGCACAAATCACTTTCTCGCATTAGCACCTAGGCTAAAAGTACGATGTGGCCTGTATACAAACCTTGTCGATAATAAATGTTACTTATTTACACCCATCCGCTTGTTGATAAGTGGAGAAGATCTTTCCAAAATGTCAATTTCAATGAGAACTGGACTAAATTTAGCAAGCGTCGAGAATTCTATATTTTTACGTGCTCAAAGTACGTAAATACGTACTTTACATGTTTAATTTAATAATATTTACATGTTCAAAGTACGTAAATACGTACTTTGAACATGTAAATAGTATTGAGTTCGCCTTCGCTGATAGCACGTAAATAAGATAAAATTAGGCTGATAACTTCGATCCAGCAATCTGCAAGAGCGGCTTCTATTATATTTTCATAATCCATCTGGCCCTCTCAAAATTTAGCGCTTTTACCAGTTTGGTGCAAGTTTTTTAAGTAAACACCTTGGCAACAGGGAGCTGGGTGAGTTCTGATCCTAAGCTGCAAAAGCAAGGCAGCAGAAGTTTGTATATTTTAGATAATGTTCCAATCCACTTACACCTTAATACTGGTTTGTGCTTCTTCCTTCTTATTCTCATATTTTTTTTCTTTATTTTTACCCTCTTTATTTGACTTTCCTCTTTTCTGTTTTTTTTTCTTTTTTCTTCTCGATTTATCGCCGCACCTCAGCTTTGCAGGGGAATTTCTAGATTTGCTAAATTCTTTCATGTTAAGAAGGAAGTATCTTATTTGACTCTAGTTTGTAAGTTTTTAGACGCATAAAGAAAAAATAAGCAATTATTCCGTCAAATAGTTTGAAATGTTAGTTTTCTGTCCATTTATTGGTACTAATCGCCACAAATGATATTCAAACATTGATTAACATGTTTAACAGCTATCTTGGTATTTTGAAATCTTCCGTGTTGTTTCCGTATATCGTTGATTATAAGAGGACCATTCAGTTTTGAGTTTTGGAAGGATCATATGGCACGTCTATTTAGAAGCAGTGAAGCGGTCTCTAGACTTCACTTCTTAGGATGAGAACAACCCATTGGGATTCATGCTCGTGTCAAACTCGAAAATGGTGAAGTAGCTTCACGTTTCAAATGTACGTAAAAAATAACGTTGAAGCATTAGGAAGATTTCCATTTGGAATGATTTAAATGGTTCAGAACATATCTCACTTCTTTCTTCTGGAGATTTCTTATTAAAATCTAGCTATCTTCGAAGTTCTGATTGAGCATACATCGACAACATTGTCTGGAGTACATGGAACCGAAGTATAACTTTTTTTTAGAGCATATTTAAAACTTCCGTTTTAATCCAATTTAAAGGTGAGGATTACCTTCAAGCCTAACTCAAAAAAGATGTTCTGCAGTATTTCGCCAAATCATTCAATCGATTTCTCACTGGTAGAGAGCAAGAGCTTCTAAAGGGTTAATATCTGAGTGGAGATTTTCGGCTCCTCATAGAGCTCAAGGATTCTGAAAATGTAATTTTATCTCTATACAAAACAAAGCGCAAATATTTCCATTGGTCGGTCGAGATTGTGAGAGTTTATTTTGATGCAACTAACCCTCAGTAACTACAAAAATGTAAAGAGATTAGGCCAGTGATTTTTATCTCAAATAGAACAATTAGGGGGTTGTTATATTGCTTACATTAATACATACATATATACATTTACAATTGCGTATATATACATGTACATCTCAATCAACGGAATAGTATAATTGCCTAACCCGGTTACCCGCAGTTTACTGAATTGTGTATTCCTTGAGCACAGGTCTGCAAGAGCTGGCACAGAATCCAATATCTATGTAACTTTCGCCATATAACTGCAAGTTATATAGCTCGTACCTACCCAAGGCGTTTATTAAAATACCTTATCGCATTTATTTAGTATAAGCATAGCCTCAGGGAGACGGTAGGTACATGCATTAAACCACACACTACGTACATATCTCAATCGGCTGACTAGTATTATTGCCATACATTATATAGATATCACACATGCATACCATACACACATACAGTCGGTTAAAAACGACCTGAAGATGGGTGCAGTGGCGTAGGTGGCTGCGCTCGAAGCGGCCTAGTGGAGCTAATTGTTGAGACTGAGGTGAGACTACCCCTATTTTGTACTGCAGCGATGAAAGGCACTAGCGAAGGTCCTCTCACGACATCAATCCCTACGTTCAATCGAGCTTCAGGCACATAGTCTCTGCTTTATATGTACATATATTTATTTCCTGGGAATCCAGTGAGACGTTGGCTTTCGCACATCCTAATCAGGACAAAAATTAATTTCCATGGGCGACTTTCGATAAACCTCTTCATGTTGATGTTTCAATAATTGTTTTCTTTAATAGAGCCGGACACGAGGTTATAATCCTTTATTCGTGGCTAACGTTTCGACAATATCGCCTTCTTCAGAGCCTGGAAGGGGTGATATCGAACGACCATGGGGTGATTAATCCGATCAAACGCTTTCACTTTAATAGAGCCGGATACGAGGTTGTTATAATCCTTCATAACACTTATATCACTTTCTGAAGAAGGCGATATTGCCGAAACGTTAGCCACGCAAAAAATAATTTCTTTTGCGGAAATGTATTATTTGGAGAAGAACTTGCTGCCAGGTGGAGCGCCATGAAATAGTGCAGAAAACAGCATTTTCCGCATTATCATTTTGTTCTCTACACTTTTTTGAATACGAAAACGAAATAGAAAGTGAAAAGAGAAGAATAAGAATACGAAGAGCTCATGTAGAGATCTTGTCGTTGTATGAAGAACTGTATGTTTCAGGATTGTAATGTAGAACTCACTGGAAAAATCCATAATTTGTTGGAGCCCTTAAGAAATGTGAGGGTAAGCGGTCTTCATCTGCTTCTTTTCCGAAGCTTTGCGATTCTGTTCTTGTTCAGCATATTTTGGAACGTCTCCGCAGTGGAACTGCGAAAGTTGTGCATTGGGAGAATCTTCACAAGGTGCTGTTACAGAGGGTTGTCTATTAAGTTCTAGCGGATTTCTATGATAATTAAGTCGCTGAGATGGAAACTATGTGGATATTTCCCGAACATGAAAAGAATATATAGTCGGATCAAAACGACATGAAGTACGGACAGTTGCGTAAGCGGCTGCGCTCGAAGCGGTGCCTTAGAGACACCGGTTGAAATCGAGGTGGAACCATGGCGAACTCCACAGATGGGTGACTGTGGCGAGGGTCCTTACACCATCTCAACCGCTACGCTCCAGCGCGCCGCTTCGAGCGCGGTCGCTTACGCAACTGTCCGTACTTTATGTCGTTTTGCCCCTTCTATATATTCCGTTTTAATCAAAGAATGTCAGTTTTAAGAGCTTACCTTATCATTTGTATAATAATGCCGTAGAGTAGTCGAGTAAAAACGATCTGAAGCTTGGTGCAGTTGCAAAGGAGGCTGCGCACGAACCAATGTGGTTGAGTTTACTTCACTAAGACTGTAGCGGTGAGTGTTGCTAGTACTAAAACACATTGGGGGGGGGGGGGGGGAAGGGAAACTACCTACGAACTATTTATTATCTTAGACGCATCCCAGAAACAAAACAAATGTCAGTGAAAATAGGAAATTCTCTGTAGAGGGAGGGCAATGCAAGCCTTCACCAAGAACGTGCTGCGTCGTCATCCTCGTCATATTCGAATCCGTTTTAATCAGACTCTGCGTTGTGTTCTTGGAAAGTGGACAATATAAGTGTCTAAAGACGAATTTAATTTGAAGAATTTTGTTCCTATATCAAAATTGTAGGCTTGTAGACCCATCTTCAACTGCGATACTTTCAGACCATTTCAAACTCGGTGATAATTGGTCGCTACCTTGAAAGTGTGGGATCACCGTTAACTCTTCTTCAGAACGACATTCATTGTTATGGTGAACCTCTGGCGGAACTGTGTGCGGTACTGAGTGCAATGGTGTGTAACTTAAGAGAAGGTTTTCTGCGAGTTTTTCACTACTGTTTTTTTCTTTAAGATCGATTTTGAGGAGTCCTACGCTGAAAACCGGCTAGTAATGAATACTAGTGTGGATCCAGAGTTAGATCGAGGTTCATTGGTGTATATCAATAGTTGACATTCCACTAGCTGTGTGTAGTTTTCAGTTAAAAGCATCTACCGCCAGCTTCCGTCAATTCTAACTGGTGTGGCCCAAGATGAAGCCAGTCGTTTTCAGGCAGCCACCTGCTCAGTGGCTTATGTGCCCATGATTGGCTATTTGGTCGTACTTCCTCATGATTTCCACCCTGAAGAATTTCCTGAGTGAACTCATTTCTTATTGTTTCCCGTCCAGTTAAGCAACTCGTTCTTTCGTTTCTTTAGCTTGGAGGTCATCTACACCACTGCCCATACAATGCATGCGAAAAGCGAAAGAATGAGAGCTCTTGACGAGGAGCTGGGTGATCTTAAAATGAGAATCATTGACAAGGAAACTACTATTACATTAAGGTAAGCACAGTAAACTTTGAAGCATAACCATTAAAAGAATTAGTACGAAAATATGGTGAGAACCGTTAATGTGCAAGTCCCACTTGTATATTTTTTTAGATTTCTTTTTGGGCTCATGTTGACCAACAGGCATTCGAATCGATTCTGTAAATAATGAGCTCTGAGTTTAGAAATTATTATTTCAGAATGTCCGCACTCATATTATCTCGTTCTTCTCTGCTACTAGCAGTGGAACGAGCTGGTGCATTGCTTGACGCTGCCATTGCATTAGCACTGACGGCACGACAGTTTGGGTGAGAGTTTTGTATTGGGCTTGCTCTTGTTTGCTGAAACAACTTTTTTTACAGTTGGAATTGTCCAAAGATTGTTGACGAACCCGTCATAGATGCTTCAAGGGTTACCCACCCTCTGTCGCAACTAGTTGTTGAACATTTTGTGGCGAACCCTGTGAGGTGTGGATATATTATCTGTCATTACTAGTTGTTCTCAAAATTGAAATTGTAGCTCTTTTTCAGCTCTGGTGGTGGTTGTTCGAGAATCAAAATTGTCACAGGACCTAATGCATGTGGAAAAAGCATATATTTGAAGCAGGTGGCAATGTCTTTTTAACTCTGAACTTCAACTTTAATTTTTTGCCGCTTTTGCAAGTCGTCTGTAAAATTTCATTACAGGTTGGATTGCTTGTATTTTTGGCTCATATAGGTAGTTTTGTGCCTGCCGATGTAGCCCATATTGGTTTTGTAAATCGCATTTTCTCAAGAATTTACGCTGTAGATTCCGTACTCGATGGAATGAGCACTTTTGCGAAGGATTTGAGCCAGGTACTTTACCATCAACTAAGTTCATTTAGGTACTCAGTGGTACTCATCAACGTGAACTCATATCTTTACTCATCCCGTTGTTTACAAGTGAAATTTAATATATAATATAAAAGCCGCAACAATTATGTGATTGTTGAGTTGATGCTCAAATCTCTTTTGGTTATTTTATCTTTCTTTATCCATAACTAAAAATAAAACTGAAGGAAAAAAAATTACCGAATTAAGACAAAGTTTTAATCCACAGAAAGCTGAAGGTGACAGACTCCTCCGAGAAGAAGGTGATTTGCAATAAAAGGTTGCAGGACTCTTTTCAGCAGTAGTCCATGCGTGTGTGAATAGAAGAAGGAGAGATAAATTGAAATGTTACAAAAACAATAAACAAGTTAGGTGAAAAGTTTCCGGAATTAACTAATAATTAACTAATTCCGGAAACTTTACACCTAACTTGTTTATTGTTTTTGTAACATTTCAATTTATCTCTCCTTCTTCTATTCACACACGCATGGACTACTGCTGAAAAGAGTCCTGCAACCTTTTATTGCAAATCACCTTCTTGTCGGAGGAGTCTGTCACCTTCAGCTTTCTGTGGATTAAAACTTTGTCTTAATTCGGTAATTTTTTTCCTTCAGTTTTATTTTTAGTTATGGGAACAGCCAAAAGCTGACAGATGTAAAGCTGTCTAAAAAGACATTCCACCAGCTTCACATCTTCCCTTGTAGACATCAGCCTAAACGTAATGAATCAAAAAAAAAAAAAAAAACTGACGAGGTGGGTGTCTATGTGGTCAAATATAAAGTTTAAAAAGACAGCGTTTGTTTCTGCGTGGTGCATTAGAATGTGCCATTCTTCTTCACTCCCTCAGCAGCCTACTCATAGGTTTTTCTTGAATAGGCTGTTGAGGAGACCTCATTGATTTCCGACCGCTTGTGGACGTGGGTGGTGTTCATTGCTTCTTCGTACCTTGTAGAAATGAACACTTTTCCCCACGCCGTATTTGAGGACGATTAGGTAGAATGAACGGGATCATACTTACACTCTTAATCTACCTCCCGAATTTTATATTTGCCCAGAGACGCCTCAGTCTTCCCAGTTTCGTGAAATGGTGTCTTTAAAAAAATCTCTCAGAATTCTGTTTCCGAAATCCAGATCTCGAGAACGTTTTTCGACTCAAGTAGAAGTATTTTCTTCCATTGTTTTTTTTTAAGTTTACTTGATTCGTCTACGCGATCTTAGCAGCGGTTGCGTATAATTCAGCTGTTTTCATGTATTACCAACTCGCAAACCATATAGGTTTTGTCTACATTCTTTGATAGTTCTAGTTTCTCGGCTACTTCCAGTCGCATGAACTCTTAGCAGTGAAATTAAAAAGGTTTTAAACTTTCTTATAAATACCTCAAGAAGGTGCTTGTGGAATATTTGGAGCTTTTCTAATTTCAAGAGAAAGTTAGGAGAATTCACGCATGATTCTAATGTAGTTTTCGATTCTTCAGATCTCTCTTGCGTTACGACGCGGCGACGAACGCTCCCTTATAATTATAGATGAGTTTGGAAAGGGCGCAATGACGGTACTATCTTATCTTAATTTTCCAATCATATTTATTCTAGTCTGAAAACACGATGTTTATAAGAAAGATGTATTTTGGATTAACTCAGCGTTTACACGTAGAAGGAGGTCCTCATGTACGAAAAATGACAACGCCTATAGCGCAATTGGCGACACGGGTGAGGGACTAGAGGTAACGGTAGCACTTCATCTCTTCTCGAGTCTTAGAACCTGAACATATGTCCGTCTACATCTTTTTATTAGTAAGGTTATTGGGCGGAATCCTTACTCTTTTCCTAATCCCATTATTTCTTCATAATAGTTTTCTGCACTTTCTCAGTAATTTCTTTTGTGCACTTGTAACACTGTAGTTGTAATACTTCATGAATATTGTCTTTCTCTTTTATCACAATCAGTCGTTCTACATCTACTCCAGATGCCATGATCGATATGACCAGAGAAGCCTTTGAATAGTGATCCTGCTCTTGTTTCTGCGAGATACGCCTTTGCGTAATTTGCATACCTGAGGTCAATATTCTATCCTTATTACGAGTTAGACGTTAATATCAGTAATTGTTGTTCGACAAACATTCAAACAACGAGAACAGCAGCAAATAGATGGCTTTGGATTATCTGATTTCCAAACTTTTCGTAAGTGTTTTTTTGCTTTTGAATTTGAAACAAGGCGAACATTTAACAGTGAGTGAGGTGCGGAGAGAACCGCTGAAGAAAATCACTCTCAATGATTCGTTCAGAATTGCAATGATCGTACCTATTCTCATTTTTTAAGGGTGTTCACGATTTGTATGAACATTTGTTTGTTCCTCATTCATACAGTGCAACGTACAAAGTTCTATCGACAGTTTGCTATCGGATCAGAGACGGGGCTGTTTAACTGTAGCTACATTGTCAGAAGCCGCGCAGAGCAATAATCAACGCTTTTCACTCCTCTAGATGTAGTAGGGTCAAAAGGACATGGAACACTGTTTAGATGCGAAAGCAGCTCCGCTCAGAGCGACGAGCTGGAGACAGCGTTCGAATCGAGGTGGGTCGCGAACTACAGCGAGGAATTGTGTCATCAGTGGTTCCGCCGTACGCTCCGTCGCACCGCTTCGAACGCAACGCAACCCTTACCAAGCCTTACACAACAACACCGTGTTTCATGTAGTTTTCGCCCTACTATACGTTGTCGCGCATTAAACGGCTACCTCTTGACAGTCCTTCTCCCCGAGACACACGTTGCATAGCGAACCTTAGATAACCAGCACTATGCAGTTGACGTAAGGCTAGGCAGATGTTATGTACTCATGAGGGAACAAACTAAATATTTTTTGCATGAGTGCTCTCCTGTGAGTAGTATGAACCCTTTTGGATTTTCTCTAAGGAAGTTGGTCTCTCGTTACTGGCGTCATCTTTATCGTACTGGGCTTCAAAAGGTGAAGAGTGTTGTCCACATATATTCCTTTCTTCACATTTCCATGCACTGCCGGAATTGATCACTGATGAACGTGGAATTGTTTCATATCATGTGAGCGCCACTTTCTTCCGCATTTAGAAATCCCACCCCCTTATTTTCTCAACTGAGCGGAATGTTGCAGACCATGGAGGTGTTCAGAAAAAGGGACAAACTCAATTTTCAATTCCGTTTTGTCGATGGTCTTGTAGATTCGTCGTTTGCTTCCTATACTGCACTGAAAATGGGCATACAGGAAGATGTTGTGGATCGCGCGAATGAGGTACAAGTTGATCCTTTTGTTGCCTTGGATTTTTTTCACAGCTTTGTGAATCTGATTCGCCTAAGGTTTACAAACAGTATGAGTGCAGCACAGTCCCGCCACGACTGCACGGTCGATGTTTCGAATTCGTGTTAGGTCAACCAAGCCCTTCATCCCTCTGGTGCTGATAAATTGGTCACAGATTTGTCTGAAAAAATACAAAAAAACACTGAATTGACGCATAGTTTGGCCCCCGCAAGTCATTGTAAGGGTGCGCAGGCGTCCATAAAACTCAAGCAATTCTAAATGGAAGTCGAACGCTTTGGCACACCCAAAGCGGGTGAAATAACGCCAGACACTTTCCCCCTTTTAAAGGTTTACAAACATATTTGCGGAAAGCACGCTCTTTTGGAACTGTCGAGTATAGACTCAAAAGAAGAACGGAAAAATGGTTTGCTGACACAGGGAATGTTGAAAATACTGTGAGTGTTGTTTGCTTTATTATTTTCGGGAGATCGTAGTACATCTGTCCATTTCCAGAAACGTGACTGTTTTTACCTGTCTTTTTATATTACTACTTAGAAATGTTTGTGCGGTGGCATGATTTCTCTAAAAGTCTATATCTTCATTGGCAACTTTTGTTTTTTGTTTGAAAAACCAAACATCTTGACAAGAGCAAACAGATTAAGATATAATCTTAAGGTCTCTATTTGGAGAATGGAACATTATCGGTGACTTGGAGGGTTTGCTGGGATTGTTGGAAGAGACTCTACTGCTACATAATGAAGGAATAGAATTGTTTTTTTCTCATTACCTTAGTGAGCATGAGGTTGGATGAGAATGCATATTACCTTTTTTTCATGAATTGGTTCTTTCTGAAGGATCGAGCGTGTGTCAATGACGGTGAATTACGTGAGAATCAAGTCGACCTGAAGTGGGATTATACCGTTCTGCATTTAAGACGAGAAACGACGATGCTTCCTGGAAAAGAAAAATCTGCTTTGAATGAGGAATTGAGTGGAAGCAGTCATACATTGCTTAGTGCGTTGCGGTCGGAGGGGAGGAAAACTGATAGAAGGTGAATTTTGAATTCTTAATAAATTGACCTTCAAAATTTTGTCTAATTTGCTATATATCCGAAAGCAACCTGTCTGTCTCTTTTGCTACCGATATGGCTGAAGAAGAAAACACATCGAGAGCTACTGCGATTACAGTGCCACAAAAGGCAGTAGGAGATCAAACAAGACACAGGTAAGAATCCTGCGCTTTAATTGAATATTAATTATTGACGCTATTTCTCAGTCAAACTCCTCCTATTTCCATTTTAGTTAGAAGTCTTCATTTTCAGCTGGGTACTGCTACGTTCTGATAATGAGTTGCAACTGAGAGCGGTAACTGTTGACAATTGTTTTGGAGAAAAACCGTTTGTTCCTTTTGTGGTATGCTCTTTCTCTACTTTTTTTTTCTATCTTTTTTTTTACTTAGCAAGTGTTTTTGTGCAATCGGTTTTTTATGCATTTGAGATTATCCTTTTCAAGAATGAAGAACAGCTAATTCAAAAACGTGCGGATGGATATACTAAAGGACAATTAGTTCGAGCCGCTTCGAAACATCCCTTGCTCCTACCACATTCGAATGAAGCGGTCCTTCGTAAACGTACGCGCACGCTGTAAGAACAGTTGTTGTCATTACAAGTGGGACTTTCCTTCTTTCGGTTTTTTTTTCTCGAAGTATGCATCGTTTAACAGTTAAAACTGTTTGGTTTTTTGCTCGTTGTTTCCCGAAAGTTAGTTCATATAACTACTTATTTATTGTAGTGTTGGTGCAGAAACTGTAACAGTTTGAAAAATGCAACTGATGACATATCTAGCATTACTTGTTTGGTAGATTCATTCAAATTCATTCTTTTTAGAGATCCGATTTTTTTTGTAAAGCAGCTGAACAATATTCCTTAAATTTAGTTGTTTGGTAGATGGTTTCTGGAAAAATATTTTGCACTCTTTCAAGACATATATCATGATCTGCTGCATTCAGTGGCTCGTCGAAGTTCAGTCGTTCCAACAACTAGTAAATCTTCGTATTCCTGCAGTCTTAGCTGTTGTTTTGGAATCTGCTTTATACATTACTTTATACATTACTCGTTCTTTAGCTGAAACCAGATGAGATAAAATAATGTACGAAAACGAGTACAATGTAATCCACTTAAAATTGTGCATAACGTACGGCATCAACAGGAACTGAAACAAGATAAAAGACATAGAGCTGCGGTGGAACATACTGTAATGAGTTACATTTGGGCGAAGGCGATCACTAGGGCTACAATCGTTACAGCAATTCGCCGATGGCAACCAAAAAGTATTTTTCACAGGAGTGCTGTCAATACTCCTGACCACATACGATTATGTGATAGAGGAGCAGAAAAACTTATTTAAAAAAGGAAGCGTCAAGGACGTTGTCTGCTCAATCACCGTATAGTTTATCGTCCTGTTGATAGTGGGATGGGGTATCCAGACTCACCACAATACTTTTCATAGCGACTGTAAAGCAGTCATGCTATATAATAACGCGCTTAGGTCGTATATATAAATATAAATATAAATATATATATATATATATATATATATATATATATATATATATATATATATATATATATATATATATATATATATATATATATATATATATATATATATATATATATGTTTGTGTGTATGTGTGGTGTGTCACGAAATACGAAATTACGAAGTTCCAAAAAGAGAGGGAGAGGGAGACAGGTACCATGGCGTCGGATTGGTGCGCCTGTGTCAGAAAACCATAGAGTGGGGCGGGATCCACTGCGTTGGATTCGTGCGCGGAAGCCCCAACGGTAGAATGAGTCTCTATGACTCATTCGCATATCTGTTTTCAAGCATATTTCACTGATGCTGCTAACATCTTTTCTTCAGAAAGTGGAAACGTTGCTTAAATATAATGCTAGCCAACACACGCTCACGTGGTCTGACGTACAGTATTATCTTCATTACTACGACGGTGATATTCGCGTTATTTCATATTAGCACATCATTCTCTGCTATAAGTTGAGAGCGGAGGAAACTCATACGTCGAATAATGTAAAATGTATGATGTAAAATCGAATTGGATAGTTTTGCAAATATAGAACTGACGCGTTTAGGAAGAAAATAATGAAATCCCTCAACTATGCCTAAATTCTTCAGGGAAAAAATTGAAGAAATCGTTGATAGATGAAAAAACAATTATAATTTTACAAAAAAAAGTCTCTGCTGTTATTTCTTATTCATCGGTGAAGGAGGGCGAAGCGAACAACAAAAAGTCTGAAGTCCGGTTTTAGCCTAAGTTCAGACTTTCTGTTCAGACTGATAACGTATAACGTGGAGGAATCTCTGTTATTCGATCTCATACTTGTCTACTATATAATAACGGGCTTATTCTGTCACGTGTGTCTGTGTCTGTGTGTGTGTGTGTCAGTCACGAAATTCAAAATGAGGGGTGCGACGGGTCCACCGGCGTCGAGTTAATGCCTCGAAGCTAGGAAGCTATAAAATGAGGTGTGAAGGGGTCCACCGGCGTCGGATACCTATAGAAGGGGGTGCGACGGGTCCCACGACGTCGGATACCTGTAGAAGGGGGTGCGACGGGTCCATCGGCGCCAGATAGCCTTAGAAGGGGGTGCGACGGGTCCATCGGCGCCAGATAGCCTTAGAAGGGGGTGCGACGGGTCCAAGACGTCGGATACCTATAGAAGGGGGTGCGACGGATCCACCGGCGTCAGATACCTATAGAAAGGGGTGCGACGGGTCCACCGGCGTCAGATTGCTGCGCCGGCGCCAGATGTCCAGAAAAAGGAGTGCGACGGGTCCACCGGCGTCAGATACCAATAGAAGGGGATGCGACGGGTCCACCGGCGACAGATACCTATAGAAGCAGGTGCGACGGGTCCACCGGCGCCAGATACCAATAGAAGGGGATGCGACGGGTCCACCGGCGACAGATACCTATAGAAGCAGGTGCGACGGGTCCACCGGCGCCAGATACCAATAGAAGGGGGTACGACGGGTCCACCGGCGTCAGATTGCTGCGCCGGCGTCAGATGTCCAGAAAAAGGAGTGCGACGGGTCCACCGGCGTCAGATTGCTGCGCCGGCGCCAGATGTCCAGAAAAAGGAGTGCGACGGGTCCACCGGCGTCAGATACCAATAGAAGGGGGTGCGACGGGTCCACCGGCGCCAGGTACCAATAGAAGGGGGTACGACGGGTCCACCGGCGTCAGATTGCTGCGCCGGCGCCAGATGTCCAGAAAAAGGAGTGCGACGGGTCCACCGGCGTCAGATACCTATAGAAGCAGGTGCGACGGATCCACCGGCGCCAGATACCAATAGAAGAGGGTGCGACGGGTCCACCGGCGACAGATCCCTATAGAAGGGGGTGCGACAGGTCCACCTGGCGTCGAAATAGTGCGCAATAACTTCGTGTGCATGACGCAAAATATAGATGGTTGCAGCCATTTCATAGCCGTGGCCACTGTATCGCTTTGCTTTACACCCTATATGACTCCTCCGCGTGTCCATCTGCTTCTTCGTTCGCCTCAAGTTGGTAGCATGCCGCTCTCAGAAAGTGGAAACCCGCATGCAAACGGGTGCTTAAATAGTGGCAAGATGTTTATGTGATCTGACGTGGAACGTTATCTTTATCAGTAGGATGATGTCTTTCACGTAATTTTATCCCGAAACGTCATTCTTTGATAACTGTTTATAGCACAGAGGAGGAAAACCCATATTTCGCGTGATACTTTTAAATTTTGTCTATAATATATTGATAAGGAGTGTTTGAAGCTGAAGTTCGAATGTTCTCAAAATGTAGAACTGACGCGTTTAGGAAGATGTCTATGAAATGTTTCGCCGTTAGTTATAATATAAAAAAGGAAGAAAGATTGTTGGAGATGCACAAGTCCAATTTCATAGAACTAATGACACTAATATTAATTTTCGTTCATCAGTGAAGGCGAGCGAAGCAAACTCCACAGAAAGTCTGAAGTCCGGCTTTAGCCGGACGTTCAGACTGGTAAGAGTATATAGGATTAAATATCTGCATTAAGATTATGCGTTCACTTGGATGTTTTCCACACAAATCTCAGTTATTACAGCGATGTGGATCAAACTTTGCATGTAGAAGATTTCCAACCGACAGCAAATTATTGGCCAGTTTTATCGCAGTAGTATTAATCCTCCTCTCGATCACATCTTTTCCATTTTTTTTTCACTTGGCTCTTATGCTTCTCCTCTATGAATCGTTGGAATTTAGTGCTAGTTGGAGTTTTGGCTCTTGGCTGTTTACGGATATTCTAATTTTTCAGGCGAAAATATTTATTTCAGTACTCCAGTACATTTTACATTTCAGTACACAACATTCAGCCTGAATCAAACGAACCTTACTTGTTAAACGCAGGTTGATTTGTTTTACTATGAAGTTCAAATGAGCTCGTCTCTCACTTGCTGAGTTTGGATGTGAACAGCAACAGAAATCATCAAATATATTTTGTACCATAAATATCGACCCTAGTTTGGAAGCAGTATGTTGCGTTCGAGGATGTTAGACTTTGAGCTCTATAAAACTAGTAGGACACATGGATTTCGTGAGTCTTGCATCTGAATAATGCGATACTTGTGAAGGAAGGTTTGTCTTAATCAAACTCAGCGATGAATACTACCACACGAACGAATATGTCAAACGAATATGAATATTACTGGAATTTGCCCAACATTCTGTGATCTGCTGTTGTTTGTCCTGTCATTTATACGAGGTTGCTGTGTTTGTTTTTGTTGTATCCCTGTTTTTGGACATAATATTCCATGTGGCAGAATTTGCTTTGGGATGTACTATTTCGCTCGCACATTTTTATTGGGATTCTATTGAGAGTACAAATAATTTTTTGATGTTTTTTTGTAACTTTGGAGTTTTATCCAGGAAAGCTGGTATAATGTATTTTATTGAAAGTATTGTCCATCTTTTTTCTTCATCTTTCAGGCGGCATACGGACTCCGAGTTGAAAAAATTCCTCGTCTTTCGAGGGGACCCAGCAATTGGCTTAATTTTTGGCTTCCTCGTAAGAAGTGAAGTGCAACTCGGCCAGGTTATTGGTCATCGGCCGGGAGAAGTGCTATTCGGAAAGAGCAGCATGTGTGATAAATACAGCAGGTGGAATAAGACATCCTATTGAAGCACCTCCAAATTATCCTAAAGTATTGACGGTTTTTGTAACACATCCAGTGTTCTTGTTCTGTAAGATCATTTTGTCATGTCTTTCGACACATTGAGAGAGTTAGCTTTAATGCTCTGCTCAATTGCTTGAATTGTTGTTGGTAACATTCACCAGTGATGGTTTGGTTAGGTTGGTGTAGCTCATTGCAAATCACTCCGAATTGGCCCCACCAACCATGAACATTCGGTCTGACTGTTGAAGTTAATGCATGGCCGGGCTGACGCCGTGCTTTTCTGCGTTCTGGGTTATTGGTGTGGATCCATGCGTCGCCATGACTCGATGCAAAAAATCCTTCCGATTTTGCCTTCGGAGCAGTTGTTCGCACGTGAAAAACGGCGTTCGAGGTCTCTTGGCCTGAGGTCTGGCATGAATCTTTTCTGATAAAGCGTCCACCTCAGCGTCTTTAGCGTTTACAGACCTCCCTTTCGCGTTTTTGTCGCTGGTTCTAAATCCTCACTTTTGAAACCAAGAAATCCCGAAATCACTTCTCACATGTTTTATTGACGGAGCATATTCTCTCTATTTTTCAAACAACAATCGATGTCCGTCGGCGACATTTAAAAAAAAATTAAAACAAAAAAGCAGCGCTTCTCGCAAATTGTGCTTTGTTGGAACAAAGGTGATATAGTTAGGGTACATACAAAGTAGATTCTTTACACAAGCAAAATGACATATACTAATTTTTGGAGAGAAATGATGACGCATCAACACGAATACGCTAGTTACGCCATCTTTTGAAAATCCCTTAAAACTTATTTGTACCTTCAATAAATGAATATCATGATCATGCACAATGCGAGACACTCCAGAAACCGTAAAATTTTATGCGCTTTGTGATTATCCATAGTGGGATAACAGTTGTGATCGAGGTGGGACTGTTGCGAACTGCAGCGATGAAAGGTGCCAACATGAGTACCCACTGGATCCTAACCGCTGCGCCCCACCGCACCGCTTCGAGCGCAGCCGCTTATGCAACTGCAGCGTGCTTTATGTAGTTTTGGCCCTGCTGCATTATCCCGAGCCGATTGGAGTAGAATGCCCTAAGACCAAAACATTAGTTTTAGAGGATCTATGACATATAAGCGGGAGTTGCTAAAAGAAAAAAAGTAAGGTGGAGGGTCTAGAAATAAGGACGCCAGTGAGCGCCTCCCCAACAATATTTTCCCCGCCAATTGCTTAGTTCTGTGCTTGCTGCTGTTGGCTTGCGCAACATCCTTTCTTTTTCATTTCCAGTTAAAGGCATCACCCCCGAATCTGAAGTGGTACGGATTTCAGTATGTGGAGTATTCGTATACGGCATAGTAGATTATGGAGGAGTGTGATTCCGTCCATTTCTTCCTAATTAATAAATTAATTAAAAAACGGCCTGGAAGATGTAGCGTGTGCACAAGGCTGGCGCGCTCCGATCGAACTCGTTGTGGAAAATAGCACGCTCGAAGCCGTATCTCCCGAGCCGTTTTTTACGGCAATTAGGAAGAAATGGACGGAATCACCCCCTCTCCATAATCTACGATCCCGTATACGAATATTCCACCTGAAATCCGTACCACCTCAGATTCGTGAGGTGATGCCTGTTAGGATTTCATTACTTACATGCCTTGTCAGCAATTACAACATTTTAATCGCTCATTAATGCTTGAGCTCCTTTGATCAACACAAACCACCACGATTAAAATGTTGAGTCTGAACTCCTTTGATCTCGCCGAGTGATAAAAAAAACGAGGGCAAGAACGGCAGTTGTGCCTCTGTTTCCTTCGCTACCCACTTTCACAGCTCCACGGGCTTTCCATCCATTGCATCTATCGATCGTCGCGCCATTTTCGCTCACATCCTTCTAGTAATATTGCCCAGATTTGAGGACTTCGTTGTCGCCGACTATTCGCGAAATTCTATCATTTCTTAGCAGCGTTCAGTTTGTGATGTCACATTCACTACGTTATAGCACTGATTTTCACATTCTTTTTAAGGCCACTTGCTTTACAACTTCGACTTTTTTCATCCAAGAAGCCTCTTTGAAACTTTATATCTATTAGAAAAGAAGTTTGAATCATTGCTCTTCCAATCAAGGTCCTGCATACTGAGAAAGAACCTTGGTGCTTCCGCTGCATTCAATTTACTCATCGAACTGTTGTAACTACAGCAGCAAGGAACGCGATCCATAAAAAACCGTCTTTTTTAAGGCGAATGTTTGGGATTCGTAGAACATGATAAATCCGTACTATGTAAACACTAAGTTTTATTTAGGTCAATCATTTAAGTTTTTGGAATATTTCATGTAGAGTTGCACTGTGTTGTGGGTTTGATGATGCTGTTTCAGATTTTCGCCTTGTGTGAAAGCATTTGTCTTCTCCCATACCTTACCTTACCTTACTCATGAAAACTGATTAGGATCGAGTACTTGGCTTTTCCCGTGCTCCTTTTCTTGGATGTATTCATTATGGTTGTATAAGGCTGTTTTGTCTTGGCCGCTTGGGTTGATCTTGAGGAGTTGATTGCACTTGGTTGGATTCCTACATACGTATTTTCCATTGATCAGTGTATCAGTGTAGCTGCTCGATAGGTTACGTGAGTCTTAATGTCCTTTTCCACTTTCTGCTTTCTATTTCTATTTCTGCTTTCTTCTGAGCTTCAATTCGTAACATAGTAGGCATATGGCTAAATAATGGAGAATTTCTGATGCACACTGAACGTTCCAAAATGTTGTAGTTGCTGACCACGCATGTAGGTGATGAAATCATTAACTGAAGTAAAGAAGAAAGGACGTTGCGTAACCCGACAGCAGCAAGCACAGAACTAAGCAATCGACAATCGGGAAAATGTAGTTGGGGAGGCACTCAGTGGCGTCGTTATTTCTGAACGCTCTACTTTACTTTTTTCTTTTAGTAACTTTAACTTATGTCGTAGATCCTCTAAGACTAATGCTTAGGTCTGAGTGGCCTCCACTAACTACATTTTACCCCAATCGGCTGGCTTCGGGATAATGCAGTAGGCTCAAAACGACATGAAGCAGGCTGCAGCTGCATAAGCGGCTGCGCTTGAAGCTCTGCGACGGAGCGCACACCTTTTCCTTGACAGATTTTCCTTGAGTGCCAAGCAATTTGTAGGCTAAGTTAGTAGGCATCGAATCCTCAAACTGTTCTGTTTTTTCTTACTTTATTAGACGTCAGAGTATAATCAAAGAATTATGCAAAAGTTTGATTATTTTAAATACGAACAAGGTCTTCATGATACTATTTATTGGTCTTTCTTGGAACTAGAACTAAAATTATTTTGATGAATTCTACGAAAGCTTGTACTCTGTGAATTATGGGAGGTCTACGAATGTAGTTTTCCTTTTGGACCACAATACCGCTTTTGTGCTAGTTTACACATAGTATTTGTTGAAGTTGCACACAAACACACATTGGACTCGAGTTCAAAGCAAGAGTGTTTACTTCTACTTCTCTTTGATTGCGTTTGTTTTTTTTTCAATGCTGTGAATTTAAGCAAATTCTCCTCTGTACTTCTAACTCTACACAGCATTGAAAAAAAAACACATACTAACGTATATGTTTTTTTAAAGCTGTGTATTTAAGCATACTTTTTTATTTGACCCAAGCAGTTTATCCTAATGTGAATAGTGATATGGGTAAAAACCGACCTGAGGCTCGGTGCAGTTGCTGTGGGCAATTAGGAGACTGCGCATCGAGGTGGGACCATCGTTAATTTCACTTGCAATGCAGCGATAAATGGCCCAACCGTTCAAGCAACTGGACACAAGCTTCAGATCGTTTTGACTCGCTTTGACTGGGAGGGGGAGGGGGCGCCCTAGTGCTCACCAAACCTTTCATCCTTCCGCGGTCAATAAGTTCGTACCAGTCTTGTATGGGAGGATAAAAACACTGACTTGATCATCATCTAGCCCCCGCAAGTTATTGCATAGCTCAGTTACACGTTTGTAAACTTCAAACAATTCTGAATTGAAATCAGCGTGGTGGCGCTGCCCAAACGGATTGATTAACGCCATTATACGGACTGAACTTTATCCTTTGTCCTTTAGGATGATTTGGCAATCTTCCTCATCATTTTAACTGAACTTTGTGAACTGAAATTTTTTTATATTGAACGGGTAAAGAAACATTTTCACTGTTTTTCATTTTCACTATTCAAACGTTTCCTTTCATACTACTATCACTACTATCATATTCGTAAGCTACATTCGAACTCTATATTTGCCCACAGAGACCTCAACATTGTCAGTTTGGTGATATGCTGCCTTAGACTCTCATGGAGGGTTGGAAAGCTGTCGTCTAACTTAAGGCTTACTCAGCGCATACACAAGGAGGCCTGTTCAGGCCATAAGTCCTTTCTTTGGAAGGATATATATATATATATATATATATATATATATATATATATATATATATATATATATATATATATATAAACATACCCTTGTCAGTTTGATGATGCGAAATATATATATATATATATATATATATATATATATATACATATACATATGTACACATATACATATATATATATATATATATATATATATATATATATATATATATATATATATAGATAGATAGATAGATAGATAGATAGATAGATAGAAAGTTGGGGCAACGAGAGGTGCTGATGTGTTAATGACACGGAATAACCAGCTTATAGGATTGCCAGCCTATTCTGATAACTTATTTTTAGCTGGTTAGACTCTTTAAGACGATTTGTTGGAGCAGTGAAAAAAAAAGGTTCCCGATGGTGGGTTCTCTTCCTTTTTGCCTGAATTTAGATTTTCAGTAGGGAATAAGAGATGTTTCTTTGTTGATCGTCTTGAATATCATTGGAATTTGAGATTTGGATTCACCATATATCTTTCCACCCTTTCACAATGTGTCTCCTCTGGAATTGCATTTTATTGCCACAGCCACTTGCTGACTTTATGTTCGTTATTTCCCCTGTTTTCTGAGCATTAGATGTTGTTGTGAATCAAATGGGTATATATTTTATCATGTTGCTCTCATTTGCAAAACGTACAAAAAAGAGCAGATAATCCGCTGCTTTTGCGACCTGCTAATTTAAGTTTTCTTGTTTATTAACTCTTAACTACAGTCAAGGAAAGGATAACCACTCAACACGCATTGCTGCAAAGCAAGATCCTCATAAGCGACGGGTAGACGGACTAACGAATTAGCGAAGTTCCAGGTTTCAACCTGAAGTGTTAGTTTCCGGACTTACGTGAATGGAAGTCTGGAAATTTGCTTTGAAAAAAAAAACCGTTTGCAATGGAGAGCTGTTGGTTCGTTACTGAGATGTGGAATTGTTAGGGGAATACTATGTACCTTTTAACCACCGGCACATGTCGCATAGTTTTTGCACTCTTTAGTTAAACTATCCTAAGTATCAACCTTAAACTTCAACACCTGAATGATAAAATTAAGATTTATCAAGGTGAGGACATTAAAATTAAAGTCTGAAGAAGCGAGTGTGACGCAGCGATTTAGAGGTCTTTCAGTGGATTTTTCTGGGAATTGAATGTGGTAGAATGCTCCGGAAACTTACATCAGAGGAGTATATAAGCGCGCATTTCACTGCTATTCAACTATGACTTCAATAAACCAAAGTTAATTTAGAACTATCGTGTACCGCGAATTCCTGCATGGCCACAACAATGCGACGCCACCGCTCATCTCTGCGCTCCCTATCGTATAAGACAGTGTAGTATCCCGCTGGAGTATCGCCCGTTTGTTCTTACAGTTTCAGTCAGGAGATATTTCTCTTGAACATCGATCTCGCTCTGGTCGCCCGAGTGACTACAATGATGAAACTTTGACGCTCTTAGAGATAAGCGCAGTGGCGCTCCGCAAGAACTGTTGACTTGGGTGCGGCTTTGCAACAATCTCTCCTGTCTTCAAGGTGTAGGTTATAGAAAAGAGTTGTCGATTTGAGTCACACGCGAATTAAATGCCTCGCAGCTGGCAACAAGAGTGAGTACCAGTCTTTGTTTCTGCGCCCACTCCAGCAGGATTTTCTCCGCGAAATCATTATAGAAGATGAGAAATGGGTGTTGTTTGTTGATGAGGGAGAAAAGTTGGTTCCCGTGTGACGAACCTCCTCCAAAAGAGTCAAAAGGAGAATTGTACTGAAAGAAGTTTTTACTGTGCTGGTGGTGGGATTCCAAGGAAATGCTGCACTATGAACTGCTCCCACTGGGTATATCGTGACCGCTCAAGTCTACCCTTCTCAACTACTCAACTAGAAATTGGCAGCGTAGTTTGCCTGAACCATAAAAAATTTGGCCATGTTACTCTAGTTCATGAAAATGCCTGACCTCACATGGTCACAAACTTATTGGCCAGAAAATTTCTGAGCTTAGTTGGGAAGTTCTATTGCACCCCGCCTTTCTTCCTGACTTGGCCCCGTACAACTACCATTTGTTTCGAGCCCTGAAGCTGCATCTGCGAAAGAAAACGCTTGATGGTCATAAAGAGCTTGAAAATGAGATTTCGTGCTTCTTCGACTCACAACCGCCAGAGTTGTGGACTTTTGGAATTGATAGTCGGGTGGAGCGTTGGGCATACATAGTGGATCATGATGGTTATTATTTTCATAATTATTATCCATGAAAAATAAAGTTGTAGTTGTTTGAAAAAAATGTGAGATCTGCTGCAAGACTTTCGGACTATCCTAACAGGATCGAAACGACCTGAAGCTCTCAGTTGCATAAGCATTTGCGCTTGGCGCACTTGGGGTAAGATGGCACGAGATTTGCCTGTGTGAATTCCGTTGCTAACATGATATGTAGCTTGGTCGCCGCAAGTTATTGTATAGCCTACATACGCATTCATGAAGCTCAACATGATTCTGAATGACAGGCAATGTGCGATGGCACATCCGCATTCAAATACATCGATCAGCACCAGAAACCCTCCTTGTTTTTGTTTGAAAGCCGTGAAGAAACTGCAGGTGACCTAAAAATAATTATCTCGGGTTTTTTTTTGTCCACCAAAGAACTAAAGCGGAGGGAACAGATGTAGGATTTTTTTCCGAAGTACAATTAACGTCCGAAATTCTTGAGGTCTATTTTAGAGTCTTCTTTATTTTCGATTTCTACATTTCCTTTGGTTATGGCGCCTGCCTATGCACACTTTGATAGGGCTCGGAACCGTATATATACATCAAATAGTTTCATTCTCAAAATCCTGCTTGATCTTATGGTTGTACTTTATGGGATGTTTTCTAACAAATGTTGACCATCATGACGAGAACTTGTAAACATAGTTGACTTACGCAAACTGGGCGATTGCTGATGGTTTCTCCTCCAGTGATATGCTAGTCTGGACTTTTCAATGTTTAGAAATTTTGCATTCCAGCTGCTTCCAAGTGAAGTCTTGCAAGACATTTTTGAGAATTGGTGGTATCTTCATGAAATGTTTTAAGCTAGATTATGTTGGAATCAGGTGCCTTCTGTTCTACGTCGACATAATGTCTTGTAGATCTTGGGAAGAAGGATCACATCATCGGTCAGATCGTCGGAAGCAAATACTAGGAAAGGTTGGTCAGAAACATAATTTGACTTCCTCCCGATTCCTACTCAGTATGATTGTTGTCCTATTTGGTTTTTGGAGGATTACTCTTCCGGTCTTGTTAGTCAGGTTTCGATATGTGCTGCATGCTGTTCTTTCTCACCTTTGCTGCTCCAACCGCTGCAGCTGCTCTTATCCGCTCAATACATTCCTGCATTCTTTCTCTGCAAAATATTGTCAGTACTAGGAGTGAGTTCACATTAGTCGTACAAAGTTCGTGGTTGTCCATGTCTACGTACTAGTTCGACTTTTTTTTTCGAAAACAGTCTTTTCTAGTGTGAACTTCGTACTCTCATTTTCCCTTATATTGTTGTATAGGTTTGCTGTTAGCTGACAAGTTCGATGGTGTAGTACATTGCAGCCAGGTTGTGTTTTTTTTTCGTGGGAGAGGAAAAGTATTCTGCGGAGGATGCCCCTGTACACTGAATCGATCCGCATGAGCGCGGACATTTTTCGGGGCCCTGCAAAGTCGCTTTTGATTTTTAATTCCCTGTTGGGAACGCACCACGCTGCACCACTGCCAACCAGCTCTCTTTAGAGAGGACGCAGGTACTAGAAAACATGTCCATTTACTGGTCCTTGGAGTATGATGCTTAGTGACTAATTACTCGTGGGACAAAACTTTAATTTCTGGTTAGTTTTACCCTCGTAAACATCAGTCTTGAGAAATGTTCTGGTGCTCTTCTTTTTTCTAAAATATGTTTTGGAAATGGAACTAAGCTTTGTGCTTTAAAGGCGTCACTCCACGAATCTGAGGTGGTACGGATTTCAGGTGGAGTATTCGTATACGGCATAGTAGATCATGGGGAGAAGAGTGATTCCGTCCATTTCTTCCTAATTGTCGTAAAAAATGGCTCGGAAGGTATGGCTTCGGGCGTTCTGGCCCACTTTCTTCCACAAGGAGTTCGAATGGAGCGCGCCGGCCTTGTGCGACGCCGCATCTTCCGGGAATAAATGGACGGAATCACCCTCCTCTCCATAATCTACTATCCCTTATAAGTATACTCCACCTCAAATCTGCACCACCTCAGATTCGTGGGGTGATGCCTTTAAGAGAAGCTTGAGTCCGGGAGCCTTGGCGCACGATTTCTATTCAGTTGTTAAACATAACGTAATGAGTGAACGCCACTCTGAAAGGTAGATGTGTATGTGGGAATACCATTATTCTCTATCCCGTTTCCCGATGATTACAAAAACTGGAATCTGAAATTGTGTTAATACAATGAAGTGGAAGGACAGAAGGTTCAGCTACAATCATTGTGGCGTGTAGCGACTTGTGATGAAAAGTAAAAGCTTGCTCGGAGCTATGGAACGTAGTAAAGCTATGAAAACGGCCCAGAGGCCACATGTCACAAAATTGACGAGGTTGGTATCTCTTCAGGAAAAGATTGAGTTACGGATTACATTACGAGTATGAGGGTGTCCACCCTCAACTCCTCTGGAAAACGCAGGCTTTTCTGGTCATATCGATCATGGCATCTGGAGTAGGTGTAAAACGACTGATTGTGATAAAAGGAAAGGGCAATATTCATAAAGGTTACCACTACAGTGTTACAACTGCACAAAAGAAATTGTTGAGAAAGTGCAGGAAACTATTAAAATGATAAAGGGTAGTTTCTGGCGTTAATCAATCTGCTTGGGATGAGCCCCACGTTCACTTCAATTCAGAATCGTTTGAGGTTTACGAACGTGTAACTGGCCCATACAATGACTTGCGGTGGCTAGCCGATGTTTTTTGTATTGTGTTTTTATCCTCCCAGACAAATCTGGTACCAATTTATCGATCCCAGGGGTATGAAAGGCTTGGTGAGGACTAGGGCGGATTAGGAAACTATTCACTTCGATCACCTTGACTCCCGTTGATCTTCGAACTGGTCGAGCGGGCGCCAGTGATTCTTCCATTTGTCCCGATTGTGTGCCTGACTAGCCCAGTGGTTC
The DNA here is from genome assembly GCF_031761385.1 of Necator americanus. Classification (NCBI taxonomy): domain Eukaryota; kingdom Metazoa; phylum Nematoda; class Chromadorea; order Rhabditida; family Ancylostomatidae; genus Necator; species Necator americanus. The sequence goes on from NC_087372.1 coordinate 41,933,479, forward strand.
CTCCTTTCACGTGGGATACGAAGAGGATCATATTTTTCTTTGAAGGACTTCGTGAAGAAATCTGACCATCGGATTGGCGGTCTTCCTGTAGTGCGCTTAATATCGCGGGGAACCCAGTCTGGTCCAACGGTTGTCATTAAAGCGCATCACGTGTCCGGCCCACCATATTTCTCTTTCCTTGGCAAACGCGGCGGTGTCTCTAATCTTCCATCGCTGACGTAGGAGAGAACTTCGAATCCCGTCCCTCACTTACGTGGAACGGGATACTCCTAGCATCACTCTCAGTTGCGCGTTCAATGATGCTCACCGCGTTTTCTTCCTGCTTGCGAGATGCCCAGGTTTCCGAAGCATAGGTCAAAGCAGGAAGTACGTGTTGAAGAGGTGAGCACGGAGCCGGGTGTTCCTGGTCTTCTTCACTACATCCTCGATGCTCTTGTGTGCTCCCCAAGCCGCTCGTCTCCTCCTGCTCAGCTCGGTCAGGCCGTTCATCATGTTCTATTCCCGACCTAGATAAACACAGCTGATGCATTCGGATATGTTCGTTCCGTTGAGCGTAAATGGGGCATCCGAGATCCATCCGTTCCGCATGAACATCGTCTTTTGTAGACTCAGCTGAAGACCGATGCATCCACATGTTTCGTCGAATTCGGTCAGCATTCGTTCCGCTTGGCTGATGCTAGGTGTTATCAGTACAGTGCCATCAGCAAAACGCAAATGATGTAGCTGCCCACCATCAACCCTTACTCCCATGTCGTCCCGTTCCAACTTTCACATTGCGTTCTTGAGGGCGGCTGTGAATATTTTGGGTGTATCATCCTGTCGGACCCCCCTCTTCACGTCAATGATGATATTCTTGTAGAATGGCGAAATTCCGGTCGTGAAGTTAGTGTACAACTCTCGAAGTACCTTTATCTACTGAGTGGGGACGCCTTGGTTGTCCAAGGCTTCCACGACCGCTTCCGTCTTAACTGAGTCAAAGGCCTTCTTCAAGTCGACGAAAGTGAGACAGAGCGGCATCTTGTACTCTCGTGATACCTCGATGAGTTTTGAAGCAGTGTGAATGTGGTCAATCGTGCTGAATCCTTTTCGGAGCCCTGCTTGGTCTCATGGCTGTCCTTCATCCAAGACTTTCAATCCTATTAAGGATCACTCCTGCAAAGAGCTTGTAGATGACGGACAGTAAGCAGATTGGACGATAGTTGCCGATGTCATGTGGATCTCCCTTTTTATACAACAACACGGTCTTGCTGGTCTTCCAGTGTTTAGGTACCTTGCATTCCGACAAATACCGTGTAAAGAACCTCGCTAGGGTGTTGACGAGTACTGGTGGAAGGCTCTTCAGGTGTTCTGCTCTTATTCTGTCGGGACAGGGTGCCGTACGATTTCTTACCGACATGATAGCATGTCGTATTTCGGACGGGAGAACCTCTGGAATGACTTGTCCGTCTTCCCTCAGATGGTGAGGAGGCAAGTGGACATGGCTGTCGAAGAGATCATAGTAGAAGTCGTACATGATTTTCTCCATTTCCCTTTTCGATGCAGTGGTTGTTCCCTTCAGGTTCTGGAGAGCAATCATCCTCGTCTTGCGACTGGCGAAGTCTTGACGGGCATAGCGGATGCTTTTCCCCGCCTCTGCAGCTTCAGTCAGCACTTCTGCTCTTTAAGGTCTTCCTTTATCACCTCTCTGCAAAGCCTCGCGAGTTCGGACGTGAGTTCTTGGTTCCCTGCAGCTTGTGCTGTTCCACGCTGGCGTATCAGCTCAAGAGTTTCAAGAGACAGGCGTCTCTTGGTGGTTTTAAAACTCTCAGCCTTCTTCGCGCAGTCGTGAAGGTGTTCAACGAACCGGTCATGTTCCTCGTCGATATTGTCCATTGCGGGATCTTCCCAAAAGCCGGCTAGCGTGGCGAAGAGGTCCCAGTTGATGATAGTCCTGGGATATCTCTCCCTGAACTTGGGTGCTTTTTCTGCTCCTTGTGAGGGAAAATCTTCCTCGGAGGAGGCGATGGTCCGACCCCGTATAGAACTTTGGTACAACAGCGACGTCCGTCAGGCAGAACCTCTTATTGACGATGATTTGGTCTATTTCATTACGGTGCCCTCCACCGGGTGACTCCCACGTCTAGCGTAGAGAGGAGGGCTTCTGGAATTGCGAGTTCCCATGGATGGTCTTAGTCGTCATGATGAACTCGGAGAGCCTCATTCCATTGTAGGCCGTGAGCCCCATGAGAAGTTCTTCCGGCGTTCTTCTTGGGCCAATTTTGGCGTTGAAATCGCCAACTATGACCTTGTAGAAGGCATGATCTTCTCGGTAGAACTTCTCCAGGTCCATATAAAAACCTTCGACTTCTTCTTCTTTGTAGCTTCATGTTGGAGCGTAAGCGACGAAGATAGTCAAAGCTGGTGTTGGACCACATCTTCTCATCCGCAGACGTCCGATTCGGGTCGTAAGTTGTACGAAAGAGTCGATGTTCTTTGCCATACTCGTGTTGACGAGGACGCCAACTCCACCAACACCTCTGCTGTCGCATGTTCCTAAGAACAGTTCTTCTCCAGTTTCATATACGGCGTTGAGAGGGTGACGTCGTCTCGTCTCGGTCAGTCCGATGACGTCGTACTTGATCTTCTTGGCTTGCACCATCAGATCTTCGATGGCCGCTTCCGATGCAAGCGTGCGTGCGTTATAAGTACAGATCGTCATCCTAGTCCTTTTCCGTTTCGGTAGCCTATATGACTTCTGCAACTCCGTCCTACCTGGCGCTACCGTACCAGGCTTTCCTCCGGAATCAGGAGACTCTTTTCTATTACTGTGTTTTGCAAAAAAAATTTAAAACCCATGTGCATGTTGCAAGCCTCTAGTCCCATGAGTTTTTGGGAGAACTTCCATCCTCCCGGAGTGGACATGTGGAGCTTATTTGTTGGAAGCGACTCCAAACCGCCTCCTTTGCATCTCCCAGTCACTTTATTGCAGGCTTTTGGCCGGACCGACGTGCGGGATACAAGGATGTCATGAGTCAGTCCTGGCTCAGCAGAAAGTCCAGAGAGTCCATCCCCTGAATCCACCTGCGTCTCTGAGCAAGCGCAAGGTCGCTTTTGGTCCGCGATTAGCCCCCTATCCGCCACCCGGGGACGCGCCACGTAGCCTCGTGACTAACCGGCTGTGATCCCTCTAGTGAGGGAGATCCGTGGTAGGAAACTATTAGAAAGAAATAATTGAAGTAGGAAAAGAGTAAGACGTCAGGTGACTAGTAATGATTCCACCCAATAATTCCGCCTTACTTATTAAAAAGAGGTAGATGGACGTATGTAAGGCGAGAAGAGTTGGAGTGCTACCATTACCTCTAGTCCCTCACCCGTGTCGCGAATTGCGCTATAGGCGTTGTCATTTTTCGTACATGAGGACCTCCTTCTACGTGTAAACACTGAGTTAATTCAAAATACATCTTTCTTATAAAGATCGTGTTTTCAGACTAGAATAAATATGATTGGAAAATTAAGATAAGGTAGTACCGTCATTGCGCCCTTTCCAAACTCATCTATAATTATAAGGGAGCGTTCGTCGTCGCGTCGTAACGCAAGAGAGATCTGAAGAATCGAAAACTACATTAGAATAATGCGTGAATTCTCCTAACTTTCTCTTGAAATGAGAACAGCTCCAAATATTCCATAAGCGCCTTCTTGAGGTATTTATAAGAAAGTTTAAAACCTTTTTAATTTCACTGCTAAGAGTTTATGCGACTGGACGTAGCCGAGAAACTAGAACTATCAAAGAATGTAGACAAAACCTATATGGTTTGCAAGTTGGTAATACATGAAAACAGCTGAATTATACGCAACCGCTGCCAAGATCGCGTAGACGAATCAAGTAAACTTAAAAAAAAAACAATGGAAGCAAATACTTCTACTTGAGTCAAAAAACGTTCTCGAGATCGAAGTCTGGATTTCGCAAACAGAATTCTGACAGATTTTTTGAAAGACACCATTTCACGAAACTGGCAAGGCTGAGGCGCCTCTGGGCAAATATAAAATTCGGGAGGTAGATTAAGAGTGTAATTATGATCCCGTTCATTTTACCTAATCGTCCTCAAATACGGCGTGGGGAAAAGTGTTCATTTCCACAAGGTACGAAGAAGCAATGACCACCACCCACGTCCACAAGCGGTCGGAAATCAATGAGGTCTCCTCAGCAGCCTATTCAAGTAAAACCAGCGAGTAGGCTGCTGAGGAAGTTGAACGTGAACAAGAATGGCACATTCTAATGCACCACACAGAAACAAACGCTGTTTTTCAGGATGATTAGGGGATTTGAGTCCACGAACACACTCGTAATCTACACCCCAAACTCTATATTTGACCACATAGACGCCCACCTCGTCAGTTTTTTTTTTTGATTCACTACGTTTAGGTTGATGTCTACAAGAGAAGATGTGAAGCTGGCGGAATGTCTTTTTAGACAGCTTTACATCTGTCAGCTTTTGGCTGTTCCCATAACTAAAAATAAAACTGAAGGAAAAAAATTACCGAATTAAGACAAAGTTTTAATCCACAGAAAGCTGAAGGTGACAGACTCCTCCGACAAGAAGGTGATTTGCAATAAAAGGTTGCAGGACTCTTTTCAGCAGTAGTCCATGCGTGTGTGAATAGAAGAAGGAGAGATAAATTGAAATGTTACAAAAACAATAAACAAGCGCCTATTAGTTAATTCCGGAAACTTTTTACCTACCAGTAAATCTTAAATTTCTTTACCAGGGCAAACGATACGTAACTAGTATTTTTAGACAGTCTTCTTCTTCCTAGCGTTTGTCCCGCGTTGTTGCAGGGTCCGCTTTTCTGCTTCTTGTCTTCCATTTGGTTCTATCCATTGCATCAGCCGTACACAAACGTGCATCTATCATATCCAGCTTCACACGGTCTAACCAGCGAATCTTTGGCCTCCCGCGCGGCCTCACTCCTGAAACGTCGAGCTTCAGGGCGGTTTTGGCAACAGAATCTTCCTCCCGCCGCAATACGTGACCAAACCATCTCAGTCGTGCCTCCTTCATCTTCTCAGTTATCGGGACGACACCGAAGATGAAGCGCACAGTGTCGTTGGATACTTTCTCTTTTAGCGTTACACCTATCGTCCACCTCAACATCCGCATCTCCATAGCGTGCAGCACTCTTTCCAAGGCTTTCGTTGTCGGCCAGCACTCGCATCCGTAAAGGGCAACAGGACGCACAACCGTCCTGTAGATCTTCGACTTCAGTCGAACAGGGACTTTCTTGTCGCACAGTACCCCTGTTGCCATTTTATATTTTATCCATGCAGCATTAACACGTGCTCGACCTTCTTGATCAATGTCGCCTGTGGAAGTCACTTTGGATCCGAGGTACTTGAAGCAGTTCACCTTGTTTAATTCGGTGCCATCAACACGAATTGAACCATCCTCTATCCTTGGTCCGCACTCCATGTACTCAGTTTTTGATGTGTTGAGGCGCAATCCATATTGCTGCAGCTGATCCTTCCAAGACTGCACTTGTTTCTGAAGATCATCTCGAGACTCCGACGCGAGCATGACATCGTCGGCAAAGAGTAGAGTCCACGGATGCTGCTTCTGGATTTCCTTCGTTATCGTGTCCATGCACAGTATGAACAGCAGAGGTGAGAGGGATGAACCCTGATGAACTCCTACTCGTACAGGGAATGGCCTGCTTGTTCCAACAGCACATCGTACAACGCTGGTAGGCTTCGCATAAAGCAGCTTCGTCCACCGCACATATTCTTCTGGTATTCTATGCGACCTCATGGACATCCATAACAGCTCATGTGGGACACGGTCGAAAGCTTTCTCGAGATCGAGAAAAGCAAGATGCACACTGCGGTTCTTCTCTCGATATTTCTCCAGGAGGATTCGGACAGCATGGATAGCATCTATAGTGCTGCAGTCCTTCACAAAACCGCACTGGTTGAGTGAAACGCTAACAATTTTCCTCAGACGAGCTTCCAGGACACGCTCAAAAATCTTCATCGTATGGCAGAGCAGTCGTATAGGCCTGTACGAGGTGCAGTCAGCAATGTCTCCTTTCCCTTTCCAGACAGGCACGGTCACGGAAGTTTGCCAAACGTCTGGAGTCCGTCCTTCTGCAACGATCTTGTTAAATAGAGTTGCGAGCCACATGGACCCTCGATCTCCTAGCAGCTTCCAGATATCAACAGGTATGTCATCAGGACCGGTTGCCTTGTTCGACTTCATTTTTGCGAGGGCAGCACTGACTTCGACGCAGTAATTGGTAGAACAGGACCCTCGACGCTGGGAACGGATGACAGAACTCTTCGTTACACAAGTGATTGTAGTACTCTCGCCACCTCTCCAGGATCTGACCAGAGCGGCGCAGAACGGCTCCATCAGCTCCCTTAACGATCTTGGTGTGCTCCATATCCAACATTGAGCGATGACGTGCTCTGACGAAACGATACACTGCCCGCTCGTCTTCTCTGGTATCAAGCATGTCGTACACAGCCTTGTAGCGGTCCGACTTCGCCTTGGAGACTGCCTTCTTAGCCTCCCTCTTCGCCGCTAGGTAAGCACCCCGAAAAAAAAAAAAAGGTAAGATCTTCAGGCTGACGCGTCCTCCACGAGAGCTTATACTTGGACTTCTTCTCACGAATTGTCGCCTGAACTTCCTCGTTCCAAAACCACGTAGCCTTTTGTACCTTTGGCTTACCTAGAGTCGTCTTTCCCAGAGTGTTTTCCGCGGTCAAGCGTATAACGCTGGAAGTAGACAACCACATTTCCTCCACACTACGAGTAGGGTGGGGAAGTGTAGATGGAGCCACGGACGCGAAAAATACCTCCTTTCGATCCTTCAGATTCCACCATTTGATGCGCTGTGTTTCAGTCCTTGGATGTCTCTTCCTTGGACGGGAGATTTTCAAGTCCATAACGAGCAGATGGTGTTGGGCAGCGACATGATCTGTAGGGATGACTTTTGAATCCTGCAGAAGTCGGCGATCTCGTCGGCGTAACATCCAAAAATCTATTTGTGTTTCACGACCGCCGCTGGTGTACGTGATCAAATGCGATTTTCTTTTCCGATACTGCGTGTTAGCAATGATAAAGTCACTTGCAACAGCATACTCCAGGATTCGCAACACGTCGTCGTTACGAGCTCCATAGCCGTATCCACCATGACAACTCTCGAATCCGTCTTTCAAGAACCGACATGTCCGTTGAAGTCTCCTCCGATTAAAAGTACTTCTTCGCTTTCCAGGGATTGGACGTACTGCTCCAGATCTTCCCAAAAGCACGCCTTCTCTTCTTCACTACAGCCCATCTGTGGCGCATAAGCACAGACGACTCGCAATTCCACTTCTCCTGTATCTACTTTTACAGCCATCAAGCGATCCGATAGTCGATCCACCGCTGTGACGCTATTTCTAAACGACTCGTTCAATATGATACCAACGCCGTTGCGATTTGATGTGCCGTGGTAGATCAGCTTGTAGCCATCGCCTAATTCCCTTGCCTTGGAGCCTTTCCAGCGAGTCTCCTGTACACAACATATGTCAACACGGCGTTTTCTGAGACTGTCTGCCAGTTCACGACTTCTTCCAGTAAGCGTCCCAACATTAAGTGTTGCCAAGCGCACTGGATGTTGCTGGCGATGGCGGACTAACTTCTTTGGCCGGCTTCGTCCTCTAGCCGGTAGCCCTCGCATATTTGCCACATTGCCCGGGCGAGGACAATGCGCGTCGCTTCTGGGGTACGCCCTAGCTTCTGAAGAACACATAGTAGACATTAGCAGTATGACGCGACGGGGGTGTTGTCCTCGGTCGGCTTGTCGCACTAGCAAGCTAGCAGCCTGGCACCGGAATCGTCGTACTACCTCCTCACTTAGCTAGCCTGTAGCCTTGGCCCAAGGACCGGGCTACTAGCCGGACACCTTTGTGGCATGGTTGAACCTGCCGAGACGAAGTCTCGCCACCATAGCTGCCGGACGGCCAGGGCCACCGCTGCGCCGCTTTGAGGCATGAGGTAGGATTTGCAGCAGTAGTATTTTTAGACAGTGTTATCTAGTTAATGTTCCTTAAAGGCACCACCCCACGAATCTGAGGTGGTGCAGATTTCAGGTGGAGTATTCGTATACAGGATGGGAGACTACGGAGAGGGAGGTGATTCCGTCCATTTCTTGCTAATTGCCGTAAAAAACGGCCCAGAAGATGCGGCGCCGCACAAGACTGGCGCGCTCCAGTTGAACCTCTTGTACAAAATGGTGCGCCAAAACGATTGAAGCCGTATCTTCCGGGCCGTTTTTACGGCAATTAGGAAGAAATGGACGGAATCACCCCCCTCTCCGTAGTCTCCCATCCTGTATACGAATACTCCACCTGAAATCTGCACCACCTCAGGTATGAGTTCACGTTGATGAGTATCACTGAGCAGAGGTGTAACCCTAAATGAACTTAGTTGATGATAAAGTACCTGGCTCAAATCCTTTGCAAAAGTGCTCATTCTATCGAGTACGGAATCTACGGCGAAAATTCTTGAGAAAATGCGATTTACAGCACCAATATGGGCTACATCGGCAGGCACAAAACTACCTATATGAGCCAAAAATACAAGCAAACCAACCTGCAATGAAATTTTACAGATGACTTGCAAAAGCGGCAGCAGTAAATTAAAGTTGAAGTTCAGAGTTGAAAAGACACATTGCCGCCTGCCTCAAATATATGCCTTTTTCACATGAATTTGGTCCTGTGACAATTTTGATCCTGGAACAACTATCACCAGAGCTGAAAAGGAGCTGCAATTTCAATTTTGAAAACAGCTAGCAATCAAGATAATACATCCACACCTCACAGGATTCGTCAGAAAATGTTCAACAACAAGCTGTGATAGAGGGTGGGTAACCCTTGAGACATCTATGACGGGTTCGTCAACAATTTTTGGACACTGTGGAGAAAATCAACTCGTATACATTTGTGGTGTCATATGTTCATCGTAGGAAAAATTGTTACAGAAAGCCGTTTTCCGCACTGTTTTTCTTCTGGAAGTTTAGGAAGAACTGAACTACCAATCGTACTCTATACCCATAACTCGATCTTCTTCTAGAGAAATCCCAACATCGGCAATGCCGTGACAAATAAAAGCTTTTTGTGGATGATATTTTAGTTTTTATAGTCATTCCCTCGATTAATTTTATTGAATCAATACTTCATAGAGTTATTTCCATTCGGTGGATGATTCCCTTTGAGTCCGTATTGTTATTCTGGATTTCCATGGATCTTTTCTGTTTTTCGTTGTGTTCTTTGTGTAGCACTTCCCAAACTCTATTTTACTGTGGGCTAAAAAAATCTTCCAAGGCGATGCGAACGATAGTCTTTGCCTTCTTCTCGTTCCCTTCCTTTCTTTCGTGCTCTCTCCCTCTCTCTCGTTCTCTTTCAGTCAGATGAGCTCAGAGTTCTATTTATATGAGTTATTTTTTTTTTGTAAAGAATATGAATCTGATTCTTACACATATATTCACGATTCCATAATATTTTCCTTAAAGGTCTCCTTAGCGCGGTGACGTTCATACTCACATATACACTTCTGGGCTTTTCCTCCGAACTTTCTTCTTACAGGGTCATGCGTGTGATGGGTTTCTCTCATTGGGGTTCGTAAGGGAGTATGCGGTGGGTAGTAGTGAATGGAGGATAGCATGATAACTAGGACAACGAGGGAAGTATTAAATAATTACATACATCACAATTAAATTGCGCTCGTATTACAGCAACATGGAACATCAACGTTTCATTTCGACAATGGACAAGGTGCTGACAATATGACAGTGGGACCATCCAGGTCCGACACCAACTGAGCAAAATTTTTGCAAAAGAGTTAGAAACTTGAAATCACTCCTAAAAGGTGACAAAGCCCAATTATGTGTACCTTCCAGCAATTTAAAAGTGTATTTAGCTGAATTAAGGTGGGTGTGGCGCAGTGGGAAAGAGGTTCGGTGTGGTCGCATGCTCGGAGGTTCGAAACCGCCTTAGTGCAAACCAAACCTTTCATTCCTCCAGGGTCGATAAATTGGTACCAGACTTGTCTGGGAGGATAAAAATACTGACTTGATCACCGGCTGGCCCCCGCAAGTCATTTTATAGGCGAACACGCGTTCCAAAACCTCAAAGATTACGAATTCCAGTAAAAAAACGCGTTGGCGCATTCAAAGTGGATTGATACGCCAGAAACTTTGTCATTTATCCTTTCTTAGCTGAATTTGATCTGATTTGATGCTGATTTAGCGGGAATTGGAATTTAAAGGCATCACCCCACGAATTTGACGTGGTGTGAATTTCCGAAGGCCAAAGACTATACGGGGGCGCAGATTGCAAAAACAGGTGGTATCTCGCTCATCTCCCCTGTATCACTGTAAACAGACGGCTCCGGAATGCGGTTCCTTACGACGTCCTCTATTGCAACGCGCCACCTTTGCGCTCTCCTCTCCCCCCTCTCCCCCCTCCCCCCGCCTGCGATTCGTCGAAAATCCATTCGAACGCCTCGATAGGCAATCCGTTTCATTTTACGAAAAAAGAAAATCTAAGAAAATGTCCATGTGAGGGTTTCCCTGGTCCCTCTATACGAATATGTGGATGATTTACTTTGAAAAACCGCCTCGCATTTCTAGAATGGGAAAACCTCTCAAAAGCCGATATTTGTTCGCGTCCTGAAAAGTGTCCTGAACAAAGTCTCATAACTCAGATCAACTCCATTCATTCCCTTCCAGTATGTTGTAGCCGAGGTTATTATATATTAGATGCCACGTCAAAAGATCTCCAGGGCCTAACCGTTTTTCCAACTTTTTGATTGGAAAATACCATTTTTTTTTCCTATCTCCCACCTAATATTGGAAAAGACTAAGTGGTGGAGAAAAAAACGGTATGACTGTTTTGTGGAGCAACCATTAAATCCACTTTCAAATCGCTTATAACTACGTATGATTAAATTCTTCATCTTTGAGAAGTGGTTTTAAATTTCTAACTCTTGCAAAAACGTGGCTCAATGGGTGTCGAACCTGCGTGGTCTCATTTCACGCTGTCAAAACAAAATGTTGTTTTTTTAGTTTTTTTTCTCACTGCTCTTCTGTAATTCGACCTATGCGCTTGACTCTTCTCGTTTCTTTGTCGTATTATCTGCTTAAATCAAAATTAAAAAGATATTCTGTAGATTTTTAGAATAAAAACGAAACTATTCTGGTACCAATATCTCAGCAACAATTCAGCAAATTTGCTGCTTCTACTTGCTCTTTCTTCGCTTCTGTCAGCTACCGAATTTCGCATTTGGCATTTGTCCCTCAGCTAATTTTAGATTTTGGCTTTTGGAAACACACGAAATTTCTAATATATTGAATTGGCAGCGACCGACAACTGTCGCAGCAACGTTGGAGAAGAAGAAGACAAGAAGAAAGAGGGAGTTCTTGTTCGAGAGCGTTGTGTCCCATCACCGCGTTCTCGTTTCTTAGATAGGTTTTGTTTGATGGGAATTCTGTTTTTTCCTCTGTATGAGCGCTGTGTGAGTGACATGCCGCGTTAATTGAAAGCGATAGGATACTTTGGCAAGCTCTGCTAGTTTCGGCCTCATTTAGTTAGTTAAAGGCATCACTCCACGAATCTGAGGTGGTACGGATTCCAGGTGGAGTATTTTTATAAGGGAGAGTAGATTATGGAGAGGAGAGTGATTCTGTCCATTTATTCTTGCTTCGGGCGTTCTGGCCCACTATCTTCTACAAGGAGTTCGACTGGAGCGCGCCAGCCTTGTACGACGCCGCATCTTCCAGGAATAAATGGACGGAATCACCCTCCTCTCCATAATTGATTGTTTCCATGCAAATGGAGAGGTCAAGCTTGTCATTTTGATGCAGCAAACTCCACAATATAAGGTATATTCGAGTGTAAAATTCTATTTTCTATCAGACGTCATTTAACACGTGTATGTATGCATATATATATATATATATATATATATATATATATATATAAACATGATCAAAAATGTTGTACTGTATTATTATTGAAAACAGCTCGAGGTCGTGTGTAAAGATGCGCATTGTCGTTGAAGTGGCGGAAAACTTTAGGAATAGCTAATATTTGTTGTATGTTGGGTGGAACTAGTATTTGCTCCTGTTCAGTCGCACAAACCATCTTGAAATGATTGTTTTTCTTAACCATAATAATGAAACACATTTTCAGTGGGTGTAGTGCAAACGGTAACAGGTCCGTTGTGGCTGCATGGGCGATGGTTTTGAAACCGTCCTAGTGCCAATCAATCAATCAATTCACGAGCATGACTGAGGCAAAATTCTTCCTTATACTTTCCTTCTCCCAACTTTTCACGCGATAGAAAGCGGGTAAATTTGTTGTCGAATGTCAAGGTAATGTAAATCAAATAAGCAACAGAAGCTGCCCCTCCCGCACAATTTTTCTGGACAGCGAACTACCGTTGTCCGTACAAGGTGCATGATCGGAGAGACGGAATCACTACGAGATTATTTCACATGTCTTTTTCAGCACTACAAAGGGGAATTAAGTGCGGGATCACTTATTTTAGGATGGGTGTGGCGCAGTCGGAAAGAGGTTCGGTGTGGCTGCATGCTCGGAGGTTCGAAACCGCACTGATGCCAACTAAGTCTTTCGTCTCTCCGGTGTCGGCAAGCTGGCACCAGACTCGTCTGAGAGGACAAAAACACTGACTTGACCTGACCATTCTGTGGGCCAACACGCGTTCCAAAACCCTAATGATAACGAATTGCAGTAAATAGAGATATTTTACTTAATGCAGACGTATTTGAGAGAGAATATTTGTTTGGGCTGAAAAAACACCTTCTATTCTGGGGAAATCACCAATACGTTTAGGTGGAAATTACTACTAACCGTTGACAAAGCAAAGTTCTTCTTTTCTTCTCGAATCACTTTTTATTTTCCCTGGCGATTCGCAATTTTTAAACGTTTTCATTATTTTCCTGTGTGTGTGTTTTTTTTTTAAATCATTTCTATGTTGGAGTAAATGCAAGCATCCTTACTGATACCTCTAATCTTTTCGACATATCTAGCTGCTGCTATTAATGCTATCACATTGATACATCTAGCATGATTTTGCATAAAATTGTTCCTATTCTTATTTGGTTGTACATATGTCATCGCTAATTCCTCCACAAACGTAATTAGTGCTATTATTTCAGATGGATACGTCTAGTAACGATTCAGTATTGATGAGAGCGGGTGTTATTTGCAGTAAAACGGTGAGAGCAACAGCTTTGAATTTTTTGTCGGGCCTCATTTCTTTTCTGTGAAAGCAATGATTGATCACTCTACTTTTTTATTTCAAACATATGGCTTCAAAGTGGTGCTTTGAATCGCAACAAGCATAAAGAAGTCAAAATTCTTTACACTTTGCTTGCGCTATTTTGTTTCACCAGTCATTAGTCAGATTGGTTAACACATATTAACATAATTTTCCCTTTTAAAACTCTCAAATCAAGTAAAGAACTTAATTATTTGCTTAGCCGCAACGTTTTTGATTTGATTACGGCGAAGCTATGATTCCGTTGTATGTAACAATCTTCATCTAGGGCTTGCTCAAATTCGCCACGCATAAGCTGAATAATTTTCCATGTGACGCGCAGCTTCTAGCAGCTACGTATTGCTGGATAGTGTTCACAGAAGTGTTGTTGTCATCTACATACTGGTAAAGAACCTCTTATGTACTAGAACTATGTATGGTGGTGCGGGCACTGCATTGAGCGTTGCTATCTCTTTTTACGAAATATGATTAAGACGTGGTACCTCCGATGGCTGATTCTTTATTTTTTCGATGACAGTTCCGTTGTCTTTCCCTTTTCCTCTTCCTGAAGGTCGTGTAGATACTTTTGTTTACACGACTCATTAATCCAACTGATCAAAACTCGTCCAAAACTTATTCACAAGCAGGGCAAGATGGTATGAGTGAGCCTTGGAAGTTCGTTTTTTTAACGAAATAATGTGATGCTTTACGCAGTTAGGCAACTACAGCATTTTGCGAGCGTTTAACTCATTTGATGTGGTTATCCATTCTCAGGGCGAAAACCTAGGAACTATCGAGGAAGAGCTCACCCAATGGATACAACATCATCGCAATATCGCATTGAAATCGACGAAAGCGAACAAGACTCCAAAAAAATCTGCAACGTTCCATAATATCGTGGATTTAAAGGAAGCACGTGAGTGATTTCCCTTTTGCGTGGAGATTTATTAGGAAAATAGGATGTTGAGGCAAAAGAAATGTTCATAAGAGCTCACGCATAATTTCTAGTTTCGCTGTCATTTTTCGATGTTAATTTCAGATGTAGAACTTGTACAGCTTGCATATGTACATCCCTTTCTCTCCTCTGCTTGAGGAAGCCTTTGAAAAACGCTGATATCACAACTTGCCTTCTGCATGCTTGTACTGTTTGTGCGTAGGCGCTTTTTTGTTGACGTGGTAGTATTCTTTATATAATAATTGCTTCTTATTCTGCAGGAACTCCTGTCTTTATTATTAAATATTCTAGATGTTATTTTCTATTTTTATATGTTCTGTTTTGCGCACTTTTGGATTAGTACAGACATTTATTTCTGTTATTTAGCGTTCCCAGATTCTTCATATTCTAAGAGTCTTAGAATATAAAGAATCTGGAAATGCTAACTAACACTTTTTGTTCGTTCTGAAACGTTGGCACTCACTTTGTCTTCAAAAAACCTACGTTTTTGCAGTTACCTTATGGCTGATGTGCCTTCCTAGCTATTACGCCACTTTAATCCGCCAAAGCCATCATTTTCCAAACGCAACTTCCTTTAAATCGTGCCTTTTCATCATCCACTGGAATGATATACATTTACATGGAAGTTATAGAAACATCTCTTTACGTCTGAAGTTCCTGTTGGAGAGCCTGGCCTAATGGGTCACAAAGCTTTTCTGTTATGTCAATTTTCTTGATAGATCAGTGAATCAGTGAATTTCTGTAGAGGGTCTCCTCTGTTATGGCCGGGTTACCGGATGGGTGAATTTCCTTGTACTTTCTATGTGCATGAACGAAGAAAGTTGCGATGTCTGTCGCTCCTTCACGATGATGTCACCAGTCCTCTTTCCAGCAAATCAAATTCAAGTCGAGGCAAAAAATCTAAGGAGAGGATATAAATACAACGTGCTTATCCTACACAAGGACAAGTATGTTTTGTTCACATGTCAATCGCTTGCACCGTCTTCGGCTCACCGCGGAACACTCGTCTAATACTTTAAATCCTTTTGCTTGTAAGTAACAAATTTGTCTTCTAAGTTGCGGGTTTCTTCCTTTAGACGAAGTGGGACCGAATTATCTTGAAGCAACGTTTGCGGAATTCTCCCATCTTGGCATCCTTTCACCAATAAATAAGGTTGTAGAGATTGTTTGGAAGTATCACAAAGAAAATACGAAACACTAGCAATCTAAGGGAAGAAGGATTTGTGGCATCATACTGATCAGTTTACACGCCGAAGTATCTTTAACGAAGGCACGTGAAGTGGATTTCATTGCTCACTGATGTAAAAGGTTGGCATGTACAAACTACGTCCCGAGAACTTTTTACTAATGAAGAGAACCCAACATCAAAAATTCCCGAGAACGTTGGCTTTAAATGAACAACAGTTTTCTTACCAGCTTACTGTGAAACATTATAACGCAGAGGTTGCAGAAATTTGTCAATCTCTCATCAATCTGTTTCTTTCCTCTTATATTAGATTTGCTGAATTTTTAGTACTGACGCTAACTTTCCACGTAACCACAGAGAATCCCGTGGATTCAGTGTACCATCGTTTTTATGCGATTCTTTACTTTTTGTTTCTTCTTCACATTCTTTACTTCTGAAGTAACGGTTAAAAGGATCATCTGTTCTTTGTATAATTTTCATTGTTACCTAGGATGAAAGCCAACCAGGGGCATATTCCACAGATACTTTTCGTGTGCTCGAATTGTTCGTCAAAGAATTCGTCGCAAAAACGTTGAATATTTGAGCGAAGTTGTGCGGAAACCCAGCTAGGAAAAGGCTTAGACCGCCAGGATGTTATAAATAAAATATCAAACTATAACTATAAATTTCAGTTGATTATTTCTAAAATTCAATCTTTCGATGTCTCGGAATCGTTATATCAAGAAGCTGGCGGCTGGATGAGCCACATTTGTGAACAAAAGTTGCGACTAAAAGTTATTTGATGCTTTCTTTTTTGACTGCAACTCCATTCCATATATGAGTTTTAAATGTTGGATTTTTTTTTTCGAAAAAATCCTCTTGTATCGTTCTCCTATGAAGAAAATAAACCAAACGCAAATACAAACAATAGACTGTGAAATTATGACATTAATGACTCAGCAATGACACCATATACGACATCAAACAAAAATGGCAATGATATATATGCGACGCGAATGAAACATTTCTGAACACAGCAATAACTTTTCACCAGCAGTAGGCAGTAAGCAAGCTTGTTATCAGTAGTTCTGCCGAGATAATGTTATCGGTAGTTCTGCCGGTAAATACGAAAGGATTTTATTCGTCTAGTCAGACTGCGTCTTTACAAACTTATAGGAAGTCTTGATGAAGAGGCTGGAGCAAACCATATAACGAAATTTGAAAAGAATGAGACTGTACAATGATTTATTGTATTAAAGGCATCACCCCACGAATCTGAGGTGGTGCAGATTCCAGGTGGAGTATTCGTATACGGGATGGGAGACTATGGAGAGGGGGTGATTCCGTCCATTTCTTCTTAATTGCCGTAAAAAAAACGGTTCGGAAGATGCGGTGCCGCACAAGGCTGGTGCGCTCCAGTCGAACTCCCTGTAGAAAATAATGCGCCAGAACGCCTGAAGCAGTATCTTCCGGGCCGTTTCTTTACGGCAATTAGGAAGAAATGGGCGAAGTCACTCCCCTCTCCATAGTCTCCCATCCCGTATACGAATACTCCACCTGAAATCCGTACCACCTCAGATTCGTGGAATGATGCCTTTAAAGCATGCACCAGACACATCGCTTCCATTACAAGTATGAATGAGCCGATCTAACTCCTTCTGGAAACAGACCAATCCCCCAAAACAATTGCCACTAAAGGTATAGAATAACCCTTAGTGATCACAGCGAACTACTATTTCAAAGAATGCAGCTGATTATTACCTTAAGAAGCTATGCGGGGCGCGTCATGTTTATTTACTGTTTAACCATCATTGATATATGATACATGTGCAAGTATTTGTCTTTGTCTGGTATTTGTCTTTCGTTTGTAATTAATATGAACACATAAAGTGTTATGCACAAATTATATCACATGAACGCTGTGAGAATTGGTCGCTTGTGAGTGGCTTTCGTGCAAGCAAACTTTCGGTGTTTTGAAATGAAGAGCCGGCTGGTTGGTAAACTTAGCTAACTGGCTGCGAATGCCACTGGGCGGTCGACCTCGAAAACAAAAGCCAGCCCAATATGATCATCTTGTATATGCTTCGCTTTCTGCTGGTTTTGTTTTCATTCGCAGCGATGTGAAATTTTCTCCCTTTCTGGGTTTTGGATGAAGTTCAGCATATATTATGGCTCTGCGCAACATTGCAATCCGCATTGCATATTTTAGTTGTAGTTAGTGTTAGCACGAGTACAGCATCTCTTCTGCATTGTAACGCTATTTTGTGTGGGGTTACCGTGTCAAGGAGATGCATTTTGTAATGTACCCATAAAATATGGGACTTCTTTTCGTACTTTTCTGCTTTATCCCCAATAATCAAGGTACAAAAAATAAGGAGAAAGGGGAATCTTTTGTGGTTGGATCCAACAGTCGGTATAGTACCGAAACCACCAATAGCTATTCACGACACTCTGTTCTAGAGTAGGACCTATGCATGTTTGATTACGCTGAATGGACATTTCATAACTTTGATCATACATATAATCTTTTTCTTTGCAAGTTTTCGGCATTTGTGACCATCTTCAATGATAAATTCGGATAAATTTCCAAGATATTTATTTCTTTGATTTCGGACCAGTTAGTGGAGACACTGAAGTGCAGTGGTACCACATTTTGTTACCTTCTCGACCAGTGTCAGAGCACTTTTATTTATTTTTTCCGACGACAATATAGACTGTCATCTCAGTGAGGCTCGATATATTTATATCGAATATATCGGACCGATATCATCCTCATAATCAGTACTCTGATATATCGATATATTCGATATATTTATATCGAATATATCGATATATCAGAGTACTGATTATGAGGTCATTCTCTACTCTGGAAAGAATAACCAGTTTTTTTCTTTTTTTTTCTAAGATAATTTTTCGTTGAGCATGGCTTTTTGTTTCAAAGTGCTTTCAATAATCTCCGAGTTTCAGGTGCTCATCATCCCCATCAGTCCAACAGCGACCAACAGGTTCGTTCGCTTTCTTGCTAGAATAATGCATTCTGTAGATTTCTCTCTAGTTTTATGTTTTTTTTTTACTTAAACGTGAATAAACACGAGATCATGCAGCAGTACTTGTTTGTGTGTAGCATGGTATACATACAGTTGTATGATTTTGATGAAAATTTCGGCTTTTTTGGCATAATTCTTCGTGTGTCACGTTTACTTTGCCTTCTTCGCTGATCGCTACCGAACTGTTGTTGCAACAGAGAAACAGGAGTACTTTGAAAATTATTGTTTCCACAGTTTAAATCGTGTGTCCACATTTCTCTCGCTAGTCAGCTATTACTTCGCAATGATTCTCTGATCTATGGGGTTAAAAACCCCTCAGTTACTATTGACTTCAGTCACCGAACTGCTTATCTTGAAGGTGATGCCTGAAGGTTGGGTAGATTAAGGGAATATGGATTCTTTAGCATTTTCCATCAGGTCTTTTCCAACCTCTTTCTTGACATGCTAGCAACGTGGGACCGTTGCTGCTGACATGAAGAACGCAGATGTTTCTCCCTTTTAGACGTTTCTTCCCAATAGCCTCATTTAGCTTCACCAATTTAGGGAATAGGCGTTGCCTATAGCTGTAGTTTTGATTTTAAAAAAATTCGTAGTGGACCTTCTCCCAGAAATTCCAGCAACTAGATTATCTTTGATCTCCTTCTTCAAAGAGACTGAACAAATGGGAAGCAGTTGTGTGGCTACTTGCTTTTTTGCCGAATGCACAGCAAATATTACCTGCTGTGTGTTTCGTAAAACGATCTTGGAGAATACATAGAAGATGGCAGTGCAATAATACTTTTATAAGTATTTCATTTTATAAGAGTACTTTTATTGAACTCTCCCATTATAACTCTGAACGCACACTCCACGCATATTTTGCTCGTTGAAGTTACTAGAACTCATGTCACTTTCTTACGGTGTAAAAATTGACTGTATTATATTTCGCCAGCAGAATTTCGTCACCAAACTAATGTTACTCTCATGACCGAACAGCAGTAAGATCTGAAAAGAGAAGGGTCAGTTCATGGCTTCTGTCGCAACAAGTTAATGCCTGTACTTAATGTCGCAATCACTCTTATTCTCTTATGTTTCCTCCAGTGTAATACTAGGAAAGGAATTGAGTTCCAAACATGCCTTTTCCTATGCGCATGTTTTTCTGCTATTATTTGACTCCGATTGAAAGATTTATATGTTTTGGTGGCAGTCCACGGAGCTTTGCGTTCACTGCATGCAAGTATCCCCTGAGGACCGCGGGATTTTTAAGCAGCTCGCCGATGCGAGGTCCTGGTTGCTGATTTTCTACAACAACTTTCATCTCTTAGAAGATTTATACAATAGAAAACTCTTTCAGTTATTTTTGAAATGAAATTGTCTAATGGAGGGGACAGTAAGGGTCAACAAGCAAATCGTACGTAAGTAATGCGAAAACTCTTTCCATATCGAATTTGAGCTTCTTTGCAGAAAATGTGAAAAATTTAATACAAATAGGAATTCAGAAAATTCAGATTAGCGAACACTTCCTTCCTTTATTCCTTTTTTTATATTTCATTCTAAGGAAAATGTATCCCAAGATTATTTGCATTTAGATCGTTATCCGTTATCGTTAGATGAGTTATTGCAGTTTGGTATTTTATAGTTTTTTTTTAAATTATTTTTTTAGCATTCGCTTTTTAAAGTTGTTGCTCTTCTTCAATGAGAACTGTTCATTTTTACCATTGACTTTGCTTTTTTCGCTTTTTTCGGCATGAAGTTAGTATGTTAAAGGCATCACCTCACGACTCTGGGGTGGTGCGAGTTTTAGGTGGTTATGCTACACGGGGCTGTAGGTTATGGGGAGGAGGGTGGTTCCGTCCACTCCTTTCTGATTGCCGTAAAAAACGACCCGAAAATGCGGCTTCGAGCGTTCCGGGGCGCTATTTTCTACAACGAGTTCTATTGGAGCGCGCCAGCCTTGTGCACGCGCCGCACTTTTCGGGCCATTTTTACAGCAGTTAGGAAGAAATGGACGGAATCACCCTCCTCCCCTGAATCTACGACCTCGTTTAGGTATAACCCACCTGAAACTCGCACCACCCCAGATTTGTGGGGTGCCTTTAAGTGCCTTTAAGTAAGTAAATCTCCCTGTTCTGTTATCCTACTTGATGGTATATATAATTAAAATCTCTTTATTAGAATTGATTGTTTTGCACCGCAAATACTACAAAGTTCTTCAGATTATTGCGAAAAATGGTTCCTGGTCGAAGCTTCTTGAATACACGTTCGCAGTAAACCTCTTAAGAAGCCGGTTCACTTTATGAGGCTTGAATAGAGCATAGGGCATACAGCTAAGATTTCAAAGTTTTCTGCTTAGTCGAATGCGAAGCAATTAAACTTAACTAACGTTATTCGCAATCAAGTGACAGAATTTTCGGCGAGATTGTGCATGAAAGCGCGTCTGAAATGACGTTATGATGTATCAACATCAAATTACACGTTAATTGCTCCCGGACGGCGAAAATTATCCCCAACTTTTCCCACCTACTTAAAGGCATCATCTCACGTATCTGACGTGGTGAAGTAACCTGTGGGAGAAGCTGAAGATGGGTTGTAGATCGCAGGATCCCGGCTATTTCCTTTCATCTCTCCCTAATCGTCATAAAAAAACGGAACCGTTTTAGTTCCTACAAGGCACTTTAGAACGCTCCTTTATGTACACGTTCCATTCCCTTCAGCAGCTTATTCCTTGATTTTGCTTGAACAGCTTACGAAGAGACCTCATTAATCTTCAGCCGTTCGTACCTGAACGCAGCGCGTGCGCAATAAGACGATTATGTAAAGATGAGCGGAACCAACCCGGATCCGGCAATCTACAACTCCATCTCTGGCCTTTCCCTCACCACCTAAGATTTGTGGTATGGTGCCTTTAAATCATTACACCTTTGTGAGTGTTAGGAACAAGGTAGGGATATAATCGTTTTTGAAAGTTCTTGTCGCCTAATCCTCGACATCCTTTTTGTTTCAGATTAAAAATTTGGCAACTCCTCGAAGAAAGCGCTCTCTTTTCCACGAAGTAAGTTTTTTTAAAAGAATTATCTGGTTTCTTTTTAAAGCGTTACTGTTATTTCGGAAGGTGACTTTCGTTTCACCATAACAAATGAGAATGTCGGATTATAAGCTAAAGCTGAACGTTCATTGCAGTAGTCTCCCTACGCTCGTTTTAAATAAGTAAAAATGAAGAGTTCGAGTGCATGGGCATAAAACAGTTACACATTTGTCTTACAACTTCAGTCTAAGAGCCTCTTAAGTAGTTGTTCTGGTCCCCTCACTTCATTCAAGGGTTATCCAACTTCGCTGAGCTAACATTGGAGGTCTTGTGAAAGAGGATCCTAGTTTTAAAGCTATTAAAGCAAGGGAAATTTCCCAGCGTTTGTAGTTTTACTGTCTTTTAGCCTTCAAAAAATAAAAGAAGAAGAAGAATTGTGTTTGGGTTAGGTTGAAATTTGCACTTGGACGCTACCTTTTATTAACACTTTGAAATTGGCCGAAAAGATGTCGGCGAATTTCAAAATGTGTGCCTGCTTTAAAATCTTGAGAGAGCAAAATACAACTGACAGTGCGGGAAAATTGGGTTGTTTGAGGGGAACCCAACTTGCACAAAAAGTGGCCACAGCTTTTGCTAGTCGTCACTGCAAAGCAAAGACGTACTTTAAAAAAAATTTGATTTAGATGGATATCTGTTAAGATGGAACGAAGCAAAACCTGTTTAGCCAAGATTTAGCACTAGTTAATTATCGATATGGTAGTCATTTTGCGGCAATATCTAATGTTTGAGAAACATCTTTACAACGTCATCATGTAAAAACGACCCAGTAATTCCTGTTAATCTCTTTTAAAGAATATGTTGAAGATTAACGAAGTTAGTTTTTATGCAGAGAAATACATTGAATGAATGTTCATGAATGTTGCCTAGTGTCTGTAATCAGAGGATATAAGAGATCAACATGGCAGTATTTTACGAAGTCTATGAAAAAAGTGAGCAAAACCGCAAGATCGGGATAATCAATATTTTCGCTTGGGATAATTATGATTTTCAAAATCGACGTATGAGAATAGCCCCGCTGTTATATCCTTATGGGGTTTAGAAAAAGATGCGCTATAGAAGATGCGCTAAAGAGAAAGAAAGCTACAACCGCTTTTATGCATATTTGCTGTGTTTGCTCATTTCTATACCTGCACACCTTTATGATCCCGTGAAAAAAGAAGTGCGCATTTGGGTAGATTACTAGCACCTTTGAATCCCAACAGTTACTGCTATCGTACCAGTACACGTCTGAAGGTTTAACGCACACGTTTCATCTCAACATCATGTGACTTGCATCACGCTAGCGTCAGGACAGCGTTGATGGAAATACTGCACTTTTTGTGTACAACGTTTTGAGCAGAACCAATATTATTCTGGCTATCGTTTTGGTGTCGTCACTTTTTCAGGGTCTGAGGAATCAAAGACATGTGTAAATTGTCATCTCAAAACGCCTCGTCATCGCAGATGTGACTTAGCGAACGACAACGTCAGAGAAGCACACCAGAATAGCGCTCACGTTGATAGCCATAAAACCGTGATGTTAGCGGACCACTGATTGTTAGAGTTGCCTCGCTAATAGTAACTGATAATGATTCCCCTTATATCTGCCCCCATGTGCTAGTGATCTTCCTGTATTTCGCCAATGTACTCAGCCCTACATAACTAGCAGATGGCCAGGTAGACAACCTCGATACCAGGCTATACCCATGTTTTCCATTCGGATGAACGACGCATGAAGCCTGTCGTCTGCCCTATTGAGGACTACCTTTTTTTAAGGTTAGCAGATTGTTAACTACTCTGACTGAGTTTTGCAGACTCTAAGACTGTCGTAAGGTTGCCCGCACGGCATTGCTCATATCATCCGAAATGAAAGGAAAGCAGAGAGGGATCTCTGTCTGTTCTATCTTGTGGCACCAGCACTCTGTTACATGTCTCCATTTTGAGTGGGAAACCTTTGCTGGGTACCCATCAGACTGAGCAATGTTCGCTGAACTACTGAGGGTTGCCTTCTTATCACTTTTCTTGTGTTTGTTGCTCAGGTTTCTTGCCGATTTTTTAGAATTGTTCTGAATGACACATAGTAGACTTCTTGCTTGCTATATTATTATTATATTGTTTCCACTATGGTAATATTCAATCAGCAAAACCCGTCATCTGAACTCTTCCTTTTTTTCTTGTGCATATTTTGAGTTTGCATTTTATCCTCTTGCGCCTGCGATATTTTCTGATAGGCATTTGCTGGGACTAATGTGATCCTGCTATCGCTTCAATAGGGGACCTTTTCAACACTTCTGGTTCTTCTTGTCATTCTAATTTTTTCGCGTGAAGGTTCCTGTAACTGGCTCCCCATGAAACGTTATAGTATTGTTTAAAGGCGACTCGTGTGCTTTTGGTAGTATGAATGTTTGAGCCGAACCTCATGACCGCTCCTTGAAATTTCATCTTACTACTCTGATTTTCATGGTAACCAGTTTAGCAGTGATGACAAGAGTCATGCCCTATTTTCTGTCTTTTTGCCTTCGGTTAGTTCTGATTGTAGAAATGTTCTTTTCGCCTTTTGTTCACAACATTTTATCTTCATTGTTTCTAAAGTGAATAGATATAGTGGTTAGTGTCACAGTGAAGCTGCTGATACCCTTTGCCGTGGGCAGTCTCATTTTTGGTAATTGTAGATCGCGAAAGAGGGTATAGATCAGAGACGAATCTGCTGTTGTCAGTGTTTTTGATTTAGTTGTTCAACTTTTTCTGATACAGTTCTCATATCGTCCATATTTGTCGACTCATTTCCGGCTTCCATTTCGGCATTGTCTACCTTGCGATTTCTTATTTTTTTTCGATGAGACTAACGTTCGCCACTGCAAAAAAACTCCATGTTCGAAAATTTGGGTTCTTTCTTTTTCCATTAATCTATTTCATGACTGGGAATGTATTGAACTTGAAGATGTTCCGGACTTTACTACGCATTCGGAGTCGAGAGATGGGTTCTCATTTGTTTTGCACACGCCAGAAAATTTAGTACAAAAGACTTCTGTGACGATTAGCTTAGAAAACGGTTTTTCATTCCATTCTTTCTTCGTTCTTCTGTATATTTGGAGGTAAAAGAGACCTGTGACAGAAGATAGATAGATCTCGTATGGGTACTTACAGATTTATAAGATATGCAGCAATAACTCGACGTGGTGTCACTCTGAACTCTCCTCAGCTTTAGAGCTGGATTCACAATTCACAACGAGGATTTAGAATCTTTTCTGTATTATAAAAACACTTGGGTAGTGTATCAAATAACTCACCAAAGCGCTCTGATACTTGTTCCAATGTAGCGTTTGCGACCCTCATTTTCTGCACAAAGTGGAGGTTGGTATCTTGATCACTGAAATTTGCCGCAATGCGATAGAGGTTAGGGAGGTGTTAAGTGTCAAGTGGATTTGTTTAAAGAACACATATATGTCATCTCATGTTTTCGGAGCTGCGAGCTTTTGCAAGAGCGAGAGAGATGAATCCCATTTAGTGGTTTTATTTGGTTTATGCAGTCGTTGGGAGTTGCTAAAACAGATAGAAAGACTCGGTTAAACTCCGCATCGTTCGCAAAGTTTACTTCGCATGGAAACTAATGATCGAGTAGGCGTTCCGAGCGAACGGTTATTCAAGACCAACACGGAGAGATAGAATCCAGCGGAAGGAATCGAAGCTAGTAACCACAAATGCAATTCAGTCGACAATTTATACAAATACAAAGTTGAGCGTAGCATAGTTACACCATCGTCGCGTATCCTGACGGCATGGTTGGTAGTGGGGAATATACCGTGCGCAACTTGATGCCAGGATGCCCGCAAGAAGTCGACCTGAGCGCCGGCATCCGTAGAGTACCTGTGACAGTTACAAAAATGTAGTACATGTATATATAACAGAATGATGAGATGCGACAGGAATAATGCTGCAAAATTGTCTGCTTGAAGTGAAAAAAATTGAAGTAGGTTGATCTATTTGATTCCATCGTGCCATGAAGGTTAAAGCTGGACTTCAATTTGGGAGTTGCAGTTAAAGCTAAGAGAACTCCTGACGTCTACAGCATGCGCACAAATGAGACAAGCAGGCTAAAAACTTTGCTTTTGCAGCCCTTTGAGAGTGCACAAAATCTCATGCTCACAGCTGATTGAGTTAAGGATGTTTTTGCACTTCTACCTCGGCGCTTGTATTTTGTTAGTTTCTCCTCTAGTTTCATTATTGACACTGAAAACTTCTAGTGTAAAAGCCGTCCTTCAGAAGTACTCCATGTACTTTTACAACTACAATTGTGCTTTTGCAACTTATTTGTGTATGGAGATTATGCAGGAACAAATAAATAAGCTTTCAGCGTGTTGCAATGGACTCTTATTAGGTCAAAACGTTTTAGTGATCTTTTGTTTTTCTTTTCCTGTTCGGTTCACGTCCATATTCTGGCTACGCTTGACGCTTCTAGCAAGAGAGCTTTCGTTCCTTCATTACGCGGCAGAATCAGCCGAAAACAATGCCTTAATTGGCTTCCTGCATGCTTGTTGTGTTACAATGGTGAATAAAACGGCACAAATCTAACCTACAATGTTCTCTCGTAGGCTATGCCAAGGACGAATTTATGTTGAATGATGCTCATACAATTTCTGTTTGCTGCTCGCTTTTTCGTGAAAATTCTAGTCACAGGCACGCTAATTGCATGCTGCGTTTGGGAAATGCCCGCAGTAATGCAGAGCCACAGGGCTGTTTTCTTCTCCTTTACCGGTCTTATTTTTGCTCTTTCAAGTTTCCACAAATGGTTCTTGTGCGTCTAAATCCTCAAAATTCTGGCTGATATGTATACACTTTGGTAATTATATGTAAGATTTGTCGGATGGCAGGGACGTCATATGTTTCTTATTAGTATTTTTTTCGGATGATTAACATCTTTAGAAAATCGTCGTTGCTAAGCCCACAATCTGTGCTTGCAATACTTGGAATGCCCATCCTTTAGGATGAAGTTAATTGTACAAACGTAGGTCTAACCTCTTATTTCGCTTTAATGTTAGAAATGCACGCAATATTCATGCTACAAGGGCTGAATCTATTCTGTACGTTGTTTTCGCTTAAGTTCCCATTTCACCTTTGGATTAGGTTCCGTGTACTCTCTGCCATTCTCTTTTAGTTCCAGTTTCTTCTTCGGTGAATATCTCCATTAGCTCTAATATGTGTTCCGGAACGCTGATGCAAAGTTCTTTTTCACTTGGCGTAAGAACACAGTTTTAACGTACGACTTAGTTTTTCCCTTGAAATCTATGCAAATAAGTAAAGGAATGAAACATACATATGTATACAAACACGACTGCAAGGCTTAGGCGGTCTTTCGTATTTGTAGTGTTTTTTCTTTGCGTGAGCTCTAACGTGATGAAGCAATACACTTTTACAATATCTAACAGTACAATCTCAGTGGAAATCTATGAATTATTTGCTAATTAAGTTCGAGGTTTTCTAGCCTCATCATATACTGCCTCGCAAGGTAAAACTTTAACCACTTTGTTTCTTATTCTATTATATGGAGCCTACTCATCAACTACTTCGGAACTATTTACACGCGACAGAAAATCATAAAGCAGTTCATATTGGAGAAATTTTGGATTGCTCAGTGCCGATGCTATGTTACAATCAGCGGGAACACATAGCACTCTACGCTACGCTGCGTTTGTTACGGATTCATTGCAAAGCCATAGCTATTTCGCACAAAAAAGCTAACTTTGAAGCAATTCGAGGGAATTGACGCAGCTAATAATACTGCTATAATAATAGCTTAATACGTGGCTTCCGCGTTGCGGACTTCGAGGCTGCTCACTACAGTCGAAAAAGGCTACATATCCGCAATTAGCGCGTGGGACAACTTTTATAGGTTTGACACCGTGTCGGATGAAATAAAATGAATGCCAGTTAATCGCTAACATTAACTCTCGCAGGCGAAATGGTTATGATATTTTTGATCAGCGTATTCCAAAACCTCAGCTGAAAATGTTCTATTAAGGCAAGGTAAGGGGTGTACACAAATTAATGGAATCGAATCGTTGATTGCTGGCGAAGTGGGAGCGATTCGTGTAATTGTGATTGATAAGTGATTCGTGAATAGCATGTGTAAAATTGCCGTTGGAATTAGAGAAGACCGTTTGCGTAACTTAAAGCTGTATTGTTACATCAACCTGTCACGGTAACTGTTTTCAATTTACCTTTATGAATACATGGCTACAGCCGCAGATCTATCCATTTTGAGTCCTGAATCTTCACATTCGCATGGGTCAAGTGATCGGGCGCTACCACCCTTATACAGAACGAAGTAAATCTTGAATATATATTACCTCTGGTGTCGACATTCATTGCTAAATTTAGGTGTTTGCCAGTAATTATCAAAACTTCTGTTCTAGTACAAATTTCTTGAGATGAATGATCCTTTTTTTCAGATGGGCGAACGTATACGCTTGTTATCCTCTGGTTCATTTGTCACAGCCCTCCCATCATCTCCTCATCATATCTCAAAGACGCAGTCAATGAATAGTTTTTGTGAAACAACCAATAACGCGAACGGTAGGTTGAACATACATTTTTCTTCCACTCTATTTCTTTTGGTCACATCCTTCAAATACATCCTGCAGGAGTTCTTTGATATTCTATCTGCTTCACGGGCTAGTCTTGTAGGTCAGTTAGTAATTTTCTTCATATCTCCTTAGTGTCATGTCAAAATTGATTTCTTTGGCGCAAAGCAACTCAAGGGTAGTCAAATATTCTTCTGTGATTCCTTCGGTGCAAAGCAACTTGAGGATAGTCAAATATTCTTCAATCATTTTTGGGAGAAGAGTATTCAGTTGATAATTGTTTTTTCTTCTGTAAGGGTGTTTCGCTTGTTATTCAGTCCTCTTCACGGTTTTTTTAGATTGGTTTTTAAAATTGTGGCATGCATCAGCGGACCTCTTCATTCTTTGAAACCTAGAATTACGCCTTTCACCTAAGACCGATTCCGGCTCTGCAGCTGAACAAAATTACTCATCCGAGGGTGACAAAATGATAACCTTACTTCAAATTTCATGCCTTACTCGATCTTCTCGTTTTTTCGATCTATTGTTCCCTTCTCTATTATTTTTAAATTTCTTATTTCCTTGTAGGTAGGTGGAGTGGGCTAAATGAAACTTTTCAAAGAAACTGCATTGAGCAAACGTAAATTTACGAAGATTGAGTTAAAATTCATGGCCAAATATTATTACATAAAATATATTATAATATAAAATATATAATATTATTATTGTATTAATACATAAATTATTGCCAAATATTATATAAGTATTTTGCGCACACCATTGTTGTAAATGAATTGGAAAACTTCCAAGATCGTCAAAAACGTTTAACAGAATGCGGTAAATAGTGATGAAGAGAAGAGTAGTCCACTATTTCAGTCACGAATGTTTGGTAAGGCTTATGAGATTTTTCGGACTTCGATTGGAAGAAGGCTCCTCAATTCACTATTCACTGTCACAATTCACTGTCGATGAAAGGGCGAATTTCCTACAACCAACAAATGTGGAATGTGGATTTAAAAATCATTGCTGTCACAGCTGCGGCAAGAAAAATTAGTCGTTATGAGCTAAAGAGCTGGAGTAATTATTGGCTTGATATAAGTAAAGAAACAGGGTGTTTCCAAAAACAAAAATTTGCAATGTGTATTTGAAGGACTAGGAAACATTTCTGTAACATGGAAGGACAACAATTGCTGATACGGGCACTGAGATGAGCTTCATCAGCTATCAAAAATGTTAAATGATCATTTGCTACCATTTTTTCAGAAAACGCAAGAAAGCCTATTCGGACTCAGACAGCTATTAAGCTACCAATTGACCGAGTTTTTTTTTACTAGTCTTCGCTAGGCCACTCGTATTGGTGGAGTGGTGAAAGCCAAACGCGGTCGGTAACTCGCAATTGGCATTTAGGTCCGCCTACACAAAGTCCTGCAGCTTGTCGATGTCCAGCTCCCGTGGTCCAACCGACCAGTCACCACTCTTGAATTTGGCAAACCACTTCGTAAATCTTTTAACAGAGCCGCACCGTAAATTTGGCCTAGGTTGTCTTGTTTTGTTTCAAGCCAGAGTTGTGACCGAGAACTGTATGACGAAGATGAGTCTGGTAGTGCAGATAGTCGTGTGACATAATAGCAGCTAAGGAGCAAACTGATGTTTGGCAGTGAGTGCTGTGAAAGTCTACAAGGAGAACTTCTCGCATTCGCTAGACCGTAACACCGTGAATGAACATGCGCAGCAAAACGTTGCAATCAGAAAAGAGAAAGTGTCTTATGCGACAACCTTATATTGCAACGATTAAATATCTGATTAGCTGATTTCTACAATATGATAAGTGTTCGCCGCTATGTGAAACTAGCTCACAGGTTTTTGGTCTGCTCAAAGTTTCATTGATCTTCCGTATCCGCTAGTCAACATCGCTTTGCCATCGCGTAAACAATGGCTCTGCGAGGGACACCCTGCCTAACAACAAACATCGTAGCTCGGGTATTTCAGAAAACTTCTTCCGCATTAAGAGTTGTTTCCATCCGCCATGTAATGTTCGCTCTTTCTCTTCACATCTTCATGTTCTAGTACTTGATATTGACATGACTGTGACTAACGCAAAACAAAATTTGCAGTAGAGAAACAATGGCGTACGTTTCTCAGAGCCTGTAGTATTTTCCATGCTTTAGATAACGTCAGCATTTAGATTCAGATTCCGTGGTATTTTACATCTTTAGAGAAACCTAGTTTTGTTGCACTATTCGTAAAGAGTTGTGCAAAAATACTGCAGGTCTATGCATTAAAGGCATCACCCCACAAATCTGAGGTGGTACGGATTTCAGGTGGAGTATTCGTATACCTGATCGTAGATTATGGAGAAAAGGGTGATTCCTTCTATTTTTTACAAATTGGCGTTAAAAACGGCCCCGAAGATACGTCCTCGAGCGTTCCGGAGCGGCCTCGAGCGAGAAGTTGAGGTCTCCTACACCTTCTTTTGAAAGATCAAGTAGTTGTTTTTGCAGGGGACTACTACTCGAAAACCCTACTAGAAAATAGTTTTTATGAGTCGTTCCGCTTTTGATTCTTCTATTGGTATTGTATGACCAGATGAGTTATTCGTCCGTGCATAAGAGAGAAATCTGATTCCTTCTTCGGCGCAATCTGCCATTCGTTACATTTCTAAGTATGAAAGTTCGCTCTTAGGCTACCCGCAGAGTTCACAGCAGCTTTGCCAATGTTTCTGCACTATCACCTCTCTATTTTTTTGTATTAAGCGAAATTATCGTTTTTGCTCTTCTTTTCCGCTACGATGCGGAGAAATTTTCCGGTTATTACGTCACTCTAACGGAACGAACAATGCATGCAATCTTCCTTATAATACATGCGATCTTCTTTCTCAAAACCTTGAACTATGGCGAGATCTTTGAGAGTTCAAATTACATCTTCATATACCTACCCTCAGGTGATGCTGATGACGCAGAAACGTCACCTAAGACAGAGAGTACTAGCTACACTTATATATGAACCCAAAGCAGGTTTTTTTTTCGTCCAGTGTATTGCGTTAACGACTGAAAAATCGAGCTGTTTTCATTAGGTCTCTTATTAGATTGACGTTCAGAAAATCCGCTTTTATGTCTTTGATCGATGTGAAATGAATGCTTGTTATTCATGGGTAAGTTCAGTTCGGGTAAGGCTTTACTCAATGAACGAGGTTATCTCCGGAATGCAGTTGACATATTAGTATTTATATCGGCATGAAGAAAAATTATCGAAACAAGTACAAGAAATTGATTCTTTGGTTTCATATAGTTTTAGGGATTTCCTGGTTCCATATAGTTTTATTTGATGTAGCATGCTAGAATTTTCTAATTCCAATTTCCAACTAATCTCGCTGATAGCATGCGACAATGTTGATGTATCTAGTTGATTTGCAGCCGTTTTACATGCATTTGCTGCAGTGTGCTTTTAGTAACGCTAGTGCGAATATTTCCACAAATTTTCAGCGACATCACCGCCGCGACGTCCACTGAAAAAAACGCGACCCTGTGTTTGTCAAGGATCGTTGCTGTCATTACGGAACAACGAAGGTCAGTGCCGTTCTCTAGGTTTTCAGTGCATGACCTGCAAATTTAAAATTCCTGACAGTTACTGTGAGCAATTATATAACATGCTCCCGAGTGTTATCGATGTTAGACAACACAAATGCTGGTTGAACAACAAGTGCTAAACAACAACTGTTGAAGAACGCTGCTAGATGCAGGGCAGCACTGACTTCTTGCAGCATACATAGTTTTCGCTCCTGATGATTTCCTTCTTGGAGCAACTAAGTATCCTATATCAGGTCTTTGTTGTAACCTTGCTTAAAGGCCATCATCCCACGAATCTGGAGTGGTGCGGGTTCAAGGCGGGTTATGCCTATGCGGCGTCGTACATTATGGGGAGGAGGGTGATTCCATCCACATCTCCCTAATTGTCATGAAAAAACTCTCCGGATGATGCGGCTTTGAGCGTTCCGGGCGCTATTTTCTACAACGAATTCGATTGGAGCGCGTCAGCCTTGTGCATGCGTCGCATCTTCCGGGCCGTTTTTTACGGCAATTAGCAAAAAAATGGACGGAATCGCACCCCTCTCCATAATCTACTATCCCGTATACGAATACTCCACCTGAAATCCGTAACACCTCAGATTCCTGAGGTGATGCCTTTAAACTGGCTTTGGTGTTGAACCATACAAAGACATCTTTTACTTTTGTATTTCTTATATATTTCCACTACAATTAAGTTAAAGTAAAGTTTCTGGGGTTAATCAATCCGCTTGTGATGCGTCTAGGGCGGATTCGAACCTCTTTGCAGGAAGCAAATCCTCTAACCGCTACAGTACACCCGCTCCTTCACTACAATTAGAAACATGATATTTTATTATTTTCTCTATCTCAGCAAACCTGTTTAGTTCTTCTTTTACTTTCCATCTTTCCAAGGTGAAGCTTCTCAACCATAGTGCAACTGTAATAAGATCAGCGAAGTCTCAAACTCTTGTTTCCGATAATTGTGGACTAATTCTAAGAATCTGCAGCTGTTTCGAATTTAGTTGGTAGCGGATTCTTGTTCGAGGCATTCTTTAACTTAAGAATTTTAGAAGAAAAAAAATTAAAGCGAAGGCAACTGAAGGTTCTTTAACATTCCTTGATTGTTTTTCTAAGAATATTCAGGATCTTTTCCATTTTCCATAATTCACAGCAGTCACAGTCCGGGTGGGGGGAGCTTTGAGCTATCGAAAGTGCATAAGTAGTTAAGAGAGCGGTGCAAGCGAGCTGTTCCCACATAATTCAGAAACGATGGACGATGAGTTCTCCCGATTTATACTGACTGTCTGATAATGATGCTAATCACTTTTAACTCCTCATTCGTTCTCTTCTTGGAGATATTGAAGACATATGAAGCATGTTCGCTGGGAATTATTCGATGAATGTGCAGGGCCAATATCTGCTATATTTGACACTTCGCAAGAAAACTCCCTTTGATTTCTTCAAAAATTATCAACAGAACTCTCAATGTCGTATTCTGTTGACATTTTTAATTGCTAGAGAAGGGAGTTGTAAATTCTAGTGCATGTGAAGACGTCACTTATGAAAGGGGTCGTTGTTGGTTCACCACTCATGGAACATGTAGCATTGAATCGATGATAGATATAGAGATCAATTTTCTGAATTGATGTTAGCGCATCGTTTATTTTACGCTTCAATCTCAACAATTCAAACATTTCTTTTCGTTTAATCATCACAGATTACCTTTCGCGTTGGACAGACGAAAAAGTTATCTGCATTTCTTAGTTCGAAGAAGTATGAATATCACCCATTAACAACATTGGTACATTGTTTCTGTTGGGTTCGCACAATCAGCAGAGGAATCGAATAGTTTTCTACGCGACAACAGGATAGAAGCCTGCAGAAAGACGAGATTGTTGCTGTCCACCACTCTAGGGATTGTTTCAGAAAGTGTTCTGCTATACCGCCGATGTTTGATGACTGAACATATGACTTGTGCCTGCTTGTGATGTGAGGAGGTTATTTTAAAATATCTTTATGCGCATAGTTCTTGATGCCTCTTACATTGGTTTTTGATAAATCTCTTCGAGCTGTTGCTGTTGCGAAAGATAATTCTACTGAGAGAGGAGTATTGTTCTTTGTGATGTACTCTGCATCCTGCCACTTTTAATTACAGTTTCCATTAGCGATAAGTTTGCTCCGATCGCTTCTTAAAAGTCCATATCCACGGATGCTTTTCGAGACTTAACATCAAGAACACGTTAAATGACCAAACCCTCCCAAGCGTTTCATGCTTTCGGAGTCAGCGAATAAAAACCAGACTTATTAGGACGAATAGAGATACTGACTCGTCGCTTACTCCACGGAAGTCATTATCTAGGCCGCATATGCGTTTATGAAGCTCCGGGAATATGAATTGATGTTGAAAGTGTTAGGCATCTTTGAGAAATTGAGCTAGGCCAAAACACTTCTGCCATCAATTTTTTTGTAGTGATTGGAAATCGCCGTCTGAAGGGAGCATCCGGAAACAGTATTCTCATTTCAACTGATAGTTTCTCTCCGGAATTTTCTTGTCCTAAAGTCATTTCGATGCTATTAGAAATTGAATTGAATGAAAGAAAATTTGTCCGCGTGTATTTCTATGCAAGAAAACAACTAACGTCTCACAGCTCACTATTTAATGTTCGAGACTTCTGTTGCATATATGTTGCACACGTGTTCCACGTCTCGCTCATTTCAAGAAAGGATAAAGAATACTTATTGTAAGGAGTGTTGATGTGAATAAGACTATTACCTTGTGTGAACAACATGTAGGTGTAGTCTCTATTCCGCTCTTGACTTACTCCACAACCCAATATTTTGCGAACGTTTTCCATTTGATTATGTTTGGCCAAAAACCCTATTAGAAACGCAATCGCAAGAACGATCACGAGATTGAATGCTTGTGTTACATGGTAGTAGTGATTTTTAGCGAGAGCAGCGCACTTATATGCGTATGTATTTGACCTGAATGAGAAACGAAAATTACTGGCTTTTTAAATATCACTTTATGATATTTCAGTGATAGCCTTCGATGCATCACCATGAAACTTTTTGATTTCGCTGCAGTTTTTTTTTTTTCGTTATGCACATTCTGTTTAAGGCAATTTACTTGTGGTCTGTTTTACACTCTGCACTCTTTTCCAAATGACTAATGCTAAAAAAATGCAAAAAGTAGATAACTAGAATCCACATAGCCATGCGCATTTTACGAGAAGACTACAGTAATCATCAGAACATGAAGTCTTCGAATCAGATCAAATGGCTGGAGGATCTCCAGTATTTCTTTCTTTGGTTTTCTTAAATATGCATTTGTGCATGTGTATTTTCAAGTGGCTACGGTCATTTTGTTAACTTCTCAACCGTCAGATGTCCTTGCTACTTGTTCTTGCTTTTTGTTTGTAGTAATTCTAATTTAGACCTTAACTTGAGGGTGTTTGCAGTTCGCTGTGTTTGCCAAATCCCTTTTTTGCCCTTTAGCTAGGGACCTGCTTATTTTAACTGTTTACAACTAATGCTTCTTCCATTTTCTTTTGATATTGCTTGATTTCTTCGAAACTGAAAAAAGATGCTCCCTTAGAATACAATTCGTCCTCATTGTGCCCTATTTCAGATTTCTCAATAGATATGGATTTATATATGGCGAAGGCTCCATCACAATTAGGAATTCTTTGTCAACATTGTTTGACGACAGATTTCCCGTGTCCTAAGACACATCAGGTATTGTTTATATAGGTATATCTGGTTAATCCTCTTTCAAACAATTGACAAATACAAGTCGCCTGCGTATCGCAAAAAGAAGATTTAGCAAATGAATGGTCATATCTAGCATATCGTCCAATAAGTTAGCGAACAATAAATATATCATAAGTGCACAGTTAACACTATCGAATATGATTTATACTACGTGTTTTTCTAAATAATGTTACTATGTGTTTATTTATATTTTCTTCTTACTACTAACGTAGTAACTACACCAGCGTGCTTTCTCAGACATAGTTTCTTGTTCTAATTACGGCGACATGTTTTCTTAGACACTAGCTAAGGGATTCTTTATGATTCTCTTTGGAATGGTACCTCACTTTTCCTTTTCCTCTTATTTGTGCCCTTGCGAACAAGTTTATATTCAGTATAATTTCCATTGTAATTTGCAAGCTGCGGTCTTTATGTACTTGCTGTAGTATCTAATGACTATTTCAAATATCGTTTCAAATTGTCATTCGCTTGCACGTCCTTGAGGTGCTTCGCGGGCAAATACCTAGTACAATGACGGCCAGGTGTGCTGTGTGTCGTGCTGATTTCTCTTGTTGTGCTATTCCAGATCGAAAGAGTCGAAATCGCCTGTGGTTTATGCCATCCATAATAGGTGCATTAGTTTTTCCTTCTTTCTGAAATAGCTGTTCTATTGCGTCATTGAGTTGTTCACCCGCTCAGAGCACATTCTGTTCTCAACAATTCTCTACTTATCAGATGTGAATTTGTGAATACAGATACAAAGGATAAAACTGTCTGAAGATTGCTGGTTTAAGAAATAATTATAAGAGTTACCTTCTACTTGTCTTTGACAAAATTCTTCTTCCCATTAGTAGCAATTTTTCCAAATAATGTTTCCAAAAATGTTACCGTATATTCTGCTTCGTGCACTGCTGTCGCTGCTCTAGATAAATGACAGATAGAGTGCACCAACGAGGAGGAACGAAAATCATGCAAAAAACGGTGAGAATGTTTGTTGAGTTAAAGAGATGA
This sequence comes from Necator americanus, assembly GCF_031761385.1. NCBI lineage: Eukaryota > Metazoa > Nematoda > Chromadorea > Rhabditida > Ancylostomatidae > Necator > Necator americanus. The sequence continues at coordinate 41,969,856 of NC_087372.1, forward strand.
AGTGCTTTCTCTACATATTATGTACTTTGGAACTGAGCTGAATTACTTTGAAGCTTAGTAGTGGATCCCTTTCGATCAGCTATTCACTAGTCTTATTTCAGGAACATGTATCACCGTCTTTACCATCTTTGTATTCACTTGCTGCCTCAGATCTATCTGGAAATGAGCCGCTTTGTCGGATTTGCCATTGTTGCTGGCCATCCGATGCGTCTGATCCGTTGATATCACCCTGTAGATGTTCTGGATCTCTGCAGTATGTCCACATCTCTTGTTTAATGGTGATTCTTAAAGCTCTCATTTTACATTTTCGCTTTTCTTCATTACTTGCAAATTGGGCATCACATCAATAACAAGTTTTATTTGAGGAATTCCTTTCGCCCTTCACTTTTGACGACAACAGCCACATGGTTACTCTGCATCTCTATTGAAGGTAGCATACCACGAATGTGACGTGGTGGGGGAATCCGCAGGAAAAGCTAGAGATGGGTTGTAGATTGCGGGACTCGGGGTGGTTCTTCTCATCACGCCGTAATCGTCAATTGTGTGTTCCACGCCGTTTTTTACGGCGATTTCACTTGCAACACGCTTCGTGCACGTGGCGCGTCCAATTGAGAGCGGTCGAAGATCAGTGATTCAATTGAAACCAATGAATAAGCTACTGAGGGGATCGGAGGATCGGAGTGTGTACATAGAGCGACGTTCCTACGTACCACGTAAGAACTAAATCGGTTCCCACATCATCTTTTACGACGACTAGGAAAGGAGTAAAGCAATCCGGATCCCGCAATCTACAACACCATCCCTAGCTTTTCCCGCTGGCTTCCTCATCTCGTCATTTTCGTGGTATGTTGACTTTAAGAAAGGGCCAGACGAATGCTTGCTAACCTTTGAATTTCTACATATTCCGTTTTTGTCACCAATGTACATACGCCAAAATCCAACGAGCGTGGGCTCCAAGAACGATTTTCCGCTAGTGCGCTATAATGAGGACATCAAAAATCACATGTGAGATAGGAAAAAAAGAAGCCAGCTTTCTGCAGAGACAGCGAGCGACGATGAATTCCCATCCAAAATGAAAAGACCAACGAACATTCCAAAAAATTCAGAAAGAAACAGTGTAATAAAAACAATAAAGAAAGGTACGATGAATAGTTTTTGATAATTCTGCAACTTTTTGAATATTTCGAACTATGTTAAAGAGAAGTTGTGATCTCGAGCCACACCTACGCATATTCAATCTCATCAGCATTGAATAGGTTGTGACAACATTGTATTAAGTGTTCGTTTCAGCACTGGTTAGATATATCATCGCGGAAGTTGCACAGACCAGCAGTGTGCGAACTGTGCCTTTACAAGTATAGGAGAAGACGCGTACTCAAGGTAAGATCAACTACTAAGCTCCGCCAGAGTTTTTGGCTCTCTATTAGCAGAATTTGTGAGTGCACATGAACTGTTATTCTTTTCACGATGTATTGTTCCTTTTGTTGAACAGCTTATCCTTTCTCATACAATGTCATTCGACAGCAACTGAATTAAAGTGTTGTATGGCTATCTTTAGGTTTCTTTAAAAGATGATTTAACATAAATGCAGAAGGCTTTGCATAAGCGAAGTGAACTAAATTCAGACAAAAACGAAGGAACTACAAGTCGATAAAACTCATAACCTCCGAATATAACAGGCGCTTTTGATTCACTATAGCGTGAGCACTGAGGCAGCAAGAAACCCATGCAAAGTCTATGAGGAATGGTTTATCACAACTAGAACCGCTCAAAATCGGTACTCAAAGTCCACAGTCAACAACGTTGGATTTGAAGACGCTCCAGGAAGTGGAATACCCGAAATTTGTACGGTGAAGCGTTGAAACAACTCCTTTACGATGATCCAGAACAATCTGGCGCATCAATTGCTAATTAATTATGAGATGCTATATTGTTTTTCATTGAAAATAAAAAATTCATTCAAGTCGAATGATGATGATATATCGCACAAAAAAGTGAAAGAACTTATTCATCAACCTAATATGATGAAGTTAATCCCAAATGATTTGTTTCTTCATATCCTTCAATAAAATTATCTACTTATCTCGAATGTCAAACTGATATTTGGAGTCATCCTATAAAACAACGAATATGCACTTCTTTTGTTTTCAGTATCGTGAAATCAAACTTCCTAACTGCTCTGATCGTGACGTGCGATATTACACGCTTTTCGTTTGTGCTCTAGCAATGATGATTCTTTCTGCCCTTGCTACAATAGTGTGCTTCCAGCTTGAGAAATCTTACTCATCACATTCCAATAAGTAAGTTTGTGGGCATTTCAGAACTTTGTGATAATCCACTATTTTCAATTGAATTGAACAATCGTTTGGAGTTTTTTGATTGAGTCTAATCCTTTTCGATTTTGTGTTTTAGTCCTTTTATTGTATTGTTGCTTTTGTTTAGAACATCCCCCGCGACGTTTAGCGCATCTGAGACGAATAGTCCAGATCTCTCTTCTCCTGCTGATCTGTTGCATCGTGAGGACATAGAAAATCTGCTCAGCACCGTGACCCTCATTGCCGCCATTTTATTTTTCTTCAGCTTTTTCATCGCTATGTATGCTCATGTAAAGGTGAGTACTTTATGTTGCTACATATTTGTGATGTTAATTAAAGGTATAGTAGATTGTATAAATACTTCATGCAGAAAGGTTGACGATTGGGTTGTGGCGTCAAGTATTGCACCCCGTCATTCTATGCAATGACCTTCCTCAAAGCTGTAAAAAAACTGAAAATACATCTCAGATTCATGTTTTTGTCATACTTCTGTGATGCCCAAATCCTCTAGAGATAGCACTTAAAAGTTCTTAAAGGCGGTATGCAAAATCTCAAATTGCATCCTGTTCCTGTCTGATTACTGCATTCCCCAAGTACTAAGCATTCAACGGTCTTTCAACACTTTCCGGTCGTTCGATCAATTCTACGTAGTCTTTGAGGGCCGTCGGCTGATCGCAAGATTTACGATCTTTGCTGAAGAGGTCATCAATGAAAATGGTCGTCTTGCACTTTCCATTCGCATGTCCTTTGTAATGTACTAGCAACAGCCAAAATCTGTATGTATTTGACTCTCCTTATAATCCACAGACCATGGTTTTAGTCAAGCATCTCCGTAGTTGAGGAAGCACTATATTACTTCATTATGCAAATGCTTAATTTTTGTTCCTGTGAAAAGGGTACTGTCCTAAGATATTATTCTGACGATTGCCTTTGTGAGAAGAAAAGAATAGAAGTAATTTCGATAATTTTGGTACTGACATTCTTCACTCACTGACAAATGCTGTCATTACATCCTTTTCAGTCGGGTATCAGTTTTTGTGGTTATGTTTCTTTGTGTTGGAGTTCGAATTTGGAGTGGACTATCGAGGAGTATAAACAGTCCCGAGATTCCCAGTACCTCAGTAAACTGGAGGAGTTGCGAAGGAAAATCAATGGTGAGTATTATAGTTATTATTTCTTTAATTTGCCTCTGCTGTACCCGTTCTACTTTGTATACATATGATCATTGGCTATCGACAAATTGCTACATATGACCTTTATTGCACATTGTATTGTCGTATTCTAACCCTTAAACTTCTTAAAACCAGTTGGGTGCTATTATTATGATTTTGAGAATTCCGTGGGTTTGTACATCTAACGCTTCTTCCATTTGTTTGTTTGTCACATCTTTTGTAGGACCATGAGAGAGCACAAAGCAGTATATACACAAATATTTCATACTTACACTCTATGTCGGTTAGAAGATAAGTGTTATTATAATATAAGAAGGACAAAAGGAGAAATGAAGGAATGAGAATAGTTCAAAAAAGAGTCACAAAAATAGTAATAAAAAAGTACCTTTGAAAGCATTTTTGCCCCCTCACTGATGCAAGCACAGAAGTTTCTCAAATGTATTCGAATTAAAAGAAATATCGTAGATGGTATTTTGAAGATCACCAACACTCTCGTGAATAGATTAGGTATTGAACTTTTTGAAGTATTCTTTGTCTGTTAAACATACTTCTAGATGCTCATCTTTGAGTCATTCAATTTAAAACAACAAGCTATTATAAACAAACCTGAAAAAACTTAGACGAGGCTGATTTACTGCATTTAATCGAGAAAGTAAGGGTGCTGAGGCTTTGACCTCCAAGATCGATCACACACACTGACTCACCAGTCATCACGAGTTTAGGAAAAATCCATTTATTCGCGTTTTTTTTTTTAGAAGAAAAAGCCACATCTGCAAACTTCTCAATAAAGTTCTCTTCGGTTTGGTTCCTCCTATTATTACCAACGTCTTCAAATTCTTACGAGGTTACGGGACGGATTTAACATCTCGTTTAAAGGCATCACCCCACGAATCTGAGGTGGTACGGATTTCAGGTGGAGTATTCGTATACGGAATCGTAGATTATGGAGGGAAGGGTGATTCCGTTCATTTCTTCCGAATTGCCGTAAAAGACGGCTCCGACGATACGCCCCGACGGCTTAGAGCGATCCGGTGCGCTATTTTCTACAACGAGTTCGATTGGAGCGCGCCAGCCTTGTGCACGCGTCGCATCTTCCGGGCCGTTTTTTACGGCAATTAGGAAGAAATGGAATGAATCACCCCCCTCTCCGTAATCTACTATCCCGTATAGGAATACTCCACCTGAAATCCGTACCACCTCAGATTTGTGAGGTGATGCCTCTCAACGCAGAAAGCAAAACTTGTCCAAAATGATTCTTTTCGTTTTTCTTACATCATATTTCTATGTACGCTTTTATATTTGAAAGAAACGCTCACAACTTATTCCTAAGCACAATAGCATTGTTTTCAACCTCAATCTTTTTTGATGAGACAAATACCTCAAGAAGCATTAGTGCAAAAGTTCTTTGTCAGTTTACACTTTTTTCTTTCAATATATTTCTTGAAGCTAATTTTACGAATTTAGAAAAGCAAAAAAAGGCGCTGGAGGAAGTGGAACCATTGCGAAGTTCGGTTGTTGTGATCGAGTAACGGAGAACGGGTTGCGTTACTTTTGCTTATGTTTTTGTACACGTGTTTCTTTATGTACCAATCGCATACGCACACACTCATCTGTCACGCTCGCCGCCTACGCTCATGATCTTCCATCTCTACCCATTTTGCGATGTGAGCTTTTTTTCTGTTTCTCTGTCCCCAGGACGCTACTGAAACCAATTAGTTTTCCATATTTTTATCTTCAATTTCAATGCTACTGATGTGATAATAAACAATTGACTGATAACTCCTTAAAGTATATCGAATACTTATTCCATAAGTTTCGACAAGTTCTTCTGGTACCCGCTCATTAGGCCTACTTCGGCTGTACGGGCCATGCTTTCTTTTATTTTTAATTAATAGCACGAATGGGAGCTCAGAGTCAAATAACGACTCAACAGCGGATTTGAGGTTAGTGAAAGAACAGCAAACTTTCCTTCAAGGTTTGATTAAGCAAGTGACCTTGGGAATAAGGTGAATTGAGGACCGCCAGGACCGCTCCCCAACCTAGGAGAGTGGTCCTCAATTCCCGAGATCTCGTCCCCTTAGACTATCACTTTCCCAACCCAGCAGCATGGCTAAAGTGTGAAGAATCAAGTCAAAATTCGATGACGCTAGAATAATACGTTTTCAAGCACTTGTTAATTCGTTTTTTTTTTCCTCTGTCATTTTCATAACCATCGATTTGGTGGTTATAAAAGAAAGGGTATTTTATACGGATGCCACATTTTAGTCTGGTAGCAATTAATTAACAACAGTCTAACTAGTTAACACAATTACTCGATTAACACTTCAGAAATTTCGCTAACGAAATGGAAGAAAAGACGAAATCACCGTTTGTTGTGTAAACGGTGATGTTTCTTTGTTTTGTTTCTTCCCTCCTAACAAAGCCGACACCAATTCATCGACTTTGGAGAGATGAAAGGCTTGGTAAACCTGGTGTGGTTTCTAACCATCGCTCGCGCAGTCGTAGCATATTCAGTCATCAATTGGGGTATGCTTACACTTCTGATAGTCTATTTTTTGCACACAATTGCATTCATCCTTCACCATCATGCATACATTCATTTTCACCAGGATAACTGTCAGCTATGCGCGCGTGTCAGTGAAAGACGCGCAGCTAATGGGCGCAAGTAAACGACGTGTAAGAGAGTGAACAAGTCTTTGAAACGTATTACTGAAGTATTATTTATTATTTGTCTCAATTTCTTGCATGTTTTAATATCAGTAAAATGAAATCGAGTAGAAGTCATCAAATCGTCTTCTTCGTGGATACTGGATTGTGCCTTTAAATCTGTGATGTTTTTGGAGACCTCATTATACACTGCAGCTTTCAAAAGCACTCCTCAAAAATCCACCAATTATGGTGATTCTCCTTTAGTTAGTAGCTCTGTGGAGAGAAGTTATGTTCTTCTTCACGGCGCGCATCTCTTTTTTCACCACTTTGTTATATATCATAGGTCGTAAATTCGGACGTAATTTCGGCAAAATTATACCTTTCATCAGCACCTGTGAAGAAAAAATTATCTTGGATGTGGGTTACGCACTATGACTCTCAAACTTATCCGTAGTAGTGCCTATCCCTAGAATTGTTACGGGATGTCGAAGGTCAACTTTCGTTCAATAATTAGGACTTCACCATGTGTCTCTCGAGCGACGCATTATCGACATCACATGGCCAATCATGCGTGGGTACCTGACTGGGATTAACTTGCGGCGGGGCCTCAGCCAAGTGAATTGAGATGTGCATCCCGTTTTTGTTTGTTTTGACTTTGTTTTTATCCTCGAACATTCCCAATTTATTCCGATACTATATGTCACAGCTCTTCTCTTTAGCAGCTCCACATTTCTTCACCTCATTACGAAGAACGGTAGAACCAGTGAAGAAGAGGCCGAAACGGTGTTTATGTCAGTATTTGTTTCATACCTCACTGAGTTATACATCTAACAGTTAGCTGTGTTCAACAAATTGTTCATATCACTATGTGCTAGATGCTAGATGAGACAACCACTCTGTTATCCAATGTCTTGCGTTTGTGTGTTCTTTGGACCCAGGCACAACCGATACACCCTGGCTGTTTTAGTGCGGAATGTCTTCGCACCTTTGATAGCCCCCAAAGGGCGCAGGGACTCTTGGCAGGCATGGGTCACTTTATTTTAACAGATATGACAACATCTCAGAGTCATTAAGGACATCATGCATCATTGTAAATAATTTCAGGACAAATTCTGTTGAGTAATAAACATAAGATCACAACAAATTAATTTTATTAGCATTTACCGTAACCGTAATGTTTTACAAAACTGGCATTCTACATAGTCATTTTACTCGCGGCGTTATTGATAACAATAAAATTAGATCATTTCGTTTATTTTACATGCCATCCATTGGAGTTGTGACTTTCCGCTAATTTCTAAGTCCAGTTTTTAGTTTGGGTGCACATATGCCCCAGGGATACAATCAAGGCAAATGTACATAGATTTTTCCTGCTGTATTTCATATTTTTGGGAATGAAATTCGGAAGCAGCTTGATGAAAGCTATTCAGTAGTGTTCTTCTTTCTCTCAAACATTGACCATTTAAAGGCATCACCCCACGAATCTGAAGTGGTGCAGATTTCAGGTGGAGTATTCGTATACAGGATGGGAGACTACGGAGAGGGAGGTGATTCCGTCCATTTCTTCCTAATTGCCGTAAAAAACGGCCCGCACAAGACTGGCACGCTCCAATCGAACCTCTTGTACAAAATAGTGCGCCAAAACGAATGAAGCCGTATCTTCCGTGCTGCCGTATCTTCATTGCTTTTATACCGTCGTTTTTACACAGTGCGCAGTATTGTACTTAGAATGGGGCCATGTTTCTTGCATTGCTTCTCTTGTAAAAAAGTATGTGGATGTAATTTCAGACAAACCAGCTGGTGCATTTAGCGCAGAAGCATTTGCTTCTATAATCGGGAGAGGAGAGTTGACATAGAAATCATCGAAGAAAAAACCTAGAATTTCACCTTTTCCTTTTCCTTCTCCAATCACAAGATTTGGAGTTAGCTTCTCAATTCAGCAGGTGACGGTTGTTTTTGTATTATGTAGGTATTTCTTTAAACTTGTAGCTGTTTACGTGCACTAAGTTTTAGACCATGGTCTTCTGTGTCATCCATAAATGAGCTTCATTTAGCGTTTCGACAAGCCATGGTTAGCACTTATTATTAGTGTAGAAGAAGATTTACTGTTTAAACCAAGAGTTTATCGGAATTAAAGTCGAAAATCTTTACTCTTATAGAGGATTTTTTTGGATTGAGATCAATAAGAAAGGAGCGAAACTGGTAGGGTGACGGTCAGCTTTAATAAATGGGGCAGGTAATATCACTGAAGTAAGTTCTCTGTCGTTGCATTTTGAAATGACATCTGATGAAAAACGTGGGAATATCAAACTTTGACTGTTCTGACATGAATTACCTTCTGAAACTCTACAAGTGTTAACGAAAAGTATATGCAAACGAGACAACGAAAAACGCCAATGTTCCGATGGCACAACCGTTTTCGTGAAGGTCGCACATGACGAAAGGCGACATAGTAGATGAGGTCACTCTCTGACAAAGAGTTCCAGAAAACACGTAAGCACAAGCACGAATTTACTCAAAATTCTCAAAAGCTGTACATTTTTTCTGAGATTTGTTCCGACTACTACTTCATTGTGAAATTTAACAGAAATCTATCTAATGCCATTCATGCATTTTTCTTTAGTTCTGGGAATTTTTGTAGTAAAATCTTTTCTTCAGTGGAGAAGTACAAATCTAATTTAATATTTAGACTCTCATAATTTAGTCTTCTAAGTCTTAGAGAAGTACTAGATTAGCTAATTTTGCAGACACTTAGGACTTATTTTCGACAAAAGGTTCATAGACCTTGTTGTTTTTCAACGGCCCCGTTGACAGACAAAAGCTTTGAGGAATGAATTTATTTGAGGATGTTGTTTAACCTGTGCATTGAAATGGCATTGGGATTGCAGTGACATTGAAGTGCACAATGTGAAGTTGTACTAGTGATCAGCATTTCCAATCGAAGCACAATTTTAGAAAATTCCATTCCTTTAATGTGTGTTTAAGAATGGGAACACTGAGGTATAGTAGTACTAAACTTTCCTATCTGCACGCATTACCTATAGTGGTCACTTTTTCGAGACATCATTTTGATTTATTTTATTTCTTCTTTTTAGCTACTGAAAAGAACACACAAGACAACAACAAAAAGAAAAGAGAATTGAAATCCATAATCGGAACTTGATTAAATATAACTTCAACTAAGGAACAGATAATACATTGTTTGGCACTGATCAATCCCATTGTGATGCGTGAAAACGTCCGATTTCAATTCAAAATCGCTGGATTCTTAATAACGCCTATGCTGCCAGTGACTTGCAAGACCAGTTGATGTTGCATCAACTCAGTCTTTTTACCCTTCTAAATAAGTCTAGCACCAATTTCCCGAACTTGGAGGGATAAAAGGACTGGCTGGCACAGGGTGGTTTCGAACCATTGATCCTACTGTCGCAGTCGAATCTTTCAGCTCTGCGCTATCACATTTACTAACAACTACATATTCTTTTTTCAAGTGAGAGTTCTCTGAGTCTTGTTTAATGCCGTTATTCATCTTTTTGAATTCACATATCAGCGAAGAGTTATGCACGGAGCAACAAAAAACTAGGATTGTAAGATCTTTCACGTAAAAAACAGATAACATTTTCATGTTGTGTAGGATTGTGAGAGTGTGCTCTTAATAACCTAAATAAACTAAACAGTATGTGCGAACAACGACACGAACAACTACTGAGAAACACTGTGAGTGATGTGAAGCTAGTTCTTTTCGCTTACAATTTGATCGATGTGACAGGTGCACACTGTAAGAAAGTGAAAGAGCTGACAAGTATGACGAAGTGTCTTCATTGGAAAACATTCCGCTTTTCATCTATTAAGAGCCGTTAACAATGGTGTATTGATGACTGAGCAAAGAAAAAAGAACTATTTTCTGAAACGCTGCTCACAAAATGAAGTAGTGAATAGAGCATTAACAATTTTTTAGCGCTGTGATATTAATAACAATGTGGTCAGAAAACATTGAGGATGGATGTACATCTAGTACTCCTGGAAAGAGTCTCTGCTTGTTCCTGATAAACAGCGATTTCGTTCCTCAGATGAGTTAAAGGCAGCATACCACGAATCTGGGGTGGTACGGATTTCAGGTGGAGTATCCGTATACGGGATAGTAGATTATGGATTCCTTCCATGGTGTTTTATGGTGATTCCTTCCATTTCTTCCTAATTTCCGTAAAAAAAGGCCGGAAGATGCGGGAGTGCAAAAAGCTGGCGCGCTCCAATCGAACTCCTTGTAGAAAATAGTGCGCCGGAACGCCCGAAGCCATATCTTCTGGCCCGTTTTTTATGGCAATTAGGAAGAAATGGACGGAATCACCCTTCCCTCCATAATCTACGATACCGTATACGAGTACTCCACTTGGAATCCGTACCAGCTCAGATTCGTGGGGTGATGCCTTTAACAACGATAAAGGACAAACGAGCGATCCATATATGATCTAGATATACATAGTGGTCTATTTCTCTGGGTTTGAACATATGCGTAAGAGAGATCCTAAATGAAATTCAGTAAATTGTCAGATAAATGATCCAAAGAATTAGAAGAAGGAAAGAGACAACGAAATGTTAATAAAGAAGGTGCTGACAAAAATAAAGCGGATTATACGAGTCAAGTTTCATTGTAGAGTGTACATGAGAACGACGGTAATTACTAGTCAAAAGCTTAATAAAGTTATCGCGACTAAAGCATAGACTCATTGGAGGAGAAATTTATGGGATGTAGGTATTAAAAGCGAAAAATTGATGTTATAATAGAGTTGTTCGCATACATAATTCAGGTTGGAAAAAATTCAAGATTGCAACGTTTGAAATGAGTGTATCGTTATGTCATCTTGGTACATAATTGTTCTTAGTTTTGACAGACCGTATGGGCAACTATACGGACAGAATTCACTAGATTTTTTGTTGATTTGTTGACACATATGGGATATTACATGTCTTCGAATTTCTTTTTATTTTGCATAGCTCAAATTTTTCAAACGATGCTTCAAAAGAAACAACAATGGTATGGCTTTTAACACAAATGACTTTGCGTTTCTCTAATATGAAAATGATATGCAAAACACATAGTATGTCGAATAAAATGCAAAATTTTTGGTCGTTCCGAAATTGACATGATTAAAGATAGCAAACAATGCGAAGGGTTTTCATATGTTGGCAGTGGTGTGTACGGGTGCCAAGCTCTCATAATAATCCTTTCTCTCGATCCATAGAGCTCAATTCTCTTATCCATTTGGCACTCATACAGCCATTGTTCCATGCGACCGTAATCCATTTGGGCCGTGTATATGGGTATTTTCAAGAGGACACTCTTAACAACAAGCTGGCGAGAAGTGAGAAGATTCAACGTAAGGGTGCCAGGCTAATGTATTTCATCCTAGTGGCAGCTTGTTAAAATGAGTGTTAATGCTGTATGACAGTGAAAAGAACACGACGTCACTAAATAAAATTAAAATTTATGAAAAACAGCTCCTTACAACTTGCATATTTCTGTTGAATTCAGAAGCACTTGTGAAGTGTCAAGATGTCAGAGACAGAAGCGATTTAATGGAATTTAATGATAAAAAATGCTTTGAGTCTGTGCACATTAGGTATTAGAACTTTTAAACCAGAAGAATTAAACAACTTAAGAGTATTTCTACAATTGTGAATATGAAAGGAATCATACTACTACACTACGCTTTCTTGGTGAGCTCAAGATATGAGAGAAACACATCCAAGAGATTTTTTATCCAATTAAATTTGTAGGGTTTAACAAACATTCGTCGATAAGCCAGTTCAGTTATCCGGAGCAACCCCTGGAGAAGAGTGACTTTGAAGTCATCTGTACGGAAGCGAGAAATGTCTGATCTGATTTATTGCTCAGTAAGAGATTCAATTCTAAACAGAGAAGTTACTTCGCTTCAACAGATTACTTGATAACACAATAATTATATTTAATTTACTTGCAAATACTTGGGAAATGTAGAACTTACACAAATACTGCACTTCTTTTACTGCTCTCACTGTAGTTTGGACAAGAAGAAGCTGTAGTCTTCTAGCACCCTTTTTCGTACTCGTAGTTACCTTGTAGGGGTTCGTGCACAAGTATGGTCTAGAAAATATGTCCATTCCCTCTTCGGCGTCCTTCTCCATACAATTCTTGAACATATTCAAAATTCCTGCAATTATTAAATTAGCAACTTCAATTTTATAAGTTTCTAGTCTTGTCTGAAACTTCCAAAACGAAGGCTGGCGAGGCATTTGTTCTTATATATATATATATATATATTTGTATTGTAAGCATGTATGGTTTTGTTTGTATTTGTATACGCGTGCATCTGTTGGAAAAAAACTTTTGGGATTTGTCATAAGTCGCTCAAGAATCAGAATAGTTGCTTTGGAAAGATAAGCGATAAATTTTTTAAAAACAGAAATATTTGCAAAAAGCTAGTGGAGGACGGCAGCAAGGGTCTATCCATCCATAGGAACTCGCTTGAGCGACGTTTTCTCAGCATAGACTGACTTTTTCCAGTATGCTCTGTTGTTTGGTCCTATTTTACGTATTTTACCCTATCAACAGGTGTTTTACTTCCAGGACAGCTGGCGGCCGACGATTGCCACCGGCTCTGCTCCGTCACTTGAATCTGTAGGATATTTCCATAGGTCTGTTCGGACTCCCCTGCGGACGACTTGATCAAAGCGTGAAGTTCTGAATTGCGCCACCGAACACCCTACACATTCAGAAATCTTCATAGCAACGCGGAGTCGTTTCGAAAAATTGTACAATGATTTGCTTTCGGCAGAATGTACTAGAGTACGTGTTCTTCGCACTAGTTGTAGAATTACTGCAGAGGACACCTGGAAAACACTTAAGTTTTTGAGATTGAGGAGAGTTAATTTGAATTTTTATAGTCTTTTCAATTTATAGCTTATCTCCAATTTCTTTTTAGGCAGATCCTTGCAATCAAGATGTTGCAAGGATTCTGAGCACTCTGTGAAAAATTTTCGCAGAGTATGCGCAAGTGAACACATGTTCCCCTAAAACGGAAGGCGCGTCAAAGGTGTACGAGCAGCGTTTGGCCTGTGGCCGGTGGTGTTGTCAGAAGGCGGGTAAGAGTACTCAGCGGCTGGAGTGCGTAGAGTGCGGGTGGTGCTGGCGGCGGCTGAGAGGGCGGAGCCGTTCATGCGACGGACGGGAGGCGCCGACCGACCGCATCTAGCCGGCTGACACATTGATGGGTGGTGGCGGCAGGACTGGTGGTGGTGGTACTGTTGCCGGCAGAACTGCCTCCCCCGCAGTATTGCGCGTAGTTGTGGTTGGCGGCGGAGGTGTCGGCAAATCAGCGTTGACTATTCAATTTATTCAGGTACGACATTTTTCATTTCTTTTTGTGCCTTTTGTTAGCTTGCTTTACACGTAAAATATTTCATTTGTTTGTTTTTCACTTTTTTGCATTGTTGTGTCATTTATTGACAGTGGAATATATTGGAAAGAGAATACTTTTACTCTGTAATGAGTGAGTGCAGCGGAATATCTCACAGAACTAATCGCTGTGGTTGAAAATGTTACAATTCAAAAACTCTGCTCTAGTTGATTTGTATAGCTAAGATAACGTTTAATATTTTGTACAGTACAGTTGTTTCGTGTTTCTCCGTTGCTCTTACTCACAAAATGAGAGTTGCACACTTCGATCTCGTGTACAATTGAAAAATCTCTAACATTTCTTGATAACACAGTGAATTCTTGCATTTGAAGGAGTTTAGATACAAATTGTACTTGAACAATCGTTTCCTACAGTCCGTCAAATATATCCATCATTGTCAACCACCACAAAAAATTATCCATTTGTGGAATCTATGTATGTTTGTAACTGTGAAGAATATAATCATTTTAACAGAAAAAGTCTTTTGTATCCATGTGAAATTCTCTACGAAATATCATGGACAATCAGTCTTCCAAAGGTATATTTGTGATAGATCTGTTTTCAGTTTCTCACTAATTCTTCCACTCTCTATTCTATTCTTCCACTTTCTATTCCCTGTCGTAACATGCGGCCTTTTACAAGATGACATGCGAATTTGGCTATATTATCTATCTACTACTACATATTTGTACTTTAAACTTCTGACTTCATTCATTAGGGCATTTTTTTTCGCTATCGCTTTCGTCTTAAAGGATTCTTCACAATAACTGTTATACTCAATATAGGTTTTTTTTTCTCTTCTTTACTTACTAAAATTTACTCTAACTTTGGGTCTTTCGAGATGTACTGCTTCCTATTTTTACACAAAATTTCTGTCTGCCGGTTGCCTGAACGAAGAAGCTACCAGAGTTCTCCTCTGTTTTTTTCGAGTTCTCTACTTTGACGGTATTTCACTTGCAACACGAGTTTTAAGTTGGTTTCACCTGCGTTTTTAGATTATTTTACTGTTCATCCCATCGTTTAACCAATTTCTGCAGTTTGTTCTATCGTCACACCTTAAATGTGCACAAATAACCATATTGAGGGCATTGTTAGAGAGCGAGGCGAAAAAATCAGCTGTTATGGCTGCGAGTCGTCCGTGCGCGGCCACACTTCTGATTATCGAATTTCTCAGTCGTTACGTAAACAAAAGGAGTGTCAGATTTCCACGGAGTCCTACCAACCGCCGTTACCTCTTCGGTCTCAAAACTTGCTCGTGTGTCTCAGAGAATAATTCGTACATTAGCGATCAATATTTTCTGAATAGGCACACTGCGGCATTTCCATGCTGATTCAAACAGCGTTGAAAAGTTCACATAGTTGCATCGGAGAATTACTAAGAAGTGAATTTGCCCAAAAGGGGGTTGAAGCCCATCCGTCTATATTCGCTGTCGTTAGGAGATTTTCACACAGCATTTGGTAGAAAACCAGCTAGATTTTGTGATACTGAGTAGGAAATATTTTGTGCAGGCTCAAGAAGCTTGGATTTTTTTAGATCTGCCAATCAGTTTTCCATATTGCATCGTACTAGTGAATCTACTAACTCCTTTAGAAATGCATTAGTTTGATAGTTAGCTCAAGCAGTAGTAATAGAAATAGGTCTGATTTCAGCAGTACTTCGTTCAAGATTATGATCCTACCATTGAAGATTCTTACACCAAGCAGTGTTTTGTTGATGAGGATCTCTGCAAGTTAGAAGGTGAGTTAATGACTTAGCTTGACTTAATCGGCGGATGGGTGTCACTGCCTGACGCGGTGAGTTAATATCCTCGTAATGTTTTCTTGTCACACATTTCTCTTTTATTTCTCTGTCCTATAACGCGTGTAATAGAAGACTAAACAAACTTTATTAAATAAACTTTAAATAATGAAGGAGAAGGTCCTTCACTTCTTCAACAGGGAGAAAGACAACAAGAGAATGACTTGCCAACTCATCACCAATATGTTAAAAAAGACATTCTTCCTCGACAAGTCGAAGGTGGGATAGCGGTCGATTCTGCATTTCCTTTCACGTAGATTTGTCTTAGAAACCTTTTAGAGTATACATATAAATAATTTACACTCTCGGACAACTAGAAAAAAACCAAAAATTCGATTTCTTCTCAAGGATTCAGTTTTGGCTGTAATACTGTGATTTTTCTCGGCGAAAATCAACGAAATAAATAACTGGACAAGTAAATAAATGCAGCATTCCTTTGCATTGGTAGTAATTCGCTTATTCCTTTAGTGGGATTGCTACCAAGAGGTGAACCTTCTCGGAAAGCAATTTGCTTCTCGATTTATTATGCCTGCGGTGACATTGGTGTTTTTCGTCAACTCGGCTTGCTTTTTTCACACCTCACAAGTTCAGTCTCAACCATGAACAGTAATAATTAAAACTGTCTTGTTCTTTCCTCATAAAACGTAAAATATTTGTTAATGAAACAGTTTCTTTGAATTTTGTTTTAGAGAATTCCTATAAGAAATACTCATTGATGTCTCCTGTTCAATGGGGTTGTCAAAGTTATAAATTATTTATACATATCGCTCTCAGAGAAGACGTAGAGACGCTGCGCTAACCTCAGCGGAAGTCAGTTTGGAAGATTCGTAACGCAGTGCTTGAATTTATTCAAGATATGAATACTCATCCTCTTCCTTTTGCAAGTTGTCTGGGTTTTCTCCTGGTCCAGGACTCCTTTTTTATGTTCCAAATAATTTAATAAATTCAGTATTTTAGTCTTTGCCGTTTTCTTTCAGAATTCAGAAGTTTTAGGAAGATATTAAATCTATGTAAGGTGAAGTAGAAATGTTTAGACTACCTGCGAATACAACACCAAAAATGCAATCTTGATGTGTTATTTATAGCATACAGCCAGCTACAGTGATAGTCTTTTTTCTCTAACTTCTTTGAATGAGTAGACTTCTTCTTCTATGAAGTTGTAACAGATCTGCAATTCAGTTCTCGATACGGCAGGACAAGAAGAGTTCTGCACTATGCGCGAACAGTATCTTCGGTCCGGCAGCGGTTTCTTGATAGTTTTCGCCGTTACAGATCGAAATAGGTGAGCGCTTTACTTTTTTGTAGATCCTTGTCTCAGCTAGAACTTCTCAGCGACCCTAGTTGACACGAACGACCTGTAGAAATTGTGTATCAATTGTTGCACGTGTCACCTCCATTCTGTGATTCGTGACGCCACGCGTGCGTAGTATACCCTCAACCATAGAACGTTTCATACAGACATGGCCGTACCTATATTCACAAGTACATACGTATTTGCATACGTACACACTCTTACACTATGGGTATTACATGCATGACATATGTACACATACACAAAACATTCATGAAATTGTTTCGCTGCAATTCTTCATTGATTGCTATTGATCGTAACGATCTTCTTTCATTGTCATATAAATGCGCTGCTGTGACGAGTCTGTTTGGCCAGCAGCATCTTGTTTGGTCGGATTTTACGATTTGGACGACGACAAATTCGCAAGACGAGAGGAGGTCGTTCACTGCATATCGTTTCGAGCTATGAATTTGGAGAAAATGGAATTCTTCACATAATGATTGCCGAACAAACAAACGAGATTGCTTCAGTTTCAAAGCTGTGAAATATTATGCCTATTAAAGAAAGTTCGATCACCTGAGAGATCTTAAGCATTGGTCCCCGAGTACATCGCAATCGTTTTCAATGCACGTTCCAAGAAGTTTGAGGCTATCTTGTTAGCTGCGTAAAAAAATTGGAGTGGGCATAGGTTGTGAAATAAATCCCCTTATACATCATCCATAAATCCTCACTAATTTCCTATGTAGTCCGTCCGTGTAACAATTCACTTTCTTTTTGGAACACTTGATTATTCTCTGACATTTTAATCTCATTTGTTGGATACAGCATGTAGCAATCACTTCCAGACGAAGAAGTACAGACACGTTTTTACAATAATGTAGCAGAGAGATCAACCTCAGACAACCAATTTCGCAGCACTTCTCTTCCTAGTGTTCCAATTTCTGGTTTTACAATCATTTTTAACGATAAACTTCCACACCTTCAAAGGTCCCATGCTGACAATGCTTACTCCCCCAGAAACACTTCAATTCATAAGCTGAGTAGCGCAGACTTCGTGGAGGACCAAACGAGTACCCTCACTGCAAATGTTCAAACACGCGGCACTGAGGCCACTTCGTCGAGTATTAATGCACACGCTTCATGTGGGGGATCGGTGTCTCTATTGTTCTAGCGGAGATAAGTCTTAAAATTGTGATTTTCTGGGGATTTGGGGGACAGCATGATCTCGTATTTTTGAAGGGCGTCGGAGATCCAGGTAAATTGATGTTGTTAGAGTATGAAAGTATGTATATATATATATATATATATATATATATATATTCAATTAACCCATATATAGAAATAAAGTGCACAAATATGATTTTTTAGAGGGAAATCTGCGGCAACATTTTGACATGGAACGGTTCTGTTTGCTTCCTCCGAATTCCAGAAAATCGTTCAGTCCTTCAAGAAAGTCTGTATGAAAATGTTGCAACGTGTATGAAAATGTTGCAACGTGTATGAAAATGTTGCAACGTTGTTATCTTTTCTAACAATTGCTTCATGGGCTTTTTTTGTCTTTAGAGGGTATTTTAAAGCAAACATAAAGTTTAGTCAAATTACTTCCTCATTTTTGATATGATTTTTTTGCTTGCTGTAGTTTGACCTAACATCTTAATTTTTCATTGATATCGTGTTTTTGACGGTGCTGCTAATGTAAAATAACATTAGAGATAGCCAAGGCATATATTAGTGGTACAAAATTCATTGAAAAATTTGCTCATTGAGGCTTCCTGTGTGTTCACATGACAGCTGTTTAGTGCTTATGATTTCCTACTTGTATGAGTGTTGCAATGTTGTTATTTGCCGCCTACTTTTACACTCTTAAGTAAACCATAACGAAACACAGTGATGCGCGTATTAGGAGAAATGGATATCAAAGAAAGCAGTGAATTTCGTCATAAAATTCCCGTTGATATGTAAAAACCATTCATTGGTTTTTACATATCAACGGGAACTAAGGAAAATTGTACAGTGGAACCAAGAATCCTTGGAATTATCAGTTTTTATCACCCGAAACAATCAATCCGCTCGCGTAAACAATCGTAATCGATTTTGCAACGCTGCTGCTGCTGTAGAGCGATGACAGGCCTCTCGCTGTGCGTCCGCAATGAGAGAAGAATGGAAAGGAACTCCACCACCGGGGTTTCTCGCCGTTGTTGAGTGTTGTGGTTTACATAATCGGATATTGTACATGACAGCGATGAGGTCTTTGTTCTCAGACGCGCGGACTTCCTTGCAAAAGTTATCTCACACTGCATAAGACGACCCGTGTTCAAAGAATGTCATGGCACTTACTGCATTTTCATGTTCTTATCGAAGAGCGAGTCTCGACAGCCTAGCCTTGAATCTTGCTTATTGATGAGAATTCATAGTTTACTTTACTTGATTCATCAACTCTATTTTTGTTTTATAGGGTTAGGATGAAGAGTTGGAGGATTTGCAATTTTGAAGCTACCAAAGGTCCATTGAGTAATAGGAAACTGGAATGACGTTGTATTTCTTTTGTTTTACCTTGATTACAGAATTGTCATTGAAGGCTCAAACTGGCGATGTCATTTTCTGTAGCTATTTTGGACGGGGCAACCATAATAATAGTTTTATCTGGTAATTTTGCACGCTTACCCCGCTACGAACCTCCTGGGCACTGCAATGTGCAATATACTCATTGTTGTGTCTCTCATCCGTTTATGCCTGATCGTCGATCGAATGCAGCAATACAGAGGTCATGCTATGCCGTGTGGTATGGCAGATACTCGGTCTCTGTTACAACAATGTCAACGATCAAGTTGACTACAATAGGATTACGATAATATTATAACCGGTGACCATGGCGCGGCAAGATTTACTAGTCTTTTTGTTGTTGCTGAAAGATGAAGGTAGCGTTATGGCGATAAGTCTCCATGGAAGGTGCAAAGCTGACACACCTGCGTCGCGTGGAATGGAAGCATTTGTGGTATGCTACATTAAAAGATGAAGTGCATAAAAATTTCAAACTTTGGATCTCTATTTGTATGCTCGCGTGACTAAAAATCAGATCGTATTTTGGATACAGTGTAGGTGCCTCTAGGAGCTGGTCAGTCGCGAAAAGAAAGCAGAATAGAAATTAAAACTGCTGCATACAATCAAAATAGATACAACGTTCAATATTGATGTTCCTTTCTTTTAGCTTCGAAGAGGTTCGCAAACTTCACACAATGATCTGTCGTGTGAAAGATCGTGATGATTTCCCTGTACTACTCGTTGGAAATAAGGCGGATTTGGAAAACGAGCGACATGTGAGATTTTTAGCTAGTTCGTTACTCTCTCTGGTTTCGTTTATATTCCAATTTCTTTATGCTTAGACTTTTGTTCATTTCACCTTCCATTTTTCCGTGGTCGTTTCCTGGATGCGTTCGTCCTGGCGCAGGCAATGTAGAGCGCACTCAATGTCTTCTCGTCACGTATTCCTTGCTTTCTCTTCTTTGCCTGCTCAAAAACGCTTGGCGCTTACCCAGTTGAAAACATTCGACGGCGACTGTTTACATATATGCATCTTGAAGGCAAGTATAAAAAAGTTTAAAAGAAAGAAACATTTTTGGGCTCTCAAGCTCTAAAACAGACAGTCCTTTCGAACGTTACTGCTTATCTGAGTTTTATAATTACCTTGATCACCCTGACTCCGGTTGATCCTCGAACTGGTCGAGCGGGCGCCAGTAATTCTTCGATTTGTCGCGTGCCAGAGTAGCCCAGTGGTTCCTCCTTTCGCGTGGGACACGAAGAGCATCATAATTTTTTTGAAGGACTTCGTGAAGAAATCTGACCATCGTGTCGGCGGTCTTCCTGTAGTGCGCTTAACATAACGGGGAACCCAGTCGCTCACCTCTGTGAACCAACGGTTGTCGTTGAAGTGCATCACGTGTCCGGCCCACCTTGTTTTACTTTCCTTAGCAAACGCGGCGGCGTCTCTAATCTTCGATCGCTGACGTAGGAGAGAACTTCGAATCCCGTCCCTCACTTGCGTGAAGCGGGATACTCCTACCATCACTCTCTCAATTGCGCGTTCAGTGATGCTCACCTCGTTTTCTTCCTTGCGAAATCCCCACGTTTCCGAAGCATAGGTCAAAGCAGGAAGTACTATGGTGTTGAAGAGGTGAGCACGGAGCCGGGTGTTCTTGGTCTTCTTCACTACATCCTCGATGCTCTTATACGCTCCCCAAGGTGCTCGTCTCCTCCTGCCTAGCTCGGGGTCAGGTCGTTCATCATGTTTAATTCCGGACCCAGATAAACTGGATAGCTGGTGCATTTTCAAATTTCAGAAGTTCCGAAAGGTCTCTGGAGCTGTTTTAGGCCCAACAGCTATGAATTTCATGCTAAAGAAATTAATTAAATCACTTCTATAAGTTTAGTATGAGCAGGAAGTTTTTTTTCGGATTTTCATGCTTCTGTGTGCCTCCCAGCTCATATCAGCCTACCTTACGAGTATTCGTATAGGCGCTCCGGTGTTGAAGAGGCTTCATAACTCCTTCCGTAGGAGTCCGGCCATTCAGCTCTGGCTCGACCAACATCAACGACGCGTTGTACAGGGTAACCATTGCTCACTTTTAGTTTTAGCGCGAAGAACCCCCAACTCCCCATACAGAACTTCTAGCAGAGATGCTGTGAGTGTTACTCACCGACAATGTTATGATCATCCCCAAAGTTAACAAAGTGCAACTTTGCGCAACGAATATGGGCTCTCTGAACTGCAGCACCCTGCAGTCCACCTTCTGCACCCCTCCATTTCGACCCGCTCCCTCGCAGTCCGCTTGAGGAACTTTTCAATTGCAAAAAGGTATTCTTTCTGTTGTGTACCCCTTGCCTTGCCTCCGAAATTCCTGTCTTGCTACGTGGCTTTAAGAATTTTCCTTCCCTCTGAAACTGTGAGTTTTTCTATGACTTCACAACCATAGGTGCGATGGGGAGAAGCCGGACCCTCCTCAGATGAAGGGGGTTTAGCTCATCGGGTGCAGCTCAAGTGAAAGGAGTCCTTTCGAAAACTGTCCAAAAATGAAGGGGTAATTTCGCCAACCGTTTAAAAGTGAAGGAGGTCTCTTCCTCAAACGTCCAAAAGTGAAGGGGATCAGAGCACCGGCTCCTACTATCTCATCTATGTTCACAACCCAGTCGCTCTTCAAATTTTTCAACTTCCAACCTCCCAATCTTCCAGTTTCGAAAAATTATTGCTCTCCTTGAACGATGGACCACTGAATCCTAAGAAGAATTACGGCTGTCGAGCACTCCACTGTGTAGAACTTTTTACTTGATCTGGGGTTTCTGCATGTCCTTGAATTTCTTCTTCAGTCATTATTAGTACTCGTATGTGGCATAATGCTAAAGTTTGAAGTCTCTCCACATTTTTGTGTGGATTGCAGACATTGTAGTTTTTTAAAGCAACATTTTGTTTCTGACTCCTACTGGATCATTATTTAAGTTTCATAATCAAACTTTTTAGAACATTGTTCTGTGAAAAGAATTCGATATCACCGACTTTTGATATTCTTTTCTCTTTGTGCTTACCGATCACTATGAGCTATTCCAATATAAGTTTTGCTTTAAATTTTGGATTTGAAATATTTGTTTTTAGAATATAAATTCCTTGCCCAAATCATTTAGTATGAAATTCCACTGCAAAAAGCAATTGTTCGGTATGACTTGGTAAGCTTGTTAGAGTTCACGTTTCCAACGTTGTTAACCTTTCCGAACTACCTGCATGAGCATTTATCTGTACATTGAACTAATTTACATTTCTATAAATCACCTTTTCAGTCGCTGATAACAGTATATTTGAACGTCGCTGTTTTGAGGATAGGATAAGGACAAAGAGTAGGATTTCTGGTGTTAACCAATCCGCTTGGGATTCGCCACTGCGTTCACTTATATTCGGAATCTTTGAGGTTTACGAACGCATAACTGACCTGTACGGGGTCAGTTATGCGTTCGTAAACCTCAAAGACTTGCGGGGGATGCTTTATGTATCAAGTAAATAATTTTTTATCCTCGCAGATAAATCTGTTACCAATTTATTCACTCCGGTGGAATGGAAGGCTCGGTTGGCTCTAGAGCGGAATCGAGCCTCCGATCGAGAATAGATTAGAAATTATGAAACATTGAGTTGGAGAATAAGAGTAAAACGAACCTTCCGAGCTACAGTAATTCCCATGCTCTGCACGTGTCTCAATTTCACTGCGGATTTACAATCCATCAAGATTTTAAAGAAAAGTTACGTACCTTTTACTTGTTGTAATATTACGAGAAGCTTGTTGTTCAATTTACAGGCATCTACATATATGACCGTGGGCTAATCATGATTAGTATTAATTATTGTAATTGAGATTTCTGGTGAATCTCCGGCTAACCTGGAGTTCGGATCTTTTGTGGCGTTCGATTAGCTCGTCTTCACTGATCAATAAAAATCAGCAGCATTGGAATTTTCTGTAGAAATAGGATTTTGTTCTTCTAACAACACTTCGTTTTTTTCCGTTTTTTTTTTAGGCGGAAGATTTCTTAGTTTTCTCTAAACGCATCAGTTTTACATTTGGAGGACTTTCAAATTTCAACTCCAAACGCTACTTCGATACCGCTATATCAATATAATATAGACACAAATTGAAAGGAATTACTTTCAGCAGATTTTTTTAATACTTGCTTGGGTTTTCCCGCTGTTTCCCCTTTCAGTTATCATAGAATGATGTGCTAACATGAAATAACGTAAACGACATCATTGAATTATGATATTGTTTCACGTCAGATCACGAAAACTGTTGCCTGCTATTCAAGCAACAGTTTGCACACGTGTTTGCAGTTTCTGAAGGAAGGGTCTAACTAACCTGATAAAGGAAACGCGCGATAGAATAGACATGCAGTGGAGTTCATTGAAGTTATACGCAACACAGAAAGTTCTCATGGCTATAAAACGGTTCGCAGCGTCTCCTTACTTATTTACTAATTCATTTGGAGATATCGGGCGATATTACAACATCGCGGCGCACAAATCCGATGCTGTTGTGCCTGTCTCAACCCATTTTACCGCTTTGTGGCGCCGACGGACCCAATTTTATACCTTTCTGTCGCCGGGGCACCAATGGAACGCCGTGAGACGGGTCTTCTCTTTTTGTAATTTTGTGACACACAGACAAACAACACATGCGCACACACTGAGCGCTTTATTATATACCAGTCGGAACGTCCGGCTAAAGCCGACGAAGTTATATAATAACGTGCTAAGACTTCTTGTGCTGCACGTTTCGCTCGCTTTCAGTGACTAATGAAAATTTAAAGCAGTGGCATCTTCTATAAAATTAAATTTGGATTTTTCGAACAGCGAAATCTTCGTTCTCTTTTTTTTAGAAATTTAAGCATAGATGGAAGATTTCACAGTTTTCTTTCCAAATGCGTCAGGCCCCTTTATGAGAATATTCAAACTTGATTTTACACCTACATTCCTTTGATACCAACACAATGTAAAAACGTTGTTCAAAGTTATGAGTTCTTTCCTTTTTTCCAAACATTTAGCGCAGAGTAATCGGCTGACATGAAATGACGTGAACATCATTATCCCACTGATAAAGTAATGTTCTACGTCATCTCATGTGAACTGTTAGCTACTATTTAAGCTTTGCATGTATGTTTTCAGTTCTTGAAGGAAAGATGTTACTAACCAGATGCAAAAGTTCAGAGGAAAAGATCCACAGAATAGCACATACGGTGGATCGATACACATGGAGTTGTCGCGGCCATGAGACGTTCTACAGCGTCTTATTTAGTTCTTGACAAACTCACTCGGAGCTATGCGCGGCAATGATGCACCGCTGCGCACAGTTCCGCGACACGGATCCGTCCTCCCCCAATGTATAGGTTTCTTGCGCTGGCGCATCATTTCAACGTCGCGGGACCCGTCTTACCCTATTCCTTATTCTGGAATTCTGGAGTTTCGTTCCACACACACCACGCGCCACCCACGCCACATGCACCGCATACTCTCACTCGCACCAAAAAGCCACTCACATCACACACAACCACATACGCCGCAGACACACACATGCATACACATGTACACACGTGTGACTAGCTATTATACGGCATGGTCATAGTATGTACATAGGAATATAGTAAGAGTGAGAGACCTTAAATATCCAGCATAATATCTAAGCATACTACTGATTCAGTACAAATATGAAATAGCAAATATCAGCGAGCTGCACACTTTGATCCTATTATGTTTGCGCATTAACGTTGGCCAAATATTAAACATAGAGGGAGGGAGATCGCAGGTCGTGAATGACGATCACCCATAACTACTATAGTTCTGATTTTTCACACCTATTCTAACTCAAATAATACATATCGAAACAACCTTTTGCAGAATTCTTTAGAGATGCCAGTGTGTGAAATTGTTTGGATATTAATTCTACTAAAATACTTCTGCGAAGAAAACCAACAGACATTTGAGATACAATATACATATTTTGCCTAAACACTATGATTTAGATGAAAAGGCTAAAGTGCATGGCGTTGATCAATTCTTTTTGAATGCTCATGATCTTCGGACAATTTTAGAAGCAAAGATAAAGATATAAATAATGAATATTTGAAGTTGAAAAGGGCAAGCGAACACATCCTTGAAAGAGGAGTTTTAACGTGATTTCCTCATGTTTTTCCGTCGTTTCGTTTTGAAAGGTGCGCTTTCTTTATTTATACATACATTTCATTCATTAATGTTCGAAGGTGATAGTTTTTGTTACCTAGCTAACTTCCTAGGTGCACACCCACGTGTTTTTCGTCACTCGAAAAAATGGTGCATTCACAGCGAAAATTAAATCAGTTCTAAACTTTTCACTGAGCATATTTGAAGTGTTTTGATGTTTTACGGTGTTTTCCTAAGTATTCCAGTATTGTTCTTATTAAAGACTACAGTACAAAAGCATTGAGATAAACAGCGGAAGCGCCAGATTATCGAACGTTCATGGCAACTGTCGAGATTGCGTCTTTTTTACGGGACGGTTTTTTACTTGACACTATCGGCTATTAGAAACACATGAACAAAAGCGCAATATGAATAATGTCATCACTGACCAGCTGTGCTTTGGTAAATTTCCGAGTAAACTGTTCTGCTTCAGCGTTCAGCTTTAGCGCTAAAAGTCAAGTTGTCCGCAATTTTGAGATCGTCCTACCCAGCATCGTTTTTCTCCTCTTTTATGAGCTAGCTAGTGTGTGTTGTGATTACGTGGAGGGAAAATTCAAAAAGATTTTATTGGGAGATGGGGATTATCTGATTTTCTGGTTTTCCTGCAGATAATCTTTCATATGTAGCTACAATTCTGAAACAATAGATCTTAAGACGTCTTTGCTTAGATAGATCAAGGTTCCTCCCAAATGTGTAAACGGTGAAACTATTTATAATTTTGATCTTATTATGAGATTTCAGGATCGATAGCCTCGTGACCGCCATCAGAATGAATTTCTAGCTGTGCTGAGCTGTAATCTGAGTACCTAAATACTAGATTTTTGGAGTAACCTCATTACTCTAATATTTTCCAATGGGGTGGGTTTAGCGCAGTCGATAATAAGAACCGCTATGTCTGGACAATCCATCGTTGGTTTGAGTCCGCTCCAATACTGACCAACGCCTTCATCCTTCACTCCCCTGGAGGCTACAAGTTGGTACCAGACTTTATGAGAGGATAAAAATGACACCGACTTGACACTTCGGCTAAACCTCGGCATGTCACTGTAAGGGGTTAATTACGCGTTAGTAAATTGTATTCTATTCTCAAACTATTCTGAACTGAAGTGAATGTGGTGGTCCATCCCAGGCAGATTGACTAACGCCAGACACTCTATCTTTACCATTCATTTTCTAGTGAACAGTCAACCAAATGAGAAAAAATATGTAAACTTTCCGTGTATTACGCTATTTCAATCTGGAATGATCCTTTATTCACGAATTATTTTGACGCACATAAACCTTTATGTGATCAATATGTTAGTTTCAGAAATCTGATGCTTTTCTGGAATCATTTGAGGGCCATTCAACATGTTTTTGCTGTTCTGAGTCACACGTATTTGGGCAAATGGTTGTTCGTTATCACTATTACCTTTCTTTTGCTTTCATCTGAGTCCGTCGTGTTTTTTTAGGCTAATTACCTCCCATTTAGGCACCAACTGAAGCTGAGTCGAGTTTTGCTTTGCTTAACATGTCAAACATTCATACATATTTTCTTCCCTAGTGTTCCAAGATTCTCTTTAGGAGGGACCACTATATACATTAAAATAACTGCAGACAGCGCTGGATTTCCGAGTGCTACTTGTTCCATTGTTCGCATAGGCCTTCTAAAAAATACACTCGTTAAAGACTGCATACCACGAATCGGACATGGTGAAGGAATCCGCGGGAAAATCTAGAGTTAAAAATTGTAGACTTCGGGATCAGGGGTGGTTCTGCTCATCCCTCCCTAATTGTCGTAAGAAGCGGGTTGGAAGACGGCGTTTTTTAAAGACGATTTCAGCTTCGCCACCCTTTTGCACGTTACGCGTCCAATTGAGAGCGGTCAAAGATCAGTGATTTCTTCTCACCAGCCTACTCAAGCAGAGCCAATAAATAGGCTGCCAAGGGAACCAGAACATTGGCACAAAGGAGCGTTCTAACGCACCTCGTAGTAATCAAAGAGGTTCCTACGCCGTTTCTTACGACGATCAGAGGGAGATGAGCAGAACCATCCATGATCCCGCGATATACGACCACATATCTAGCTTTGCCTGCGGATTTCTTCACCACGTAAGATCCCTGGTATGCTGTCTTTAAGGTATTGTGTTTTGCCCTCTTTTGTGAATGTTCATTTTAAACCGTAATTATCTAAAGTGATTTTCTTTTCAATGACGTCCTTGATCCGTAACTCTTGCTGATTCGATGTGATTTTCCTCACACGTCTGCCTAATCGAATGAGGTCACGGATCACTGCCCAAAAAACGGCATTGCTTTCCGAAGGTTGAATTCTTTGCGAATGCTAAAGATTCTCAAGCAAATCTATGTATGTGCGCTACTTTCCTCCATAGCATAGACACTGATTTAACGCGAATAATTGGCATTGTCTGTTTCAGACCATGTCTCACTTTCTTGGTTGAGAGGTGGAACTGAAAGTAGTCCTTTTTCGAATTTGTTCATTTATTATTTAATTAACATATTCCTAAAATTGCGCTCATATGCGCTAATAACTGCGGAGAAGAAAGGTGGCCACTGGCCACAAATATTTACTCCAGTCAGATTAAACAATGAAAACTATTGATACGCTTTAGCACGGATATAGGAATAGTATACTCGTTTACTTTTATGTTTACATTCTATTTCCTGTATGCTTTCTATGAATAAAGTACAGGCAAAGTGGGAAAATTATAAAAAAAGGAATGTAGGCAAGAGTTCGACTGTAAGACTTATTATGAGTGCAGTGGAGGATTGTGGGTGCTCCGTCTATCAGAATGGAAGTATTAGGTCATTCAATGTGAAATACTCGATCACCCCATCTACCAGAGAGACCAATTTTGACTTCCAGTTCCTCTTATATTCCACTTTTACAATCTTTTTTTTAATTGTGAAGGTACGTCACCAACACCTTCATGCGCTCATTTTGGTTTGTGCTTATTCATCGAGTCGTACTTTTCTGACTAATTCTTAAAAATACAAATAAATGATGAAAATAAAAAAATGACGTTACGAATATGAGTTCTGTTGCGGAAATAATACAGCGCCTACAACTCTAATCGCCATCGAAGTGTTTGCGAAAGATGGCTCTAATGAACGCAGAATGATTAAAAATAAAGCCATAAATATTTCAGTCTAACGATCCTTAACTTCAAATTGGACCACAAAAGTGATCTGTGAAACAGAAAATGATATTGCAAGAGCCTTTCACTTCTGAAACTACTCGTGCATTAGTAGTAAGGTTAGAGGTTGTTATTCCAATAATATTGTGCTACATACGTAGAAAAGTGAATCTAATACAGACTGAACGGATGGATCCCACCTGAAGTAAATGACCGTCACAAGAGAATTCGTTTGGAAAATTCTTTTTCGTTGCAGTAATTCTGGCATAAAGTCATACCATTTTTTATTGTATTGTCAAATTTTTCAAGGAAACGGATTATTTTCGACAACTGCAGAAGATCAAAGATAGGCTACGTATGTTAGGTGCTCGGGACAAGTAGCAGGTAGAAGTGTACCGAAGTAATAGATACACATAGCGAAAAACTCTTTGCATCCATAGGATTTACGAAAGGTGCCGCTGAAAGGAGTGTTAGCTGGAGCAATAAGTCGCGAGCGTTTTTTCAAAGCGAAAAATACACATAGAAATATACGAACAGTCCGAAAACTGCATATCATTCGAAAGAGACTCATTCTAACTTTTCACTGTACAAGACTGTATTATTCCGATATCTTAATTTAATTAATTACTATCTTTGGTCAGATCAGTATTAAACTGGAGAGTCAAGCGAACATAACGAGGGATTTTTGGCACTACTTATTTTTTACTTTCAATCGAGACAGTAACTCCGCTGAAACTGAGGTTAGTACTGTGTATGGAAGATGAGCTACGCTTCAACATAGCACCAATCATTTGTCTTCACTCTTCAAAATTTCGATGATTAAATTAATAATTTTTTTTGTAGCAACAGTCGAGGGAAGTATCTAGTACTTAGTATCCAAATTGCTTATATAAGGCTCTTTGATTTGCAGACATTCGCAACATTTTCGCTGATCTAATCTTTTTTTCGGGGATTTTCGGAGTGCTGGTTGATGACCATTAGAGCGAAATACGTTGTAGAAGTTATCTCTGCTAATTTGTAATAAGAGGTGGTGTAACGTTGGGAGTCCGCTGTGGCCGTATGGTCGATAGTTCGAAACCGCCCTACTCCCAACCAAACCTGTCACTTTCTCGCTTCATGTGCAATGTGGCGCAGTCGGCAAGAAGCCTCGCGATGAATTTGCGAAAATTACGAATTCCAGTAAAACACGTTTGTGTATCCCAAGTGGCTCGATAAGCTAGATATTTTATCGTTTCTTTTCAGTATATCATGCACTTCCCATCCACGTCAGTTGCTGGTCGTTAGCATATTGCACTCGAGTAAATCGCTACATGTCCTGCTCGAAAATAAAAGACGTTGTGGGGCAGATGTCTCAGTTCTCTCTTAAGCGTTCTGGAAAGAGAAGTAAGCAACGAGATAGAACTTGACTTTCCTTTTTGCGATAAGCAGGTTAGGAACCATCTATCATTGTAATTCTCTTTAAATTAACTTTTTAGCATAATTCTACGCTCGATATGATGTAAGGGGCGCTTCTTTTGCTGTCGTGTCCACAACAAAACTTATCCTCTAGTCAAAGCTTTGCACATCCTGAGCAGAAACCATTATCAGATGCTCACTAACTGAAACATTTTTGGGATACCAGTATTTCATTACTTCTTTACGACCTTGATATTGTGCCCTTTTTTCTACAATCATCAGAATTGTGCGGTTACAGTATAAACCTGGTGATTAACAATACCTTCGGATTGGACGAAGCTACCACATGTCAACATTCAACTTCCCCAATTTATCAATTTGGTAACACTGACCATACTATACCATCTCGTTTCTAACGCTCTTTTTCTTCAATTTTTTCTCGTGCTTTCTTTTTTCTTGTGATTGCTTCGGAAACGCCCGTTCCATACCTTATTGTCTGCACTTCCCTAGCAACAAAGTGACATTATACACTGACATCCTCCTCGCCTTTTTTTTTAAAAGATTCTTTGTTGATGTAAGATTGCTAACTATCATTCATCTCCTTTTCTGTTCTCCGTCAGTCTGCACTGCGGTACATAAATTGATTGGAAAGATGCACAATATCTCTTTTGGAAGAGGCTAGGTCTAAGAAGTACATCTTTTATGAGGACTGAGAAGTGATTGAGATACAAATAAATGGATTATTTGAAACCATTCATTTCACGAATTTCCTGTTGTTGGTTTTTTTTTAAATTTCTCACCAAGAGTTCTGGAAAGTTTAGTATGCTGTTGCGTTTGGTGTGTTGGTTCGAAACTAATGAAGCTGACCACATGCTAACGTCGTGGGACAGCATTCGCTGTGATACGTTAGATTTTGATTTCCATTAGTTTAGAAAGAGAACGCTAGCGTTGAAGTATTGAGAAGTTACCTGGTCAGATGAAGGCGTCCGTCAACTTTTGAAGTGTGAGGAAAAGGAATATCGAACATCAGAGCTAAAGCATCCAGAATACCTTTAAATTTGCTGAATTCATTTCCCGTCCAGTATTAGCTTCAGCAATTTGATATCATCAGTTACTTGCTCTCTATTCAATGATGAGCTCTTCAGTCGCTTTGTTGTCGCTGATAATTGCCATAGACATAATTCGAGGGAATTTCCAATGTCTAATACCTTCGAAAGTGCGCCGTGTACAGGACGATGATTTCGAACGATACAGTGTGAAAATAGAATAGATTTGATTCTGCACAAATCAAAGATTTGAACAAAAAGGACACGGACCCATCATTTTGACGGACGAAAGAATGTTTTATGCCAGCATGGTGATAAATAGAAAGAAGCGGAATTCTGGAAAAGGCACGAAAGCATTAGTGAAGTATGCAGCTATTACAGTTCGCAGCAAATGCTTCCTCCTTACCAATGTAATAATATTGTAGAAACATCTTCAGATTTTTCTATCCTTTCTTCTTTGTTGTTTTCATCTTTCGTTTCAGTTTCACAGGTCTAAAGAAATCGAGAAACTGTGTTCTCGACTGATATCAAGATAAGTGGGTTGCTCCAGCATGGTATATTTACCTATGAACAGATGATGTAGAAAAACGTCTGGAGCCGATACGTTAAGCACGTTGTTCTGTATAATGACTTTTTCGTGACGTCTTTCATGAACAATAGATGAACACTATCATTTTGTGACCGATCACCTTCATATTTCTGGGACGAAAAGGACATAGAACCAAATTTCTGGGATTTGATACGTTTGCAGTTTCAAGGAAATTTTGTTCTTAAAAAAGCATGAATTTTTGTGGACTTCTATCCTCTATTTCGCTCATTTCTTACCGCGAAGAAGAAGCTGCTAAACCATTTATTTTCTAGGTGACACGAACAGAAGCTGAGGAGTTGGCTCGAGTTCTCAATATTCCCTATGTGGAGTGTTCTGCGAAGTTGCGATTAAACGTCGATCAAGCATTTCACGGTGTTGTTCGATTAGTACGGTAAGATTTCCTCGCACAATATAACGGTACGCTAGAACATCGAAAATGTGATGTTGAGTGATGGTGCAGCACCGTCGCCTTTTCTAATCTTTATAGTATAGTCTTTCGCTCATCATGCAAGTATAGCGAAAAAATAGTTCCTGTGTTATGTTACAATTTCAAGCAAAGATTTTTTTATTCCTTGTAGGGTCGCTTTCTTTCCGTACCATATAGCCAACAGCGCTTGTTTCTGACGGGTTTACATCTTTCAGAAGAGAGTTAATCGCTACGTAAGCGAAAGTTAGGTTTTTGGTAGACATACTTCTCTTGCTTTGGTGGTCCACCTCTTTGCATCTGAAGTCAAGCACACATTTACGCAGCCGTTTTGCAAGAAGGAAGTTTTGAAAGGGTTCTCCTAATTTGTTTGGTTAGACTTTGATAGCACTTTTTCAGAAACTCACAATCTAAAAATGATTGGAACCATAAGGCTAGTGCCACATGTGAGATCAGTGCCATCTAGGCTTTGAGAGCGCTCCAGACTGTTGCAAGAATTTATTGCTCCTTCGTTTAATGAAGAAGTGTTGAAATGTTTTTGGATCACCAACCATACTCTAAGTGATACCAACACGATAATCTCAGCTCTCTCAATTTCTAGATGTAGCGTTTTTTGCCTACCGTTTTTGCTTTTGCCGAAGTGTCGCGTCCTTGGGCAAATCTGAGCTAATCCTGTTCAATCTTCGGCCCATTTGTCATACTGTACTCATACCCTACTCATTTGCCGCTATTCCATAAAAAAGGCTATGTTTGGCCTATACTGTCAAATGTCTTCAGATCTTCTTTCATCATCTACCATCATTCATCTTTTCTTTCTTCACTTTCTTTGACGTTTAGGTTCCTATTTCCAGGTTGGAGCTGGAAGCCTCTTCAAGGAAACTTGTGTAATGCGATCTGACGGTCTTCTTAAGCAGTAGCGCAGTCAATCACCTGTAACTAATCGATCAGCTACTTTTGACCTGAATTCTACTTAAAATTAAATTAGATTCTCGTCGAAGCTAGGTCATCCTTCTTACTGGGCAGTCTTCCGGAGTTTACAGTGTTCAATTTAAAGGCATCACCCCACGAATCTGAGGTGGTACGAATTTCAGGTGGAGTATTCGTCTAGGGAATCGTAGATTACGGGGAAGGCGGTGATTCCGTCCATTTCTCCCAGTATCAATGGAAAACGGACGACCTCGGAATGTTGTTTCTTATGACGGCTTGTGTTGCAATGTGCAACGTTGGCGCCCCGCCAACCCCGCCCTGCCTGTGATTCGTCGAAAACCCTTCGGACGAATCGCAGGCGGAGGCAGCGCATGGGTGGCGCGCTGCAATTGAGGACGTCGCAAGAAACAGCATTCCGAGGTTGTCCGTTTCTACTGATACAGCGAGAAATGGACGAAATCACCCCCCTCTCCATAATCTACGAATTCGTATACGAATACTCCACTTGAAATCCGTACCGCCTCGTATTCGTGGGGTGATGCCTTTAAACTAAATTGTTTTGGGGAGGCGGCGGAAAGATGGTCGGCTCATCAGCCATAACAACCCTTCCAGAATGACGTTGCACATAGGATTGTCTGATCTGCCTCTTGTCCGGCACTGCTCGAGCATCGCTGGCTTCATCGTCTGTATGGTATTTTCCCAGTAACACATCGCCTTGTCTCTTGTTCCACTATGCACCACGACACGCTGCATAACAGGGCACGTAAACAAGTAATTCCAAACTATACAAAAATCACGTAGCAGTTCTATTTGTTGTTTGGCAATGTTTGCGGGAAATAGCAGCATTATTAAAGGATTTCCTTCTGTTTGTTGATTGACCAGCAAACACATTACAGAAAATTTCAACACGACGAGCGAACAGCGCCCGAGGATCGACGGATTGAATCTCCTGCAAAAGGAAAGAAGAAGAAGAACTGTAGGATCCAGTAGCATTCTTCACTCAGACTTTGCATTGCATCAATATAGATGCCGTGCTCTTCATGTTGCCTTCTCACTCTAATGGGTACTTTATTGTTTCCGAATAACTTGCACCCTTTTTAAATTGTGAATTGCTTGCTTGTGTACTAGTTTCCCATCTTTTGATGTGTACTTCGTTGGACACGTTGGAACCATTTCCTAGAAGTATGTATAGTGTTGAGTGGCCACAAAAGTGACAACTAATTTATCTACGTTTTAACGGTCCAGTGATATATCCTCTATTTCATAGTCTGTGATCTATATTCTGAGTGTCTATTATATGTTCTCATACAATTTAAGCATTTATTCACTTGTATGTATTTGTACCTTCTCTTATGCGTCTGCAACATTTAGATCCCGGTTACATTTTTCATTTGTTAGATATGTGGATCATAGTTTTATTATCCTTCTATAAGGATGTTGTATATAAGCCTGTGATGTGATCCTTTCACCTTAACAACATAGTTAACATCTGAATATAAATGAACAAACCAATCTACGCTAAAACTCATCTGTCATGTAGATCACTGATGGATCTACCTTTTCCATATTTCTATTTTTTCCATCCAACAAGGACATTGTGTATTCATCCAAAGTACATTGTGTATTCGAAAATATTTTGTGGTTTTTCAGAGATGCATTTTCATACGTATGAATAAAAGATACGAATAATAGACGGTCGAGAGTGCGTGAGTGCGAAATTGGATTGGTATTGCAATAGCTACGTACGTAGTTGCGTATATGTACATAGTAAAAGGTTTTGCTGCAAAGCAACACATCGCACAATTTGCTCTGGACTGATCTGCGTTTTCAATGTATTTTTACATTTCTATCGAAAAGTTTAAACACTGTTTGGAGTGTCTGCGCTTTCTTTTCGGAAACATCTTGTGTTTGTTCAGAGAATTGTTGTTATTCCATTTATATGCTGTGCATAACTAACCTTCTTAGATGATATCAAATACAATTTTTGGATACCACCAAGTTATGTGCGGATAGAACACGCAGATATGGTGCCAATTTTCTGATGACTAAAGAAGCTAAAAGGATAAGGATAAATGATGAAGTATCTGGCGTTAATCAATCCGCTTTGGATGCGCCACCATGTTCTCTTCAATTCAGAATAGTTTGAGGTTTACCAACGCACAACGTACAATGATCGCGCAAAGTACAATGACTTGCGGGGGATTGGCCTATGTATCAAGTCACTTTTTTTACCACCTCAAACAAGTCTGGCACCAATTTATCCACTCTTATGAGGAAAGGATTGGTTAGTAATAGGGCGGGATCGAACGTCCGACCAGTCCGATTGCAGCCACAGTGGAACCACTTTTCGAATTCCACACAGCCTATGAAGCGGGAAGGTATCCGAAAATGATTCGTTCGGGATTTCGCTTTCTGAATCTTGCGGTTGGTTTTTAATTCTTCTCGTAAAATGGAAACTGTTCCCTGAAGAAGAAATTGCACGAATCCTTTTTTCTACAGAACGTTGATAAAACGGAAACATCCGCTATGTGGAAAATTTTATTTGCGATTTCATTGTGACACCCCTTTTTGAATTTTTTCTGCCTGGATTGGATAAAATTGTGAAAATTGGACTCAATTCTCCCAGAAAACCCTTAAACCCCTCCTATAAATCTATACGGATGGTCATTAGGCCCCCTTATGGTTGCTTAGGCTTAGCTGAGGCTTATTTTTAGGAGAGCCAAAATCTTAAAAGATTGTATT